>NC_138036.1:31416501-31769711 GCF_964106645.2 Podarcis pityusensis
TCTGATGGCTCTGATAGCTTGGGGTTAGAAAGGGCTGATTCCAAGCTCCAAACTAGAAAGTTACAGCATTGTCAATAACCTAACCACACATTTGTGGGTGAATTTGTTGTGCATAATGACTGCTGTGTCTTATGCTTTCTCGGCTGACATCACTGATTGCTCTGGCCTAGCTGAAAATAAGGCAAAACATAGAAAGCAACCAACATGTTCTGTTCATGTTCTAATATGCGTTATTTGGCAAAGATCTTTTTAAATGTTACATGTTAATGATGACTATGGCAGCCTAGAGTATATTGACACCCCTTACATTGCAGAGATACGTTCAACAAAAATTAAATCCATATTCAGCTATCAGCTTAATATTTGAGTTCTTCTCAAACATTTAGTAGTTTCTGGCATCACTTCAGAAAGCTCCCTAAAAGTGAGGTTGAAATGTAAGACAATATTGTTGAGTCTAGGAGAGGGGAAGAAGTGCCTTGAGAGTGCCTGTTGGTTCGGTGACTCATGGAAGCCTTTTGCTTGTTAGCATTCAGTTTTTCTCCATGCATAAAAGATGCATTTTGGCTGTTCATAGAATTTGCTTTTTAGTGTGGCTTAATTTGGCAGTTGGATGCCCTCATACAACACTTCCAATCCCAACAGACTCTGTGTTGTATAAGATAGAAACTGCACTGCTGGTAAGATGATTGCAGGATCAGTGTGAGCTGTGACATCAGCATGCCAAGCTTTGCTCTGATAACATAGGGGTATTCCTTTTCCTGGGATCATTTTTGCATTAATTTTTAGGTATTGAATCATGGAGCACAGGCAAACAAACACCCTGTTGACAGCCTCTCAGGGTTCATGGCAGCGTGTCTCATGATCTAAACTTTTGCACTGTATTGCAACCTGTTGCGTATAGAAATGTTGCAGTGAAGGCCAAAGGCAAAACAAAATATTGTTCAGAGAGATAAAGGCAATTAGAAAAAGAAACAGTTGCTTGTGATCACTGCTCATCATCCTTTTGCCTCTGATAAACAGGTTTTGTAAGACTGTGTTGTTTCAAAAACTGGTTTGTTGTTGTTTTTACCAGAGTTGGCAGTAGAAAAAAATACAAGTATACACCAAGGGAAAGAAAGTGTCTCTCAGACCACTTTCAGTTCTCTTAGTAGCTATTATGTGCTTCCATATTCCTCTATAAAAGTTATTGTTGATTTATTCTTATTATTGTTTTGCTTATTTATATCCCACCCTTACAGAAACTCAAGGCAGCTTACAGAGAAAATAGTAACAGCTAAAAAGGGAATCATAGAATCATATAATTATAGAGTTAGAAGGGACCATGCAGGTCATCTAGTCCAACCCCCTGCAGTGCAGGGGTCTTGTGCCCAATGTGGGGCTTGAACCCACAATCCTGATATTAATAGTATCATGTTCTACCTAGTGAGCTATCCCAAAAAATTAAAAACAAATAAACATTAATAGAAAATTATTTTTTAATAGAAGGGCTGGTGCTATGATCTGTATGTTTCAATAGATCATATATCTGTATGTTTTATGATCTATTAAAACATACAGATAAATAAATAAAAACATCACAGCAGCAGCCCTTTCCTTACAAAAAGTTCCCAAAAGCCTGTTGGAATAAGAAAGTCTTCACTTGCTTATGGAAGGACAAGGAGCCAGACAGTCTTAACTTTTCTAGCAAGGGAGTACTACTGTCTGGGAACAGATTTATCCGAGTACACGACTGACTTCACACAGTTTCCTCTTGCTCTAATAAAAATGTTCTATGCAGATTACAGTTTCAGATCTTTTTTATACCAACAGTCCCTCATATTTCCCCCCTCATTTGGCAAAATGAATAATCTTTGACCAAGGACTGCTTCTTCCCTGACCCGTGCCCCCAATTTTGAGAGACTTACTTTTGTCCTATTTACAGTTTTAATCACATTAATCTTCATAGAGCAATGGTTGGATAGAGGACTGACATAATAGTGTAAGAATGACTTGAAGGTAGCTTCTGGTAGCATTTTGGAGAACGTCTTGCAGACCTGAAGAGAACATTCGGGGGCTCAATGTGTCAGTAGCCATTCTTGTAGTTTGCAGAGGGACTAAGCTCCAGTTCATGCCAAACAAGAACAAATATTGTGCCCACACATTCCCTTGTCTGCTTCTCTTCTATGCCATAATGGAAAACTCCCATTATTAAACCACAGTGTCCTGTTAAACCACAGTTTCCCATTAATCTGAATTGTGGTTTGATATGTTGGTTTATAGCCAGATATTAAACTACTGTGTCATGGTTAAGATGTAACAGGAAGTGGTTGTTTAATATGTATTGGGAGTTTTTTCATTACACAAAGGAGGAGGGGGTGCATATGTGCAAGATTCATTCTTGGTCTAGTAAATTGTGGTTTATTGGACCAAGAACCTTTCATCTGAACCAAGTTATTTATTATAAGGCTGCACCATGAAGTCCCAGATTTAGAACTGAATCATCCCTTTAGGAAGCAGATCGTGGTTTCCCATAATTTCACAATCATTGGCATGCTCCCATGAGGCTGCATATAATATGGTGTGACTAAGATTACATGCTGTGAATCAGAAAGTATGTAGTTCAAAAGTTATGTAAGGCATGATTTCTGACATTCATTTGTTGAAACTAGCCATGGGTATAGTTAACCACAAACCCAGGACAACACTGCAAACTGTGGTTAACTGAAACCTGAATCAAAAGCATCTGAACTCTTCTCAGGCACCTCTTAGGAGGAGAAAACATGTGAGCCTAAGACACTGCAGCTTGTGCACATTGCACTAAACCATGGTATAGCCATACACTTTTTTTGTGAATGCAAACAGGCTTATCCTGAAGATGTTATTGCAGTAGGACCAAAGACAGTAAGAACATAAGAAGAGTCTACTGGGTCAGGCCAATGGCCCATCTTGCGCAGCATCCTGTTCTCACACTGGCCAACCAGGTTCCAGGAAGCAGGACCCAAGCTTAAGAGCACTTGCCCCTCCTATGGCTTCCAGCAGCTGGTATTCAGAAGTGTTACTGCCTCCGACCATGGAGGAAGATCATAGCCATTATGACTAGGAGCCCTTATCTTCCATGAATTTGTCCAATTCTCTTCTAAAGCCATCCAAGTTGGTGGCCATCACTGTCTCCTGTGGAAACAAGTTCCATAATTTAACTATGAGCTGCATGAAGAAGTACGGTACTTTTTTAAAATCTGTCCTGAATCTGCCAACATTCAGCTTCATTGGATGTCCATGAGTTCTAGTGTTAGGAGAGAGGAAGGTCACCTCTTACTTGCCTTTTCTGTAAACTAAAAAATCCCAAACACTGCAGCCTTTCTTCATAGGGGAAACACTCCACCCCCTTGATCATATCGGTTGTCCTTTTCTGAACCTTTTCCAACTCTACAGTATCCTTTTCGAGGTAAGGCGAACAGAATGGTATACAGTATTTCAAAAGCTGTTGCACCATAGATTTGTAGTACAAATGTAACATTAAGTGAAATTCATTTTCCTGCAATGAAGATTCTGTATAGCTCCCTTAAAACACTAAAGCTTTTGTCTTCTGCGTAGCAACCAACTGAGCCTCAAAGAATATGCCAGACTTGCGCTGGAACTTGCTGGAGAGAACATAGTTCCCTCTGTGTCCCCACCCTGACTTTATGCTAGGTAAAGTTGCAAGCTATTCTGAAAGAAATATTTTGTTGAAATTACATTTGGCACAAAAATTAACCGCAGCCAATTGTTTCTGCAAAACATTTATGTTTAGAACTTATTTAAGGCAAAGCATTCCTCTCACTGGATCATCTATAAGTTGTCAGTGAAACATTTTCTTTTATTTTTTAATGTGGAGGGGGTGTGATTAATGCTTACCATAATATTATCCAGAATTTGGTTAGGATTTCCCATAAAGCTGTTAAATTGTAGAAGAACGATTATGGTGAATTCATGCAGATGCTCATGTTTGTAATTAGTATAAAGCTTCCTTGCTTCTTTCCACTTATTGTCATAGGAGTACATAGAAATTTAAGATGCAGTCTTATTTCTTTGGCAAAAGAAAAATAGAAGCTTTTACAGGAAGCTTGAGGATTTTGGAAATGTCAGGCTTTCAACATTCCATATTTCTTTTTTGTTACAGGAAGGTTTTTTTTCCTTATTATGGAGCTCTGTTTCCACTTCTCAAATAATTTTAAGCATTATTTGGTGTTGAGAGAGAATTTTCTCTCATATCAATTTGGGGTAAGGCGTTGTCTTTCCTTATAGCATGTTTGCCTTATTTGCTTGAGCCATTTGGATTTGTTTTACCAAACTATTCCTTGCCTGCAGGGTTTTTCATTCTCACTCTGTGTTTGTGGCATACTGTAAAGTGGTATGTGGTCTGGATGTGGATTAATATCTGGTAGAAGATCCTGCCTTAAAGTATGATTTGGGGCTTTGAGTTCCTTCCAGTCTCATGATTTCATGTTTTGGAGCTGAAACTGAACTGTAATCGTCACTGCCTTCCTGGCCTATGTGGTCTAGTGGTTATTCAGTCTGAAGGAAACTCTGTTCACGTGCCAAGAATTGCTGTTCTCCCAATGCCATTCTCCATGTCTTTTGACAGCCGTAAGTGTTAGGGGTAGGTGGTATTGTGAGGTGGTCTGATCCTAGAAAATTATATGTAATTGACCACATATGTTTAACTGCTGGATTCCATAGGGGAGGATTAGACACAACTCAGTAAGTTATGCCAAAAAGCCAAAGTAAGCTTGAATATATTAGACTCGTGGGGACTTCAAGCAACAAGGGTGAATTCAGGATTAATAAAGAACACCTGGGAGGTGGAAACTTATGGTAGAGATAAAATCAAACCAAGCAGACAAGCCCCAGCAGCACCCTTACATTAAGCTAATTTCAGTTCTTTATTTGTTTAACTTTGTACTGATGTAGTCTTCCATGTTCGTTTGATCTGGTACTCCATTTGCCCAAGGTGAAGCGCACCTTTGTAATTGTATAATTTGGGGTGTAAAAAGGGCAATATTTCACACAGAAGTTTAAAATATGCAAAGCCTTGTGGGAAGTCATTGTTGGTAACACAAAATTACTGATTTGTGCACTCCAGAGTAGGAAACCTAAAATAAAAGCATACAGCCTATTTACTGGATGCATCTTCTGCTTGAGACTTTCCTAGACAATTATTTATTGCATGGGGATTGCACCATACTCCACATTAAGGAATTTGGAGTTTAGGGATTCAATACTTATGTTCCTAAAACATAACCGACTAGTGCTACTTTAGTGTTCCCTATTAGCACTAAATGGTTTGCATTTACTTTTTTTACATCTTTCAGATCCAATAGCTTTTCAACTACCGTATTTTTCGCTCCATAGGACGCACTTTTTCCCCTCCAAAAATGAAGGGGAAATGTGTGTGCGTCCTATGGAGCGAATGCAGGCTTTCGCTGAAGCCTGGAGAGCGAGAGGCATCGGTGCGCACCGACCCCTCTCGCTCTCCAGGCTTCAGGAAGCTATCCGCAAGCCTTGCAAGCCCGGCGGGAGTTCCCGCGGGCTCACAAGGCTTGCGGGCAGCAGCCTGCAGCCCCGACGAGTGTCCGCAAGCCTTGCGCGCCCGGCAGGAGGTCCCGCCGAGCGCGCGAGGCTTGGGGCAGCAGCCTGTCGCCCGAAGCACGGGGAGCCCTCCGGAGGGCTCCCTGTGCTTCGGGCGAGTGTCTGCAAGCCTTGCGCGCCCGGCAGGAGGTCCCGCCGAGCGCGCAAGGCTTGGGGCTGCAGCTTGTCGCCCGAAGCACGGGGAGCCCTCCGGAGGGCTCCCCGTGCTTCAGGCGAGTGTCTGCAAGCCTTGCGCGCCCGGCAGGAGGTCCCGCCGAGCGCGCAAGGCTTGGGGCTGCAGCTTGTCGCCCGAAGCACGGGGAGCCCTCCGGAGGGCTCCCCGTGCTTCGGGCGAGTGTCTGCAAGCCTTGCGCGCCCAGCAGGAGGTCCCGCCGAGCGCGCAAGGCTTGGGGCTGCAGCTTGTCGCCCGAAACACGGGAAGCCCTCCGGAGTGCTACCCGTGCTTCGGGCGAGTGTCTGCAAGCCTTGCGCGCCCGGCAGGAGGTCCCGCCGAGCGCGCAAGGCTTGGGGCGGCAGTCTGTCGCCCGAAGCACGGGGAGCCCTCCGGAGGGCTCCCTGTGCTTCGGGCGAGTGTCTGCAAGCCTTGCGTGCCCGGCAGGAGGTCCCGCCGAGCGCGCAAGGCTTGGGGCTGCAGCTTGTCGCCCGAAGCACGGGGAGCCCTCCGGAGGGCTCCCCGTGCTTCGGGCGAGTGTCTGCAAGCCTTGCGCGCCCGGCAGGAGGTCCCGCCGAGCGCGCAAGGCTTGGGGCTGCAGCTTGTCGCCCGAAGCATGCGAGGCTTGGGGCGGCAGCCGCGGGGGGGGGGAATAATTTTTTTTATTCATTTCCCCCCCCCCCCAAAACGAGGTGCGTCCTATGGGCCGGTGCGTCCTATAGAACGAAAAATACGGTAATCATACTAGAAACTTTGTGCCGCTTCTGACTTCCTGTTGATGGGATCAAGACTTGACTCTGCAATATGAATTTTGAAGGGAGTTACAGTTAGCAGTAGGAGAGCAAGGGAGTTTGTTGAAGAGGTGTAGGAAGGACTGCAGTCTTGCAAATACATCCATGTCATATCAACCTATTCCACTATCACTTTTTCATACTATTAAAATGCCTACAAGCTGGATCTGCAATGATGGAGAATCTTGCTTCAGAAAGGATCTGGACCAAGCTTTGTGTGACATTTGAGGATGGGGAAGAAAAGTTGCAGCATCTTTTTTGTAACAGTTGCCTTCCTTTGCTCACTTTGTGTTCTGCCTTGAACTGGACCAGTCAATGCCAAAGTCAAGTTAACGACTTCTGCTAACAGTTGAACTTTGTGTGAAGGGTCTTGTTGGAAGAGCTTTTTGAGAAGACAAAAATCCTTTGTTTGCAAAAAGAGAAATGTATATGTTGTATTAACTTTTCCCTCTCAACCCCCCCCCAAACAATTCTAATATAGCGTTAAAGGAAGCAGAACTGATAACATTTTGGAAGCAGGCATAATACTTTTTTTAAAAAACAACCCACCCGAAGATTGACAAATTTTGCTTGTGAGAATGAATTTGTAAAGCAACTTGTATCATTAATTAGATGGCAACTTCTTGTCTTTTTATTATTAAGCATTTATTGCACTAGGTATAGTGCTTTAAAGCATCTGCTCAGTACTCCATTATGATAGCACAAAAATGCATTTACGTGAGTGTAATAAAATAACAGATGCTTCCTGATGACAACTTCCCAATTTGTTTAGGAAACAGTCAGTCCCAGATTCAGTTTTCCTATGCAGTGTGGCAGCCATGCAAGTGAAATTATCATGGAGAAGAAAATAAGTGGGAAAAATCAAGTGATTGTGTGCTGTTTTTAATAGAAAATATTAGTTCCTGTTGAATTAAATTAAGTTAAATCCTGTTTTGAAACAGTTGAATATGATAACTTTCTACTTACCATTCTGCAAGCAAATCTTTTGATAACAGACTTTAGTTTTGCCTTCATAAAACCAGTCAAAAACAGTGCAAGTTACATTAATGCAACCAGCATAATGCAAAATGAATTGAGCAGTAATAGAACTATTTTTTTGTACTGCATTGTTTCAGTTGCATTTATTAGAGTAGTTAATTGTTTGTTATGACACATCCATTTATTTGTACTATTTCAGTTTCAATATTTTAGACTGCCTTTCAGGGGTACCCTTTCAAAGGCAGCACACAATATTAAATACCATTTAAAAACAAACCATAAAATTATCAAAAATTAAGGTGACCTCCAGTTATGCTTACTCAGTTGCCTAACACACTTCACTTGCACAACAGAGTTTTCCTTTCCTTTCCTTTCCTCCCCAGTAACTCATCACAAGTCTCCAGAAACTGCTCCAGAAGATGGGGAAGGAGACGTTCCATTGTGCAAGTGGAAGTTGATTCACATGGTGGTGGATGTCACCCATATTCTAAAACACACTAGTGCATCTAAAAGAACGATAGGAGCAGCACTAAAACTATAACATCATAATAAACCAATGCACATATATAATAAAATGACTTTTTTAAAAATCCGCAGCAGTAAATCCTAGGACTAAATATCAGTTAAAATCATTTCAGAATAAACTGCATGCTGAGGATAAAATTGCTTGTCTGCTTGTGGTGCATGTCTGTCTATGGCCCTATTTGGGCATTCTGCTTGTGTGTAAAATTAGTACCTAAAAAAGTGAGAACAGGAATAAATCTCCTAAGATCTGCCCCTCCTGTAGCCCCCCGCAAATCATGAAGGGCAAAAGACTGAAGTGGAGAGCTTCTTCTGCTGAGGAAGGCCTCCCATGCTGTTTGGAATGCTCAACTTACTTATTGAATCCAACTTTGTCATATCAGTGGACTTAAGTTGGTCAAGCCTATTGATTTCATTGGATCTGCCCTAAGGCTGACGTAGCTGAATTAAACACCATGAGTTGAATTCAATGATGCACTATTAACAATAAAAACAGATTGCATTGTCTTTCAAAATTAAAATATTCCGCTGTGTCAGCATTGGTGAAGAGGACAGAGGGGTTCCTCATAGGAATGTTTTGTAATTGTGGAATATCACTCCTGCTCCAAGTAGTCTGCACAGCAGGAGAGACTAAAAAACAGAAACCTGAAGGCATTGTGCGGGAGGGACTTGGTTTACCATAACCAGTTGGTCATTTTTATGTGCACCTGGCACAGCTGTGATGTGCCAGCATGGAAGGAAAAGGAAGGGCTATTTTAATTACCAAATAGGGCCTCTTTATACCTTGCTTTTAGGACATGAGGCAGAATCATGTTCAAAGAAATGTATCCTATGGTGTATTATACATTTCTTAGTGATGATAAAAAAATTTCCTTGTTTCTTTACTACTTAATGTGATTGCTAATCATTATAGCTAAAGCTAGGATAATTTGTTTTAAAAGCACAATTTATTTTCCTTTGCACATAATACTAAACAGAATAATCTCTCAGATTTTGTGGTCTTTTCATTCACAGGGAGCGTCAAATACTGTAAAGGGTGTATTAAGGTGACTTAAAATGAACTTCAGTTAGAACATGGCTCAGCTTCAGAAAATGATGCTATCAACCTTTACAGAGACCAAAGTTGACTTCCCCTTGGTAAATTCTTTTCATCCACCCTATTGGAAGTACAGAGAAAAATATTACACATGAGTACTCAAGCCCTTATGTCATGCATCCTGTTACTACTGTTTACCAAATAAAAAGGGATTAGAGCTGGCCTTAAGAAGGATTCAGAAGTCCTTGTATGTTTATAGATCACAGATATAGCAAGTCATCATATTTCTAGAAACAAGGCAGGCAAAAATGAGAGCTCTGAATATCTAGTAAAAACCATGTATGTTTTCTCTATAAAATGGCATGTTGTGTTATAGTTGTCTATTGAACAGGTTTTCATCTTTTTAAAAATTGCTTCAGCATCTTTCTAGAAAATTCTGCTGTTCTGTTTTTCCAATAATTATCTTGACTATTTTAAATCATATACTGGTTTTATTTTCTGATCAGTCTGCTGGCTACTACTAAGTTGGAACATAATGTTAAGTGTTTAGTCAAGTTCAACACAAGTATACCATCTTTAACATGATCCGTTCTGGCATTTTTCTAATGTAGGAGGAAGAATTAAAGTTCATTTACAACCTGAGAGGCATATGATACCGCCAACTGTGTTCTTAGGGAAGCTGTTTTTTTCAGCCATTCAGCCATTCAGTACTTCACCCAGAAAAATCAGTATAGTGAATTTTGAACTCACAGCTGGTTGTCACCAAGTGCACCTACAAATTCTATGGCTGTATAAGGCATGAATTTGGAAGCATGCCATTACTCAGCTTGTGCGCACATATGCACGTTTTTCTGGCAGGCGTGCTGCCTTTATACTGTGAATGCATCAGTTGTGTTATCTTGACAAATATGTTCCAGTATTTCTTTTTAGTTCACTCCATGAAGCATGTTTTTTAAAAAGAAAAAAGAGAAGTTAATGGCCTCATTTCCAAAGCCTTTGAACACCAGTACTTGCCAGTAAATTAATTTGTTAATTGTGATCTTTTGGGAGGGTTTAATAAACACCTCTGCATTAGGCTCCACCTCCCTTGTAGCTTAGATATTTTCACCATATCATTATTTACTCCTACTTTAGTAATGGTCTCCTTTTAGTCAGTTTAAGAGCTCTGTTTTCAATAACATGGTTGCAAAGGTTTATAAACTACAAAAATAAATAAATAAATCAGTTGTACAGTATAGTAGCAAGAACAGAATTGAAGGGATTGTGTGGATTTTTCTTCTCTTCAAAAATTGCACCAAGCTGTTTATTTTATATATGAACGATGATAGCTGTGCTCAAACGTTTTCTGTGAAATATGCTAATATTTGGAATTTTTAGTATCTTTTCAGCTTTAAGTGAAAATATCATACATTGAGCACAATATTGTGTTATTTATAAATAAAGCATTTTTTAAAAAAAGTTATTACCCCAACACACCAATACTCCCCCCAGATTGTAAATTAAACAACCCACATTTATTTATTTTTGGGATGGGGGATGTTAAATTTCATTTTCTTTCAGTTGTGTTGCTTTTCTTTATTTTTGTATGACATTGAAGTATATGTTCTTTAATAATATTTTTTTTTAAATAAAAAAAGCATCAAGCCTACTGTCTCTTTCAATCTTGACATTGGCATTTGTTCCACATAAATTGAATTATATAGGAAATGATCTGAGGTTAGTTTACTATTCAAATTGACTGGAAGATCTTCAGCAGTAACTGTAACATTTCACAGAACTAAATTGGTATGTTGACAAAATGGGTGGAATGTATCCATGTAGAATATAGACAGTGGCAAAGCTGTTTGATAATAACTTGTCCATCTATCTACCCAGCCTAATTCACCATGCCACCGCAAAGTTGCTTAAACCAGGTTTAGTAGCAAAACATGGTGCAAGCTGGAAGTGTGATAAAAATCGTACAATTGCTTCAACATGTGTTGATTTCTGTGTGAATTGACCCAGGCTAGATTTATATAACAGTTCCCTCAGCTGGTGCATTTGCACTGCACTGACCTTACCACCACCTCTTCCTCTCCATCCCAGTATGCAGCAGCAGCATAGGCAACTGGGGAGGTTAGTGCTGGCACCGTCCCTGCCATCTGCAAGTGCCTACAGTAAGGTACATTGATTATCCTTTCTTGGGTTAGAAAGAACATTATAGGTGAAACAGACATAATAGGG
Organism: Podarcis pityusensis; assembly: GCF_964106645.2. Lineage (NCBI taxonomy): Eukaryota > Metazoa > Chordata > Lepidosauria > Squamata > Lacertidae > Podarcis > Podarcis pityusensis. Next base: position 31,427,810 of record NC_138036.1, read on the forward strand.
AATTGGTGTAGCATCATGGCTAAGAGACTGAACTTTGAATCAGGAAGTCCCATGTTTAAATCTCAGCTCTGGTACGAGCTCACTAGACAGTCAGTTCTGTCTTAGCTTCAGTCCTGTCTGCATTCTGGGAGATAATGAATTTCTCCTACAGGTTTGTTGTAAGGGGTACAATTAGATAATGCACATGAAGCACTTTGGATGCCTGAATGTGTTTAACAATTGCAGATTATTAAATTGGAAGTGACCTGCTCAATTCATACATGCCCTTTCCATAGTTGAGTTCTGAAGGGCGGGGTAAGTTTTACAAGTTTTCTCTAGGAACTTGACTATGATACCATTAAGAAACCTTTCTCTCATTAAAAAATATCCTATTTTAATTAATAAGTCAACAAGTAAAGAGATAAAGATACATGTGAAAGTTTTAAAAATAAAACAAAAAAGGAAGGCAGCCTAAAGAATGTGAAGTGATTGCTAAAATTATAATCTTATGATAAGGCAGGTGACAGCATGGTGATAGCATCTATGATTATTTAAGGTATTTATTCATTTGTATTTCATTCCCATTCTCTCTGGTTATGTCCACTGTTAATGTTTGTTTCAGGAATGTCTAGATGACTCTCAAGTGGCCGGAAACTCTGCAGCATCTGAGGTGATTCGCTATGAATATCATGTTTTGTACTCCTGCAGCTATCAAGCTCCTGTACTTTATTTCAGGGCATGTTTTTTAGGTAAGATGTCCTCTTCATGAAACAATTATTAACAAGAAAAATGTGCACATGGAGTATTTATGAGACATAGAAATTGTACTGGATTAGCAGGAAAATAAACGGATGAAAAAATATTAGCGTATGGTGGTTGCTGTTGTATATATTTCAGATTCTGTAAATATCAGTATCCTGGGGCAGATGATATCATCTCAGCCTGAATAAGTTTGATCTTAAGAGTCCTGGCAGCAAGCCTATGGTTAACTAAACCTGCTGGCAATTTCTGTACAAAAAAGAAAAGAAAAATCTACTGTGTCAGACTCAGAAATGGGGCCAACTTCTGAAAAGATGCCCTTGAATATGTACTTATCCAGAATTTTCATTTTAAATTAATAATGTATTCTGGCTGGGAATGATTAAATAGAGAACACCCCTTACTTTATCATGTTTCAACAATTACAATAATAATTTTAAAGCTCTTTGTGCCAAAAGTTAGCTTTATGTATTTTCATTGGCATACATTGCTTTTGGTATTTTCATTTCAATCTTTGTTGCAACCAGTGTTCCCCTGCTGCTTCCCTTATTTTGTCAGGAAGGTGGAACACTGCCTCCTCCAAGGCCACTGTTAGTAATGCTTACTTAATTAGCAGGCATAGAGTGATCATACTTGTAGCAGTGTCTATATGCTACTCTGCTCTGCCCAAGGAGTCTGTACCTGAGGCCAGGGAGTTGGAATCCTGAGGTCATTTTCTAAACTTAGTCTCCTGTATAGCAGTATCAGTAGCTTTTGTGTTTGGAATGATCTGTTAGCTTTATCTAGATGAACACATCTGAATGTTGCTAGTGATATCTTTTTCTTTTTAATTAAAAAGTAGCTTAAGCTGCTTTGAATGTGTTTGGCAGATTTAATCACTCGCTGCCTTATATTGTTTAATGGCTTTTAATTTTGCCATGTTAGCATTTTAACCAGCTCTTTGGATGTAAAATGGAAGAACAAATTCTCTGATTCCTCTGGTAAAAGGGATTTTAATCTGAGGTTCATTTTCACGCAAATGACAATTCAGGGTATATTTTCAAGTTAGGATGTAGGGAATTGGGGACATATATCAGGCTCCATTCCTAGTAATAGTTCCCTAATTCACACATACCACACTGCAATTATATACGTGCTTGTGGTTATTGCAAACATTTAACAAAGTAGCAATACACTGCTGTTTAACTTGTCTGCAAATGGCAGGATAAAGAAAATCTTGCTGCCCAAGTCACTTAGTGTTTTCAAAATATACAGTAGGCACATTAATTTATTTGTAGTGTGATAAAATGTCATCATATTTGTATTAGATGGAACAATAGCATATACCTCTTAGAAGCAAGTGGGGAGTTTGGGAATGGTGATGCTGCAGGTAAAGGAAGTAGGGCAGTTCTCCCCCCACCTTTTTTTTTTTTTACAGTACTGTATTTTCACATAATTAGTATTCACTATAAGCAGTTAATCACCAGAGAAGAGCTCCCAGAGACAAAACAAGTTGTTTAGCTTGTCAGCATCAGGGAATCGGAGGTGTTGAAACATGACTCCTTATAGCTGGAAGTGGATATTACAGAAGCTGATGGATGATCTAATGCACAATCTTTGTATTGTGTGCCAACAGCTCCCCTTGCAGTACAGAGTTTTAATTGTTCCTGCAAGTATAATTATACATTTTAGCACTCTTCTTGGGAGTTTTTCACAATAGAAAATAATGACTTTTGGAGGATTTCTACAATAAACTAGGGCCTCCTTATATCTTTTTAGCAGCCCCCTTCTGACCTAAATAGTGTAGCATATTCCAATTTAACAGATCTTTCCAACCGATCTTAGGTGTCCTTTATATGTAGCAGCAGTGGTGTTGGAGCTGCTTTGCCATGGGCAAAAATTCCGCCTTGAGCACCATTAGGTGGGGCACAAACACACACATCACATCACATATCAGCAGAGTGAGTTGTGCAGATTGTTTCCTTGCAGACACTGCCTGACTGGGACCAGGGTCAACCATTATTTGTTACAATTTTGCAAGGCACTTTAGGGATGGATCCGGACAGAACTGGACACCATGATTAGAGCAAGTCCTACAGAAGCACCCAAAACACAGACTGTTCTATCTGTAAATCAGTTTTGATTATTGCACTACTTAAAAGGACCTCCCTGGATCCAAAAATATTCAAAAATATCACTGAGTGGCAAATATCCCATTTGGGGGCAATTTAGTTAAGAGGGAGATGGTTGTCTAGCTTCAGGCATGCTTGGAGGAAACTGATTAACTAGACCCATTTCAGTTCAAACTCTGACCCAGTCACGATACTGAAATTGTGTTGGTTCCCGGTTGATTATATTTGCTAGGAGAGAGATGGAGGAGTGTGACCCTGCTTGTTCTCTTTAACCTGTTGGTGACTTCAGTACTGTTGACCACAGTATCCTTCTGGAACGGCTGTGAGAAGTGGTGGTTAGAGGTACCAAGTTATGATAGTTCCACTAGCACCTTTGAGGCCATTCCCAGAAAGTAGTTATGAAGGACTCTTGTTCAGTGCCACTGAAGTCCTCTGCTGTCCCACAGAGTTCCATGTTGCCCCCCCCCCCATTTAGTATCTGTTTGAAGCTTCTGGGAGCTGTCATCGGGAAATTGGGAATGAGCTGTCACCAATATGCAGATGACACCCAGATTTATCTTTCTGTTCCACCTGCATCAGGAAATATTATTTACTTGCACCCCAATCCTGTGTATGTTGGTGTGTCAGACTTGAGTCATTAGTATAAAATTGTGGTGTGTGACATTGCAAAAGCCAGGTTTAGGATTGTGTTGTTAGTGTATAGTGTATAATAAAACTCACACACAAACACACACACATTTTGGAGCATTTCTAAAACATATACTTCAATCATTAATGTTAATAAATAAATAAAACCAACAGAAAACATAATATTTAAAATTTTAAAGGTTTTGGAATGTGTCTATGCTAGAGAGAAAACAATACATTATTTTTCTCTTGGTTGTATTTTTACCACTTGCATACATAATGCTGCTTCTGGTTGCATGATTCATGTTGCATCATCTGTATGGTTGTGATTTTCTGGCAGCAGTGTCCTATGAGCAATTTCTGGTGAAGTGTATCGGCTTAGCTGCTGACAACAGATAAATTAGAAATGTGATACTGGTAGTGTATCAAGAGGCAATCCTAGTTTTAACAAGGAAGCATGTTTAGCAGGGCGACATGCATAGCATTTCATCCTAAGTTCATTTGGCATAAGATGAGCTTTCTGTGTAGACTTCCCTGCACCTGTCCATTTTTGTGACTCTTCAGCTCATGTATATGCACCAAAATAGAAGTGTATGTAAACATCATGTCTAAATTTCCAATATAGAAAACATAGCACGTGAGGATTCATAATCTTCAAAACTATTGTGGCTGGAACATTTGCCTCTGTATGACAACTGAGGAAGAGTAATAGTCAATGGGAACATTATTTTATAACAACTTCAGTAAGTGCAATCACATCTCTGTGAAATGCTAAGTGATAAAGCTTTGATCTCTGAAAGAGGCAAAACTCACCCCAAATTCACACTGTTCTTTATAAATTAAAAACCTAAATGAAGCTTAATTCTTAGCGAGAATTCAGAAGCCTGAAATTTTCCTTTTTATATTTAGAGAGAAAAAGATTTTTTTCGTTTTACCATTTATTTGTATCATGGTAGTGTTGCTGGTGTGACCCATTTTAGGTCCAACACAGCAATCCAGGTGTGGGTCTCAGCCTAGTAGAGTAAGACCTTCTGATCTAGATATTATTATGGGATTTTAGGAAACAACATAAAGTGCAATTTGTGGTTTCTGAGGACCAACAAATTGAATTTAAGACATGGTCAGGTATGTATATTACAGCATAGATTATTTTATGATTTATGTGTGGTTATATCTGTAAGGTTTTTTACCCTCTTACCCTCTTTACAGTGATTAAACAGTGAACATTTGTAAGAATAGCAATTCAAATATGAAATTTAAATTATGTGTTGACAAATTAATATAGTAATAAGAGATTGTCATACTTATCTAAGCAAAAAATCCTTACATAACATCCAGAAGCAGCAGACATATGGAGGAGGGGAATTCCACAGCAGGAATCTGCTTGCTCTTTGTGTGCTCTCCAGTACTAAAAACCACACAAAGGAGATCACCAGGAACCTTCAATTACATTTCCTCTGTGTGTGGTAACTTAGGGCATGCTCCAGCCGCCTCATTAGTAGTTGTGGCTTATGTATCATTTTATCACGTTTATCACATTTTATCACATAATGCAATAAAATCCTATTTCCCTACATAGATATTGTTGACTTTGCTTGCTCACCATTTTATTTTCCTACATTGAAGTTACCACTGGTAAGATGTCAACAAAGAAGTTTGTCTTCCATTTTGAGTGTGCTCAACAAAAATAAGATAAAACTGAATCTGATGGCAACAGGATTTCGGATTGTATCTAAACATGACATTCAAATGTTAATTGGACGAATAAATCTTGTTTATTTCACGGACATGAAAATGTCAGTGGAATAAAACTATTTATCACAGGATAATGGCCTCCTGACACCTGATAAATGCCAAGATAATGATACTTATTGAAAAAGCATCAAAATAGTCTCTCATTTGTCAAAAACAAATACTTGAGCAAAGATCATATGTTTCTTTTCAATACAGTAACTTCATTCTGTTATAAAACCTCAGCAACTATCCAGGATACAAGAGTAAGCACCAATCAATACCGCATGGTGAGGACTCTGAAGAGGGCAGTTATTCTGCTACGTGGACATGACAGCTACAAAACACTCAGCAGGGTTGGGCCATGTTCCATCACACACACACACACACACACACACACACATCCAGCCACATACACAAACATCCAGCCACATACACAAACATCCCAGATGTTGTTGTGGCATCTTTTAAAGGAAATAGAATTTTCTCTGTGTTTTCTGTTTTTGCTTTTGAATTATCTGCATTTCGTGTGTGTATGTGGAGATACATATATTACAATTATTATTTTTTTCCCAGATGGAAGACCTTTAACTCTGGATGAAATATGGAAAGGTGTACATGAATGCTACAGGGAGCAGCTCTGGCAGGGCCCCTGGGATACCATTACACAACAGGTTAGAGGCTTCTTCCACCTATTACTTCATTACAGCATGGAATTAATTTAGTTGAATAATGGATACCAGTATCCCAAACTACACCTTTATTAGTCCAGAAAAAGGGATCAACCCTAAAAAGCCCATTTGCTAAATGTGAGAGATATTAATAGCAATGAAATATGAAATAATTATACAGTCTTTTATTACATGGGTTTTAAGCACAACTAGCTATAGATGATTCCTATTTTTTTGTTACTACTGAAAATCTTTCTACAGACCAGATGGAGGTGAAGTTCTGAAATAGATAATTCACCTCTTTCTATGAGCCAATGTAAGTGGAAAAATTCCGAGTTCCATTTTGAATAAAAATAGTCGTTCAGGAGAAGCATTTCTAATGCTATATTTAAAGGGACAAGAAATGTGTGTCACAGGCTCACTCTGGACCTGCCCTTCTATATAATAGAAATTCAGATTAATTTCTATTGTAGTTGACAAGCACCTACAACTGTGTTGCTGTAAATAGAACTTTTCAGCTAACTGAAAAAGAAGGGGAAACAAATTCTGACTGAAGCCAGTGCTGTGGTATAATAAGCATGTATTAATCCAGCCTTACTTGGTTCTATTAGAACAGTGGTTTTCAACCAGTGTGCCGTGGCACCGTAGGCTGCCTTGAATGATGGTCATAAGTGCCGCAGGCAACACTGGCCTCTGTCTCTCCTTCTTTCCCTCCATCCTCTGATGTCCTCTCGTGTCTCTGGCTCTCAAAGCTTTGCACAGCTGGTTGTTGCCTCAGCCCTGGCTACAAGCTCCACAGGCGAATGGTGCCTCTGGGGCTGGCCAGTGGGTGCTGGTTGTCAGGAACTGAGGAGCCTCGGAGCAAGCAGGCAAGGGAGCCCAGCCAGCTAGTCCACCAGCCCTTGCTCTTGGGAATGGATGGGCAAATGGGAGGCTAGGCACTGGCCACTGGCCTTTTTTGTGCTAGCTGTGTGAAATGTCTGCCTGGTATCTGAGTGTCCAAAACTGAAGGGAAGCCTTTCCACAGTGGCGCCCACTGCTGCCTCCCAAGGTGAGTAAGATGGTGGCCTCATGTTCACCTTTGAACAGTCTCTATTGGGCCACTAAGGCTGGGGGCATCCTCTTCCCAGGCCCCTGTTGGACTGTGTGAGGAGGCACCTCTCTTTGGAGTGGGTGGGGGGGCAGCTCAGAGATCAAGGGTGGGAGCAGTGGCTGCTCAGAGGGCTCCCAAGGACAGGGGAGAGGAGAGGAGGCTGAGGGAACACTACACAAGGGAGGGTGTTCAAAAAAGGGTGAGAGCTGCCAGCTCTGCAGGCAAAGGGTGATGTAACTGGGCTCCTGAGCCCCACAGGGACACTGCAGAAAGAATGTAGTTGGTCAAGGGAGCCATGGACTCAGAAAGGTTGAAAACCTCAGTATTAGAAGGTAACCGTTATCATAAATGCAAAATTTTCCTTTGTTGAAGTTCTGTAAAATTAAGATGCAATTATTCTAAGATATATATGTATTTTGCAAAACTTGGAAACTAGGGCATTTTCAGACTGTCACTGTTTTGTGAATGGGATTCAGTTATATAGCAGCACATTCAAGTTGTGCAGTTGGTGAATTTTTGCACGCTTGCGCAACTAACCCCCCACCCCACCCCAACTTGGATCTTTTCTTCTTCAGTAAGGAAAATGATGGGGCAATACACTGTAAAGTGTGGATAATTACTCAGCACAATGTCAACACAATGTCATATAACCTCCCCAGAAACAAAAATCAGTTCAACAGACAGTTGACTTCAAAGAACATCCCTGCACATTTGTGCAAACAAATCAGGATAAATGTTCAGTTAGCAAGTCATCTGGAAGCAACCATAGACATATTTAAAGGACTTTGTTGGAAAGATTGGAGAGACATTGATTCAAGCGTAGGGTAAAAGGTATAATCCTTAATGAGCTTCCTTCTCACCCCCCTTCCTCTCATTTGCCTCTGAAAAGCCTGTCTTGGAAGGGAGTCTACAGCAGGCTTTATCACAAGTAGGGGGGGGGGGAGAAATTCTCCTTGCTGAGTTTAATCACATCCTGTCAAAAGTGCTTGTATGCTAAAATCAGGTGCTTTTAACTCTTGCCTATTCTTTGACTTGGAAAACTTCCCCTTGAACTTTGTGTAGGGGGTGGTTGTATTTTCTCAGTGTGGAGAAAATACTTCTCTATGATTGGTGGAAATTGATGGTGCTGCCATAGGCATTGGGGACGTTTCTGGAAGTGCTTCAACATTCTGTATGGTTTGGTATTCTCCCATTGCTTTCTTTGCTTGGTGCCTGATAGTGCACAAATAAGCTTGGTTGAGGTTATTCCAGCATGCGCTAGCTGCTGTGGTGTCACAATTGAATTGCCACTATTAAGAAGCATAGGGAGAAGAGACAGAGTTCATAGGGAATTTATAAGATGGGTAACCTCAAAATGAATATTACCTTGAGGGTGGGGATATGGAAGATGCAGAATTGAAGATATGCTGAATAAAATAAAAACAGTTGATTTGAGGAAGGCATCTCTTAATTATGTCAAGTGTTCACCGTGATATAGGCGGTAACCAATTTGACACATGTTTAGCATTGTAATGTGTTGTCAAAACGGATCAGCGGAGTTTTGAAGAGAGAGAGGCACCATGAGGTATCTATATTTATGAGCTGAAATCACCAATTTGCTCTACACAGATTCAGAAACTATTCAGATAATAAAAAACTTAGATGTAAATTAAAACTAATTCTAGATAATCCAGCCTTTGTAAAAGAGATTTCTGTGGTTACAATTTACAACAATGTAATAAATAATAATACAATAAAAATACAAAATATGTCTGCTTTCATTTGGCAACTAGAAAACCTATTTGATTTCTTTTTCATTCACTTTCACATAAATAGATACAGAATAAATGCCCCAGTACCCCTGGCTTCTACACCTAAGAATAGTTGTAATAAACTTTTCCTTGAGTAAATAGAGTTCTGAGCAAATGAGCTCATACTCACTAAGGCTTAATCAATAATGGGATATATAATTGAATACACAAAGCTAGTGGTTGAGTAAGCTAATGAGAATGAACAGCTTGAGCCTTTAAATCATCAAGTTGCCAAGAAAAAAAATATAGAATCATAGAACCATTTCACATCTTTGACAAGACTATTGAATTCCTTCAGTGTGATTATCCTTAGACTTATATGTGCCCTCAGTTGCATAGAAATAATACAGTATGTGAATCAGACACACAAGCTGGTTATATAAGATAGGTGCAAATGGAACTGTATTGTGTAATAGTTAATTATTATAGGTTTATAATATACCTTCCTTTTTTCCCTTTCCCCCATTTTCGCTTTTTATTTTTATTCTATATTGTTTGTTTTAAGTGTTGTTTAAAAAAATGAAATAAAAAGAAAAGAAATACATACACAACCTGGATGATAGTCCAGGCTAATACTTGGAAATATATATCCCTAACTTCATGGGTACATTCTGAAAAGTAAGGGTGTTTAGGATTATAGCCCAAGTTTAAGGACTGTGGATTATGTGATCTTGGTAGCCTTCTTTTGAGCCTCTAAGAACATGAATTTCTGCAGTCCTGTATATATTCTTCTAATTCATACCAGGGTACTCTCAGGTGGTCACAGGTATAAGCAACCTATAAGGTAGCATTTTAGTGAGAATTTGGTGGTGGCATCAAATGTTTGTTCTAGATGGAAGTATTTGTGGCTAGGTAGTCCGTCTGTCTAAGGAAGTGGTGTGTTCTAATGTTCCAATGTTAGATAGGGTTATATTTCCTTTAAGAAATGGGTTTGCATTTCTATCACTTTGAGTCCTTTTGTGTGGTGCATACTTCACCAGCTTAGGCAAGTATACCAGATGAGTATGTATAATTATTTCACCCCAGAAACTCCCAATTTTCTTGTATGTATGTCAACCATACATGCATGGTTAATGATGCTGGCTTGTTTTAAATCAACCATTAAGATTCACCATAGTTCGTTCTCATTTGAAAGTAGCTAGAATCACCAATACCCCTAAGTTTATGATAGCCTCTACTTGTATGAACAATATGTATAATAATTGTTAGAATTAGCTTTTAAAGCACCTTATGATCCTTAAAATTGATTGTACAAAAGGATTATGCCTAACAAGTGATTTTTCTAAATGATTTAACAGATCTGTTGAGCGTATATAATTCCAAGCAGAATCACTTTTTATATTGCCTGATCTAGTTAAGCTGAAGTACATGGACTCAAATGTGATTTAGTCCATAATGTGTAGGTTTCAGTGGCATACATCCAAATACTTTGGCTGAAAGTATTTTGCATTATGCATTGCAAATAGCATAATAATTGAAGTAGCAATGGAAAAGAAAAAATAGATACACAGTTTATATATGATGGTGTTTAGACTTCTGTTGGATGGTTCTACTGGTAAGCTGTGTTAAAGGGATTTATAGAACCATTTTTCTGTTCTCTAATTATTTCAATGTAACTCTTACCCTGTGCAGTAGCTGCAATGCTTAAATGGAGCAGGAGGAATCAACTGGATTCTGCCACCAGGGTTGCAAAAGTTCACTTCCTTTGAACCACATCATTGTAGGCTTAGTTCCCTCTCTACTAACTCTGAAAATATTTCAGTGCTGTGTCATGTCTTTCATGTGAACAGGTACCATCTTGTCCACACCTCTGCAATATCAGCATCAAGTTGCACTATTTTTACATTAATCCAGCTGTTATTCTTTTCATTGTGTGGTTAAGAACCCAAAAGACATTTTCTTTATAGTACAGCAGTAATTCTGTCCATTGCATCACTTAACTTATGGCAGTTTTAACACAAAAATCAATAAACATTATTTCTAAAATGACCAAGTATGTTAATGGTGTGAATTTTTTTCTTAAAGGAAAGAGATTCTTAACTGTTTCTGGAGGGCTTTGATTTAGTGGTGCTGAGGCACAGCAAAGTGACATTGTTGTAGGGAAGTTTTATATCTTAATACTTGACTCGTGTGGGTAGCTATTCTTAGACATATTTGAGAATTCTGTTAAACAGAAGAGGTTGCATTCAGTATAGTTTAACAGAAGGCTGCTAATTTTTTTCCCTGTGAAATTTCTTTGAGCTATATCAACAGTTGCTATAGAACACTGGCTAGAACTTCTGGAAAAGCTTTTGTAGTATCAGTAGAGAAGATCATAAGCGCCATTATTGCTGAACATGTTTTGCCCTCAAAGTTCTTGTTTCCATCATAAGGCAGTCCTGCCGACATAGAGTTTGGAAGTATTCAGGTCTAGAGATGGTCATTGGCACCCAGAAGTCTAAAGCCACACCATTCTGCTCTTTTGATGGAAGTTCCATTCTACTACTGCTTCAGGGGATAAACACAGCTACTTGTTCCCCCCACTTTATATGACCACAGAATTTTCTGTGGTGCGCAAGTGTTTATGAGTGTTTGAATTTGTGTGGAGACTTGGAATAAGAGTCCGAGTAACAGCCCTTTCCTGGGTATCTGCCTGCCACCTTTTTTTTTCAAAAAAAAAAAAAAAAAAAAAGATGAATGGAAGAGGAACACAATCCTCAGGTGTAGACAATCCTAGCACAATTCTTTTTAACTGGGTAGTGTTTTGATATGTGCAGTGACATACCATGCTGGTGAATATTTTGCTGCTTAATACACCTTCACTATTACCTTTTCAATTGTCACAATTTTAGCACATTTATTGCTTTTTAGAATTTTAGATTACTGCTAAAGACCTTTCCCTTTTTATATTGAAATATTAGCACTTAAATGAAAGAGTTGTAAAACCATAGTGAAAAACTTTATTTTTTCACATTTCTTGGACAGCTCTTTTTAAAAGAAGCAAACGCGTAGCACTAATTAAAAAGGTTTTTTTTAGGGGGCTCTGATTTATTAGATTTTCTTTAAAAAAGGATTGCCCAGGTGAATTGGGCCTTCTTCACTCAAAGCATCTGTGTCACACCTTCAGGCCTAGATGATGAAACATAGCAGGATATATACACAGATAAGGGCACAATACATACTTCTTGATAGTGTGGAAAGTATTCTGCAATTCTGGTAGTTTACAGCAGGAGAGCAGTGATTAGTAGTACTAGGAATCATCTGTCTGGTAGCAGCCTAAGATATTTGTTAAGGTGTCAACTTTTCTTGATTTAACAGGATTTTTAAATTTTGCAGGCATCCTAAAACAGTTTTGAAAGATTTTTAAACTCTTACATTTTCTCTTATCAGGTTGTGTTTATACCAAATTCTGCTCCAATATCATTCGTTCCATCCGTACACAGCTTGTTGGATTGTCTTCTTATACCTTAAAAAAACCCCACAACTTCAGAACATATTTTAAGGAGTCATTTAATAAAATGACATGTAAGATACTAAAAAGTTGATGGCTAAATTAATTTTATTTTGGCAAGTATTGAAAAATATGTCATCTGTTTATTTTCATGAAAGAATGAGTGATGTGCCAGTTCTGAGAACAAGAACTAGTCTGCCAATTTTCCAGTATAAACTTTTTTTAAAAAAGTGTTTAATCAGTTATAAATTTAAACTGTAACTGAATAGACTGTGCTTCATAGTGGGTTTTGTTGTTGTTGTTGAATTTATGCAGCATCTTCGTTGTACTTGTCAAATTATGCTTCTCCATTAAGAAGAGAGATCCTTGTTCTTAGGAGTGGAACAGAAAACTAAACAGGAGGGCAAAGAAAAGGGCAATGCCAGTAACAGTTAAGGCTTATCAACAGGGCTATTGTCAACAGATATCAGAGAACTATAACTCCCATCATCCTTGAATATTGGTGAAGTTGGCTAGGACTAATAGCAGTCCAGCAACTTATGGGAGCAGCACCAGTTTGCCACTCCAACATACAGAGGAAAGTTATTATTCTGTACATGCTAGAAGCAGGTAGTTTTTCAGGGGTTTTGTGTTAATATCTGAAATGCATTGATCACTTTAACAAAATAGCCACTGACATGTATCTCCTGGAGGTGCAAGAAAACTGAGATAGGTTGTATGTTGTAATCTTTTTCTTACCAAGTGTCGTGTACTAGCGAAGGGAAGGAGGGTCATAGTCAGCTTGCTTTATGGTACCCCAAGCAACTGAGTATAGCTCAGTGTTTCCTTCTTTCCCCATGCAAGTTGACCATGTTCTTTACAGTCTCATTTATTTTGATACAGATAAATATTCATTTTACAAATATGGTGCATAGGCAATATGAGATCAATGCACTAAGCACTGTTGGATACAGAATGGGATTTGGATCCAATATCACTTTTGCTTGAACCTGGGGAATAAAGATGGGAAAAGAAGGATGGGCACTGTTTCATAAGCACCTCACAGGAAGACCCTGATGAGATCATTTTGTTTCAATATTGAAAAATAACCAGGTTGCATTTCCCTAGTCCTTGAAAGGTTATCACATAATAAATCTGTTAGTCTTTAAGGTGCCACAAGACTCATTGTTTTTGCTGAAACAGACTAACATGGAATGATGGTACCTTAAAGTTCTGTGCACATGTAGATAACAACAAATGACTTCTATTGCTGAACAAAAGCTCCATCACAGAGTAGTTGGCAATTTGTCATTGTATAAATTTGAATTACAAGTCGGGGGAGGGGAGAGAGAGAGAGAGAGAGAGAGAGAGAGAGAGAGAGGAGAGAGGCCTCACTGTTTCTATGGCAGCTTCTGATATATTTGCCTTCACTTGATTATCCAGTAGCATTTCAAGTGATGTCTTGCTAGTCTCACTTTTCTAGGTGCAACAATCACAGCAGGGAAATGCGTCTCTATTTTATTAAATCTAATAAAGTGTAGAACAGAAATAGCCAACATGGTACCACATTAGCTCTTTCTTGATAGAGGATAATGTTAAATACTGAGGAGAGACCGTATCTCAGTGCAGAGCACATGTTTTGCATGTACAAGGTCTTAAGTTTGCAACTCCAGTTACAATAAGCTCAGGAGGAGAGCTTCAAAAGTCATCAACTTGAGACCCTGGAGAGTTGCCAGTCAGAATAGGTAATCCTGGGCTAGTTGTAGTCTAAATCAGTATAGGGCAGCTTCATATTTTCAACATGTCTTATCTGAAAAGCAGGATTCTCAAAACAATTTCCTTAGGAATGTGTGCTCCATATATAGTGGCCTTAAATTGAAGCACTCTATTCTGTGTCTTTATACTGCGCTTAGCTTTTCTCCAAAATAAGTATTATAAATATTGTTCAATATGCACAACATTGTTCCATATGGAAGGAATATGTTATCGCCTCTGGCTGAGACTGTGGCTGCCTTGTTTCTTGAAAACTTAAACAGTTCCTTTCTTTCAAACCTCAGTATTTGATTCAGTGAACATATACAAGGGCAAGGTAGTGAGTCAACAGAGGACTGTTGCCAGAAGCTCTTGATTCGAAGAAGAGAAAAAATGTGCTACCAAGCTAATTTGTAATTAAAAAATAAGTTTATGGAGAAAATAAAATAAAGTTTCCCAATTTGCATTTCATTTCCCATTGCAGAAGGATTTGGACTTGGTAGTTTTTTATTATTATTTTTTTTTTGTAATGGCTGAAATAGTGAGAGTTCCAGTTTCTTTTCAAAAACAAGCTTCCAAATGATTGAGTGCCGTATTGCGAGGCTAGGCTCTGGTTAAAAAATGAAGCATTCTCCCCTAGTAACAGCAGGGCAGCCTGACTAATGGGAATTGAACATTTCCTTTCCTGTCATGATCCAAACAGAGAGAGGCCTTATTAAGGGTGTCTACTTCCTTTTTTTTTTTTTTTAAAGGGATTGTTTAGAAATCTTTATTATTTAAGCAATGTATAGGCAAACATGACTCTTGTTGGGGTTCTGCTGTTTACCCATCTACTTTAGCAATCACTGTGAACTCAGCATTGTTGTACTGACTTTGTCTCATCACTATCCTGGAACATTACTTGGAGCATAAGTATTGCTATTTGAAATCCCTACGCTAAATCAAAATTTGATTGCTTCTTTAGACCCCAGCTGAGTGGCATACCTTAAGCAAACATGTATCAAATTGTATATATGGGTTCTAGAATGATGTGTTGGTGCGGGTTTGAGGGAATATCTGCAGAGGGATGTTTTGGTGGTCGGGCGCATCTAGTCTTTATAGCCCAGCTTTTCCCTATCTGGGCCCTCCAGATGTTGGACTTAAATTCTTAGCAACCCTAGTCAACAGGACCAATGATAAGGACCAAAACATCTGAAGGGCACCAGATTGGGTATGGCTGCTGTAGTCCATGAATTAGTTCATTTCAACCTTCACTAGTCCAATGTCTATCTGGATGGCAGAGCACTGGACACAAACCTATGCATTTTAATTGCATGTCAATCATCCTTTTCTCAGAGTTTTCAGGAAGTAAAGTTTATTATTATTTCCTCCTCTTAGTCTGAAGAATGGCTGAAGTCTCAGGTGGTATTGAAAAAAATGTTCAGTTACAAACGCTTTCTGCTGCCCTTGATAAAAGTCTTGACATCCCTCTATGAATGATTTTCATCAAAGCTATATCATGCAAACTGGATGTGACAGAGGATGTTTTGGACAACAATCCCTTTCCACTATAGGAGAAATGGAGAGCCCATAAAGGCTATGATGGATGCTCCAAGGCAGTTTAATGTAGCACTAGAGAAAATAGAAGCCATTACTACTGGAGGAGCTCCAGTTATGACAGGGAAAATAAATGGTGCTGTTACAGGAAATGTACCAACAACAAAATACCTGCTGTTTGGGGGAAGGGAAGTAAAACACACAGTACCAGCTATCCAGAACTAATTACCTTGCTGTAATGCCCAAAAGTGACATTCGTTGTTAATTGAAATTTGACATGGATAATATTTCACATATTATTTTAGGCATTATCTCACTGTGTGCCTAAAGTTGTATAACACAGGCTGAAAGTTTTGTTTTGTCAGTGCTAGAACTTAGGCATGGTTTGCTTTCTCTTGGGATGAAAAGAGAGTATTTCATATTTTTTTCTCATTGAGATCTAGTAGAAATGACATTTTATTTGGTCAATGATAAAAGAAGCATAAGGGACTTGAAACCAGAAAGATTTGTCTTTATTGAATGCTGCTGTTGCACATGCTGGAAAAAGAAGCTTGCCCCATAATGTAATGGCTTTTGGGGCCATCAAACTCCTAGTGTAGGACTGCATTCCTATTTTCAGATTGCAAAACAAAAAGCTTTTTAAAAATATCACAGCTGCTATCTTCCTGTTTTCGCTCTGAATTGCTCTATAGCAGAAGATAAAACTAATTATCATTAGGTTCAATGTGTCATTAAGCATTTCCTGGCTTTCCTTCATAATAAGATCTTTTGAAAAAGAGAGTCAAGCAGAATCTTCTGTCTGACAATCCATGATACAGAAAATGGTGGGAAATCAATTTGCCTGGTAGGTTGGTGGCGGGGGGGGGGGAATTCTGGTAGACCCTTTGTTTCATGTCTATGATGCTGTCACATTCTTTGCAGGGAAATAATGCTTTAAGTTTCAGAAAAGTATTTTCACTTTTTGATGCTTTGTTCCTGTCCAGAAGACGCTTTTGCTCCTGTAAATGTCAGGTTGCCTCCTGCAAAATTCCAACACACATTAATCAGGAAATGTCTACTGCAGTAGCAGTTTCACCCACAAAAGATTAATTTATAACTAAACTAAGTTGATTTTTCATTTAAATAGGTTTGTGCTTGCAAAACTCAGTGTGATTCATGTTTCTTTTCATCACTGATATATAAGCCTGACATCTGGAAACTAAATGCTACTTCGCCTTTGTGGAAAGGATTTCCAGACACGAAAATTAAGGAAACTTCATATAGTAGAAAGTTTTTCAACATATGTATTTTGGCATTCTTACTTTGTTTATACATTCCTCTTTCTATGTCTCTATACTATTTTCTATATCTCAATCCCAGTTGGTGGCTTGGACAAAGAAAGGGGAAGCAGTAGCTTTGGAAACTGCTCTAGGAACTACACGAGGAGCAAGTTTTCCATTATCAATTCCCCGAGCTGCTAACTCTTTCGATAACCTTCATTGCATTGGCAACTATCCACAACTTGCTTTAGTGTGCCTCCATTTCATTGGTTTAACCTTGGATGTACATCAGACTTTTTAACAACTCACAAACAAAAGGACATGCTTGAGGTTATCATATAAAAGTCTTAGCACAAAAGTTTGAAAAATACAGCTTCCTTCCAAACTACTCGAGTGTTGAGTGTAAACTAAAGTAGCAACTTTGGGGGATTGATATAGTCAGTCAAAAGTGAAAATCTGCAATTTTTTTGTTTCAGAATAGTCTTGATTCAAAGGCAATCATGTTTACATGTACCAAAGGGAGGGTAGGCTTGCTGCTGAATGAGGTAAATTATCTGTATGATGTGTCTGATGTGTGTTCCAGAGTGCACAACAGGGATCACTCAGCCTATAAAGAGAAGACTTACCTGGGTCTGAAATATATTTCATTTATGAATCATTTCCTGTGAAACATCCTAAAGTGATTCAACAATTTTAGCAGTTAAAATGTATCTAAAAGCAATTTCAAGCCTAATACAGAGACTGGGAAAAGAATCTCCACTTAAAAGTGTTGTTGGAAAAAGAAGTTCTTTAATAGGTGCCGGAAATATAATAGAGGTACCAGCTCTTTGATACATAACAGGAGAGAGTTTCAAAAAGCAGGTATTTCCATACTAGAGGACTGATTCCTCCATTTGTATGGGCTCTCTTGCAGAGTGCAGTGATCATTTGAGTATATAAGCAGTTAAGTGATCTTCTAGGTGTTGTTGTTGTTGTTGTTTAGTCGTTTAGTCGTGTCCGACTCTTTGTGACCCCATGGACCAGAGCACGCCAGGCACTCCTGTCTTCCACTGCCTCCTGCAGTTTGGTCAAACTCATGCTGGTAGCTTCGAGAACACTATCCAACCATCTCGTCCTCTGTCGTCCCTTTCTCCTTGTGCCCTCCATCTTTCCCAGCATCAGGGTCTTTTCCAGGGAGTCTTCTCTTCTCATGAGGTGTCCAAAGTATTGGAGTCTCATTAGCACTAAATGGTTTGCATTTACTTTTTTTTACATCTTTCAGATCCAATAGATTTTCAGCTAATCGTACTAGAAACTTTGTGCCTCTCCTGACTTTCTGTTGATGGGATCCAGACTTGACTCTGCAATATGAATTTTGAAGGGAGTTACAAAATAAAAAAAATCCTTCCAGTAGCACCTTTAAGACCAACTAAGTTAGTTCTTGGTATGAGCTTTCGTGTGCAAGCACACTTCTTCAGATACACTGAAACAGAAGTTGCCAGATCCTTCTATATAGTGAGAAGGTGGGGAGGGGTATTACTCAGAAGGGTGGTGGGAATGGGAGATAGGCAGATAGCTGGGATGAGCCTGCTGACGACTCTTAACGACTGTAATGGGTCTTACAGGAAAAGGCAAGGGGTGAGAAGGTGAGAAATGGCTTAGTCATGTATAATGGGATAAGAATCCAATGTCTTTGTTCAAACCAGGTCTCTCCATGGTTTTAAGAATTATATCTGAAGAAGTGTATCTGAAGAAGTGTGCTTGCACACGAAAGCTCATACCAAGAACTAACTTAGTTGGTCTTAAAGGTGCTACTGGAAGGATTTTTTTTATTTTGATTATGGCAGACCAACACGGCTACCTATCTGTGAAGGGAGTTACAGTTAGCAGTAGGAGAGCAAAGGAGTTTGTTGAAGAGGTGGCCAAAGTATTGGAGCCTCAGCTTCAGGATCTGTCCTTCCAGTGAGCACTCAGGGCTGATTTCCTGAAGAATGGATATGTTTGATCTTCTTGCAGTCCATGGGACTCTCAAGAGTCTCCTCCAGCACCATAATTCAAAAGCATCAATTCTTCGGCGATCAGCCTTCTTTATGGTCCAGCTCTCACTTCCATACATCACTACTGGGAAAACCATGGCTTTAACTATACGGACCTTTGTTGGCAAGGTGATGTCTCTGCTTTTTAAGATACTGTCTAGGTTTGCCATCGCCTTTCTTCCAAGGAGCAGGCGTCTCTTAATTTCGTGACTGCTGTCACCATCTGCAGTAATCATGGAGCCTAAGAAAGTAAAATCTCTCACTGCCTCCATTTCTTTCCCTTCTATTTGCCAGGAGGTGATGGGACCAGTGGCCATGATCTTCGTTTTTTTGATGTTGAGCTTCAGACCATATTTTGCGCTCTCCTTTTTCACCCTCATTAAAAGGTTCTTTAATTCCTCCTCACTTTCTGCCATCAAGGTTGTGTCATCTGCATATCTGAGGTTGTTGATATTTCTTCCGGCAATCTTAATTCCAGTTTGGGATTCATCCAGCCCAACCTTTCGCATGATGAATTCTGCATATAAGTTAAATAAGCAGGGAGACAATATGCAGCCTTGCCGTACTCCTTTCCCAATTTTGATCTTCTAGGTAGTGTGGTGTAATTATCAGAGTGCCTGACTAGGATCTGGGAAACCAGGGCTCAAATCTCCACTTGGCCATGAATCTCACTGGGTGGCAGTGAGCCACTAACTCAACTCTCAGGTTGTTGTGAGGATAAAATGGGGAGGAAGAGAACTATGTATGGCACCTTGAGCTCCTTGGGGGAAAGGGGGGCTAGAAATGTGATACATAATTAAATAACTAGATATCTAGACTGGGTCTCAAACTGTATAGGCCTTTGTACACCAGTACCAACACCTTCTACTTAGCCTGGTAGCTAATTGGTTGCCAATGCAATTCTTTTAGTGGTGGCGTAACATGATGGCAGTATTCTGCCCCAGTGAGCGGTCAAGTTGCTGCATTTTGCATTAGCTGCAGCTTCCAGGCCAGCCTCAGGGGCAGCCCCACATACAGTGCATTGCAACAATCAAATCTGGAGGTTGCCAATTCATGGTGTTGCAGTCCAAAAATGGCCATAACTAGTTTTTTTAAAAAATAAAAATCAGGCAGAGCTCATAAAAGGCACTCAGGTCACCTGGACATGTCACTTTACAGAGATGGATTGAACCTACTCCTTCAGGGGCAATTGACAGTAATTGACCCCAAGACTTTGAACATACAATTGGGGGACGATAATTGACCCCAAGATTTTTAACCTACTCCTTCAGGGGTGATTGACAATAATTGACAATAATTGATAAAATCGCAAGGTGAAGTCTTAAGGTAGGTAGGTGTGTATGTGTGTAAATGAGGAGGAGAGAGAAACAACTTGAAGAAGAGTTGATGTGTTCATATTCACAGCACAACAAGACATGGGCAAGACATAACTGTAATGTGTGCATAAGTAGGGACGCAGTGGTGTTATTTAATACCATTGATGTCATGCACACTATCCAATAGATTTCTCTGATTTCTGTTCCATCCTTTTCTAGACAGCATTCCACATTCCAGCGACCCTGCTAGTTCAGGAGAAATCTTATTTTCCCAGCAACAATATATTTAGTTTGAACTGTGGGAAAATGCAATATCCTTGACACAGAAAATGGTGTATAATAGCAGGATGACCTTCATTATATCAGAGCCATTATCTGATGAAACAAGATAAAGACACTATGCTGGGTACAGATACTCAAGATGTAGGTCAAAGAAAATGTTTGGGGAAAGGTTGTCAGTTCATTGTTTTAGTGCAACAGTGTTCTGACTGTTGGTAGCATAGAATTAGATTAACAACAACATGTTAAAACAACAACAACAAAGTATCTAAATATACATACTGTACAACTAAGGAGATTATATTATTTTTTGTTGTGTGAATAGTCTTAATGTTACATTTTTGTGAAAATTCAGCATGTGAAATTGCTTTGTGTCTAGATGGAAAATCAGGAATTCTAACAAAAATCTGAACGTGCATGTTATTGGTTAAGCTGATCATGGTGTTTGTGTGTATAATTAATATTCAGTATCTTCAGCAAAACACTGCTAACGAAGTGTGTATTGTATGTCAGTAAGCATCCTATATTGGGGGAAAGAACCCATCGCATCAGTGATGGAGTTCCAACTTTACAGAGTGTAGGAGGGCAAGTACCTGCCTCAGTAGCTTATAACCTGCAATTCAGTAGAGCTGGAAGGGGCAGGAAGTGTATGCAGGGATAAACAGAGAAGCTGTATGCAAGTTGAGTTAACTGTAAGGAATGGGAACAAGGTGGTTGTGCCAAAGGCCTTATAGAAATTATCCGCAAAGCTGTTAGCTGCCTAGGACAAAGGTGCTTCTCTTTGTGGCATCCCATCAGTAATGCTAATGAAGCCAGTGAGACCACAATATTTGTGCCTCTCTGATATTAGAGCATCTTAGCCAGTGTCCTTGAGAGAAGAGACAAGCAGAGAGGGAAGATGAGAGAGGCGAGATCTAGAAGCACATGGCAAGTATAAATATATTATATAGGGGAACTGGAAAGCCACCAGGAGAGAGAATTGATGGCACCATGGCTTCTCAGGCTGACTTTTTAGTTTGAAGATAGGATAGGTACCTGCTAGCTGTGTTATAATTTGTGTTTGTTCCTTTTTTGTCATTGATAAAACTCTTGTTGCCAATTTCAGGACATAGTCTTTTTCAGAAATCTGTCTTTGCTAGAAGTATTTTCATACATTTCAGATTCAGTCTAACAGCTGAGTGAAATAATATATTTTCATTCAGATTGGCATTTACTTCATAATACAGAATGGCATCAGTTCACTAGCATGGATAGCAGATGGTAGCATCCTTGCATGAATTTGTAGTTTGGGTTGTCTTCTGAATTAAAATAAAAGGAGCCTCAACAATTTTTAGTGTTCTTCTACATAAATTTTGTTGAATTAGTAAATGTTGCTCTGTTGGGGTTGTATCCGATTGTGTCTTTCCGTTGACAAAAGGCTCTTTGATCCAGTGAATGATTTATGTGAATGAAAAGGGGGATGGAGTATTTTCCACAGATCCTGCCTTTCTCCTACAATCTTCCCCACACTACTTCCCAAATTGTTCTCAATCCTCTGGAGCAGATTTGTTTGGGGCAGGACAGAGATACAAAGGAAAGGGGAAATTAGCAACAAAGTCCATTTTAGTATTTCAGGTCTAAACATGGGATTACATGTTTGCAGAATTCCAGTTTCTGGCTGGCAAGTCAGTCTTGAATGTTGGCACTTGCTGCATTTTGTTTCATTGTGTAATCAGACATGGAAATCAGTCCTGGGTCTACAAAAGTGTAGATGGTAAATTGAGATCTGTAGCAGTGCAGATGTAGGCTGTGCTTTAATGTGAAAGAACATTCATTGGTTTCAATGTACATGTAAGTTGGTGAATAGAGAAAGCATTAGTATTCAATCTTACAGACGGCCAGATAATTTACTTTCCAGCCTTCCTTAACCGGGTGGCTGTGCTGGCTGGGTCTGATGGGTGTTTTAGTCCCAAACACCCATATGGCATGGGTTGGAGTGCTGGGAGGCTGGTCTAGACTGTAGTTGTATTTGACATTCTTGGTATTTGTTTGGAATGTATTTTTTTAGTATGCTAGGCTCCAGTTTAAAATAATTACATTTGATGTGTGTGTGTGTGGAGGGGGCGGGTCACTGCAGAGCATAAAGGTAGCCTCAAAATGTCTTCTTAGGGAATACTGTTGTACTGCAGGAATGCATTGAAAAATAACTCTTGTTGTGAACCAAATGCAAATTCTGATATTCAAATCCAACAGTGACTAATATGCTTAGAATAGTTCAGTGGATCCAGCGTGGAACAGACCAAATTACGGAAATAAACATGGAATTTGTGGTACCTCTATAATTCCCTCTCCATACCTTCAAGAGAATAAGTTCTTTAAGGATTACATGTTTTTATTTATCCAGCAATTCTAATCCCTTATTTAATCCCTTTAATTTGTGTTTTCCCCAATAGCTTATTTTCTTTTGTATAGTCTTTATAAAGTGATACTCTAACATGAGCTGGTGTTCTTAAATATCTTCCGGGTGTTCTCAAAGTGTACTCATCTTACTATTTTTAATATAGACTATCTATTTAATCATCTGGCCTAATATCCAGATGATTCACTACTGTGATTGCACATAGTTATAATTCGTTGGCACACTGAATCCCTGAGGCCTAAGGCTGCTTTCTGCATGTACATACTAGACTTGGGAACTGCTAAAATATTAACAAATGGCAGAGAACCTGCATACCCAGAGAACCCAGTAGAGGGTTCTCTACTGTGTAAATTCATTTTTAGTAATAAAGTAATAAAATTTATTGTGCTTCTTTAAAAATGTTTACATCATTCATAGCTTTGTATAATTGGTATCTCTCGTCCTGTGTCAATATGCTAAATTGTGTTGGAATATAGCTTGATTATATAAATTTAGTTTTAACATAGGTCACTTTGATCACTGTTCAAAGTCTACTGAGGATACTCAAAGGACTGTCTCCTTCCATACATTCCTGTCTGCTCAGTGAGATCAACTGGTGAGATACATCCAAAGTGCCATTGGCAAGAACGTGTAAAAGTGCCTTCTCTGTTATTGTGGAACTCTTTGCCCTGGAAGACCTAGCTTACCATCATCACTATGATGCTATTCCAGTGCTGTTTGAGGATGTTTTTGTTTCAGCAGACTTTCAACCTGGCTGGAGTCTGATTATGCTTGGATTTCTCACTTTTAGTGCTTTTATCTACTGGACCTTTTTGTTCTAACTTGTTTGTGTTTTGTTGTTACGTTTAAAATGTTTACTTTTTTAAAAAGAGAAGAATGTTAATTGCCTTGGGTGTTTCATTTATTAATATTTCTGTAGAGAAGTGAATATGACACATAAATAAATGAGTGTAATCTATCAGAAAGAATATTGGTCTTGGATTTAGAAGTCCTAGTCTGAACTCTTAGATTTAGATTTATTGGTGTTTGGCAAGTTGCTATCGCTTAACCTTCGATTCCTCATCTGTAAAATGAGAACCCTAAGAACTTAACATTACAAATGCAATAATGATTGTAAACTACTTTGGATACTGCAAGTGCTATATAAATAATATAAGCATGGCTGATCTTTTTCAGGAGCATCCATTGCTTGGACAGCCTTTCTTTGTTCTTCATCCTTGCCGGACAAATGAATTTATGTCTGCGGTGTTATCCAGTTCGTATAAACAAAGCAGGCAAGTAGTATCAGTGTGAGGTTTATTAGGTTCTCATATTCACCCTAAATAACCATGTAAAAGTGTACTGTTGTAGCCAGACAAACTCAGGTTAAAAATAAGGCACAATTCTTTAAACTTCCTCTTTATCTTATACACCTGGGGGTGTTGCTGGATAGTCCTTGGACATTTTAGGAGATGTTTCTCAAATTTCATGTTCATAATATTTACTTGGTCTTCTTTGTTATTAATGTGTGGACTAGGCTCCTCTGGAATTTCTATGATTAAAAGACTTGAGTGGAAAATATAATCTCCAGGGGCTTCTTATGGCCTCTGGCTACTCATGTATGACCCAGGGAATTCTGAGAATTTGTGTTTTCATTTTTTCTTCTTCAAAAGAATTGTTCGACTGCATGGTTTCAAAGATAAATGTGTGATGGGAGATAAGATTACAAGCAAGGTCTGATCTTCTAGCTTCCATGATTTGGATACCCTTTCCCTAATTACTTCAGTGATTTAGAGGGACTCTGCTTGGAATATGCTAATATTTTGCAATGCTGTACCCACTGAACCCAACCTTGCAGGTCTTCAGAAGATCGTGTAAAATGTTCTTGTTTAAACAGGCTTTATGCTAGACCTAGCTTCAGAGCTTTAGTAGATTTGATTTGGGAGTATGTTTTTTTAGATCTGTTGAGATGTTTCATTGACAGTTCATTGTGTTGTTCTTTGTTTCATTTCTTTGGTTGTAGCTTTTATTATGTACAGATATGCTTTGTTTATAAAGAAAATCATTATTTCTGGATTTTTACGACCTTAAAGTTGGCGGTTTCAGATTATTGTTACACAAAACTTGGAATGTCACAACTTCTGTTTAGGACATTTTGGGATTTCCCCCTCCTCCATAGTAATGATGTGTGCAATGTTGTATCAATTTTATAAAAATTAGTAGCCATTTAAAATGATATCCAAGCTTTTAAAGACAGCTAGAGTGTAAAAAAAGCTATTTTCTTTTTGCTTTGTAGGAATACAAACTATATTATTTCATGGCTGAGTATCGTAGGCCCAATGGTGGGTCTCAGTCTGCCTCTGAGTTATGCAAAAGCCAATTCTGAGCAGACTACAAGTGCTGACTAAAGAGGTAAAAAATCTTACTTAAAATTGCATATTTAAAAGCCATTACTCTTTTCCAATTTGTTAAATACTCTTCTGGATCTGCTTATCAATGCTTAAAATATAACTGTTTTTGTTAGTTAATATCTTCATCATCACCTTAAACCTTAAACTTGTGCATCCTTTTTATTTCTGAAGTTAGCAATTGCAGATTATTATACTACAAGTACTTCACATCTACCAGCTAAGATGTCTGTGATGGTGATTGGCATTCTGGCTTAGGATACTTCATCTTTTTCTTCCTATGCATATTTTATCGCCATTTTTAAAAAAATGGTATTTTTCTTCTTCTGTAACTTTTGTTGTACACCACCCTGATACTTTGTAGAAGAATGAACACACACACATACATGTAAAACATATGGGGAACATGTGGTTATCCAGAAATCGCAGGTCTTCAGCCGCTATCATATGTGGTCATTTGCCATGTTGGCTGGGGCTAATGGGGGTTAGAAACCAACGCTGCTTTTCATGTAAAAATGGTGCCCAGAGTGTCATTTGCTTTTCCTTTGGTTGTATGACTTGTACAATTGGTTTTGTAGACATTCCTTAACTGTAAAACGCATTAAATATACAGTGGTACCTTGGGTTAAGAACTTAATTCGTTCTGGAGGTCTGTTCTTAACCTGATACTGTTCTTAACCTGAGGTACCACTTTAGCTGATGGGGCCTCCCGCTGCTGTCGCGGCACTGCTGCACGATTTCTGTTCTCATCCTGAAGCAAAGTTCTTAACCCGAGGTACTATTTCTGGGTTAGCGGAGTCTGTAACCTGAAGCATCTGTAACCTGAAGCGTCTATAACCCGAGGTACCACTGTATATTGAAGGGCCTTCTCTTTAGTTGTGCTGCTTCTGTGGAATCCCATCCCCCTGTAACAACAACTGGCATTTTGGGCATTTGGTTATGTGGGGTGGGGCTTACTTGCCTCCCCTAATATTTTATTCAAGTTGGCACCCCTGCTACTTATACCCAAGCACTTTTTCTCTGCAGTGAAGCAGTATATTGAAACACTGCCAATAACCTTTTTAGTAGCTGAAGGAGAGGTCACCAAAAAATTAAAAATAAAAAAACCCCTCAAAATCAGGAGTGACTTAATTTAAGCAAGTCTAGTGCATGCTGATATATCCATCCTGTTCCAGTTCCCAACTTTTGATTCTGCTTTTCATTATTTCTGTTTCAGATTCTGAACAGGAGCATGGGTAGTGGCGAAGCATAAAGATGTCCCACCAGTCCTGTAGCTCAGCTCAGACAGGAAACTGAGGATGACATCAACATCACCACAAGAAGCCTAAGCAGAGGCTATGGTTCATTAACATTCATGTGTTAATTATAACCAAGTCTTAGGAAGCAATTCTAATTGCAACAAGTATGATACATGGTCTTGGCTGGAAAGAAATGTCTGTTCTCTTTTCCCAAACTTGATACAGTAACTGTTTTGGGGTAACTTATTTATGAAGTAATTCACAAAGTATATCCACAAAAAGACAACATTGGTGATTGTCAAAGGAATTTGAAGTTTCTACCTACCTTAGCTTCTGTTGCTTTCAGCTACTTCTATGAAAAGGAATAATTTTGTAGGAAATGGTTCCCTTGCTGCTGTTTTGCCTTGGCTTAGACCCATTAGCGACATTTATAAGTTACCAATACACAGATTGCTTCACACATTACAGAAAACACTTTCCTTGAAGAATCAGCATGAAACTGCTGCTGCGCTCTTCGTGTGTTAGGATCAGACATGGTGTTTATAGGCTTCATACACAGGAACATCTAGAACTGGCTGTGAGTACTCACGTAGTCTGTACACACAGTCATATATACATGTAGCAATGCACACATTTGACTTGGGACCAAACTGGGTATGATGTGGCAGTCACAGTTGTTGTTTATGTGTCTTTCCTGGGGAAGGGGGTGTGATTTTTTACCTCAGAGGTGCTGTGCAGTATGAGCACTTCCTTTTTATTACCTTTTCATGGTCTGTCACCTAAACACTTTAGCCCTCAGATTTGTTCCAGTACCAGAAGTGAGCCAGGCTGTTGGGACAGGACTGGGGGGTGGATTGCCACGAGGACAGTTTCACCTTTGTACCTCTCTGATACTACAATTAAACTTCACCACCGGCCTGCCATTATATGTGAAACAGGAAACATGGCTGCTGGTTTCCCACCTAGTTTGTTTCATGTTATTTCTACAGTGAAGCATTTTCCATGTAGGAAAAATGTAATGTTAAATGTTGACCCTAATTTAAGCTGTCTTGGCTTTAAAATGGCCCTTGATGTTTTGTGTCACTTTCCCCCTGCCTTCTCTTTGTTCTGCCTTTCTCCTCAGAGTAGGCTTCGTAAAAAGTACAGCTACATTGAGAACCTGTTTAATACCAAGTAGCTTCAATTAGGACTCTGCTAAATGCCCAATAATAGTCTTCATGTTACATATGTTTATCTGGCTTATCCATTCAAGAGGTTAATTAACAGTTAATATATGAAATCAATTAGCAAAAAACGTCCAGATATTAATTTCACTACCATTTAAATCAGTCACTGCTCTATTAATGTCAGTCACGTTGCTGAGATGCATCATAGCACAGATATACCTCTTAGTTTCCCTCCCACTGTCCTGGACATACTACACACAATCTGTATTTCTTACTGCATTGAGTGGGTGTAGTTTAAAAGAATAAGGAATATAAAGATGACTAAAAATTCCAGTGTTGCATTGTTGAAGTTAAAAGTAAAGACTCCAAAGATCACTAACTGGTAATGGCAGCATGTTTCTTCATAATGTTAAAAAAATGGTTTAGCTTCCACTTAAGGTAGTTTAGTGGGTTTTATGGTAACTTCGGCTTGTACTAGTCTTTGGTTCATGAATAAAGACTACACCTTACTTTACCTAGGTAAGTCTCCACTATTATTAAGTGGATTCCACATGAATAATTATAACCACCACAGTGAGAAGTATTACTCTGGCCCAGTTTTCATGTGACTTTAAACCGTAAACCTCAATTTATTGTCAATGAACAGGAAGTTTGTGTGTGCTGTTCAAATGTTTGTGCTTCACTCTTCCCCTGCTCCCCATGCTAGGAAACAAGCCACAGACTGGCATGTGAACCAGAGGTGTAGCGTGGGGGGTGCTGTGGGGGTCATGGCCCCAAGCACAATTTTGAGAGGGGGCGCAAACAGGTGCCCCCACAGCAGGCTCCTTCATCGGAGCCTGGCTCTGTGCCAGAAGGAGCTGTGCCTTGACTGCGATACTTGTGCCTGGCCTGACCTGGTGGCAGAGAGCAGGAGGAGAGTAGGCAGCAGCTTCCCTACCCCTCTCCTACCCTGAACTGTGGTGCAAGGGAGGGTGCCCTCCGTGCCTTGCCCCCCCCCCACGGGTGCACCCACCGATGTGAACCCAGGATTCCGGTCTGTTTCAACCAAACAAACCACCAGTAGAAGCCAGGGTTTGTTCTTGGCTACCTGCTTGTGTTGTGTTTGGGGAAAAACAACTGTTCCGTGGAAGAATAGTAGGAGCTGTGTTTCCCAACCTGGCTTCCTTCAGATGTTGTGAACTCAAGTGACCCTTGGACATTTTGACTTGGCCCGATGGGAGTTGGAGTCCCAGACATCTAGAGGGCACCAAGTTGGGGAGGGCTATATTAGAGGATATGAACATGAACAGCTGACTTAACCAGTTCAGATAAATGGTTGATGAAACTAGGGATACTGCATCTGAACTTTGCCTTAGTCCATGTAGCCCAGAATTGTGTACTCTTAGTGGTAGTGACTTTCCATGGTATCAGAAAAAGAGAAGTCTTCTCATGGCGCCTGTTAAAACAACAACTTTAAAAAATAAAATAAAATGGAGAAGCTGGGACCTTCTGCATGCAAAGCATATGTCCCAGCATTAACTTTTGATGTCTCAACCAAAGAGAACAGGATTGCAAGCTACACAATGAAGTGTTTTGTACAGTTCCCTCCTCTCACATCTAAAAACAAAATAAATTACACAAAGCATACAAATAAACGATTTGTATTATTTGTGGGAATAACACAATTTGGTTTCATGCAAATTTTGGATTTGTTTTTTGTTTTAGTCTAGAGTATGCACAGCCTTCTATTTTGCCAATATTAAAGGAGTGCTATTTCTCAAGAAAATTATACAGTTTTATATGTTCCATTTATGAGGGCAAGATGTTTGGCACAGTTCCACTGCCCTTCTCCTGGTTCAATAGAGTTCAGACAGTCACCTGGGATTTTCCTTAAGTATGAGGAATTTAACCAGTGGCCTAATACCAGTGTTTTCAGATTAAGAAGTTCTAGTTTGCTTATAGCCATCAGTGAAAATGTAGAACTGCTGCTTACATATTTTAGGATTACTATTTAATTCTTTTTCCATTCTGATGCAAAAGGATCTAGCTTGTCAGACTATCTAACAATAAGTCAGCCGTTCAATGGTGTATCTTCATCACTGGCAACAACCAACAAAACCCATTTTCGGAAAACTATAACTTTATACTAGTGATTCAAGCCATTTGAGTGCCTTTTTATTCATGTTAGGTCACAATTCAACTAGTCAGTCATGGCTGTGAAGCAAGAATTGAGACAAAGAAAACATTTTTTCTAGGGCTTCTTCATTTTCCTCCCTCCCAGAGAAGTTTCTTTAGCAAAGCTAATTTGTATCTCTTTTCAAGATTTTATCTTTTAACACAAAACTAAAAAAAGAAAAAAAGAAAAGAGGAATGTCACGGACTGGAAGGAAACATAAGGATGCTATTCCATGCTGTGCAAACATTTCCCCCTGTTTCGTTCATTACTGCAGACACCCAGGTTGCCTTGCTGAAAGCATGGCATTTTGCCTTTGAAACCACATTGCCTTTTGCAGTGCATATGGCAAATGGGTAGCTGCACAGAGGGCTACTTAAATGCTTTCTCCCCAACATAACTCCAGAGGTTCTCTCAACTGACAGTGTTCCCTGCCTGCCCTTGTTTTGAGAAGCAAACTTTAATGTTCAAGTTGTCATCTGCCTCTGCAGCTGATAGACCTGTTTTCAGTGTCTGCTGAATATCGACAAGCTTAACTTCTAACAATAGAAAATGATAAGATAAACAAGAAGCATTTTGAAACAGAGAAAGTAGGGACCTTACCAAGACAAGGTTTTTCCAGATGAGAAATATACAGTATTCCAGCTATAATACATACACCTCTGTGGAATACATCTTCTCCCACCTTGTGCAGTGGAAAGATTAAACCATTCTGAATATTTTAAAGTACATAAACCCAGCTATTAATCAGCAACAAACCCATGACTGGTATTGGATGGGGCAAGGTACAAAGTAAAATATGTGGATATTGTAATCTGGGAGTACCTAAGAGTGTAGGCATCCTATTTTAAAATTGTGGTTGCAGTGAGCTAGAGATATTGTTTATTTTTTAAACAACAGAAACACATGCAATTTTATGAATATATAAATATCCACAAAACACATCTAAAGGGTTATTTACATCAGTAAAAATGACTTATGAATAATCCTTTTAAACTAACAGCTGAACTACTTCAGAAACAACCGAATATTTGCAGGAAGAAAGCATTTACAAGTTCTATTCTTTGTGTACTTTTAATTAGTTTATTGCCAAATTCACTACTTCAGAACTTGTATAGTTAGACCAGGTAGGTTACTCTGTTATTCCTACTTGGCAGTAACAATGGAACAATGTAACCTGTAAATGATGGTTTGCCAACTCTCAATTTTCTCAGAAGAGCAGAAAAAGATAATATAAATTCTGATGTGTGTGTATATTTGTACCCCCACACTATCTTGCAAACTGACGAGAAGAAACATTCTAAAAAGCAGTTAAGATACCAAGTATATACAATATAGTCAGTAAAATACTAACAGCTTCAGCTCCAGTGACCAAATTCTAGTCCAGACAGAAAGGTTGCTTAGACTGCATACAAACCATGGATTTAAAGCACAGTCGTCGTCGTCCCCCCAAGAATCATGGGATGTGTAATTCACCCCCACAGAGCTATGATTCCCAGTAGCCTTAACAAATTACTGTTCTCAATATTGTTTGTGCAGGGTGTGTGTCTTAAAAGTATGGTGATTATTGCAACCATAGTTCCTAGAAAATACTCCTGCTCAACTTTTGGCAGACCTCCAGAGCCAAAGATTTCATCATTGTGGGGTAGCCACCAATAATATTTCAACATTTTCTTGACAGCACACTCCTCATGAGTAATTTATTTAAGATTTTTCATTATAACCTAACAGTAAACGCTGAAAGAAAATGAGGGGGAAATGGAGCTAAAATAAGAAAATGGTAAAGTTTTGAAAAGCACATGTTATGCATTTTAGTGGTACAAAACTGGAAGAAAAGAAGCTATTCTAATCATTAGATAATGTCGTTTGTCTTGGGCTTCTGCAGAGGTTATTGAAAAGTCAGTCTTCTGTTTTTAAACACAAAAGCAGGAAGCTGAGGAACAACACAGAAGAAGGTGAAGAGGGAAGCAAGATGTTAAAATGGAAAGGCAATGAAAAGGGAAAGAAGGTGAGCTGGAGTAAGTTGTTATATATGAACTGGGCCAGGCATCAAGCGTACCAGGTTGTAGCAGGTGCAGCTTTGGGGCAATATGGCTGTAATCAAAGTGCTGCTACTAAATGGGATAAGAGGCAAAGGGAAACATGGCCTAATTTTTAATAACTTGCAAGTGCTCCCAAATGTAGTTGTTGTTTTTACATACCGGTATGTAACAGTACTGATAAGAGGGTGCATTTGGGATAGTTCCAGGTGACAAGAAGTGAGGAGAAAGTTGCGCTTCAAGGGAGAAATACCCAAAGCGTGAGAGTTTGGTGTGCTACAATTGCACTGTTTGAAGGTTCCAAAGGCATATCGCTTATATGTGAGCATTCAGGAACTGAGGTTGCAGCTGTATAAATTGGAGCTCTCTTCCATTTGGAACAATTTTTTAAGCATTGTGATTGTTTTATTTGTATCTTTATAATTGTATCTTCTGTTGTTGTAACCCACTCTGGGTCCTTATGGTAAAGAGTGCGTAAGAAAGCGTATCAATAAGTACACAACTAATCATTCACTGCACTAGAATCATCGATAAAACTTTGTACCAGAAAGAAGCAATGATAACCATCCCTGGTCATTGTTACCACCTGATTTTAATTGAAGGAAAACCCTCAAAAAGTCAGGTGCACATTACTAGGGGAGGCTGGATCTCCTCTATGACACACTGCCCTGATAACAGGACACGCCGACGATTGAGATCAGCAAAATCACATTATTAAGTTCTTGCTGCATGGTAACTCTTCCTTCTGTGTTTTGGGGGCTCAGTGAAACATAGATGGACAGGAAGGAATCACTGCCACTTATTTCACAGCAGGAATTACGGCATCATCTCCTGGCCAGTCCTCTGTTTGCCAACAAATTTGTTTTCAGAGAGAAGCCCAGCAAATAAGCTAAGCAGAGAGAGAGGGGCAAACTGCCACTCTTATTTTGAAAAATCCTCAAATGCCTTCTGACCAAGCAAAATGTAGAAAACAGTGAACATTTTTTTTTAGTTCAGCTAGTCAAATATTAAGCAAGGTAGTGGTAGGGTTTATACATGAAAGGACCATGAGCTCAGCTCTTCTATGGAAAACGAAGTCCTAGGTTGAAATGGGAGCACTCTTTTCATTAATGTTTTGTCTGTCCTCCCTTTTCAAGGCACTATATTGCACTTGTCCCCTGTTGGTGGACCTGGTGGGTTCTGGGGGTGGAGTAAAGTATTCCATAAAACTGAACCTGAGTGGCGTGGAGCAACCTCCCAGGCAGAAGCCTGAATGAAGTGGTGATGCCCTGTGCATGTGGTTATAGGGAAAGTGTGTCTCACTGCTAGAGGTGCTTTTCCACAGGGAGTCTGGGCTCATACCTGAGTGTTCATAACAAAAAGCACATGGAGAGTTCCTGGGATATCCTGAGTTAATTAACTGTCATGCCACAGGGTGAAAGCCCAGCAATAGTGACATCTCTTCTCATCTGGTCTATTTTTAGCAAGATGTTCTTGCCTTTGCTGAAAGGGGTGAACATGGAAGTTCTCGGAAATGCAGAAAAAGGAATACTCTTGACCTAATTAACACAGTCTATTAGCAATGTGCCCTCATTCTTGCTGAGAAAGGGACAGGCTTGGGCTTCTCAAGAAGTGTGAAAGGGTGCTTAATTTAATTAGGTGTGTGCTTGCTGGTTGATACTCATTTATTACTAATGGGAGATTATTGGCTGAATTAAGGGTTTAGCTTGCATGTAGAAGCGGTACTGGATTCTGGATTTAATTGGGGCAAGGTGCAGACTGTTGCTTATGAATGGCATGTGTCTGGGAGGGGATTATCATTGGCTCAAGGCACAAGGGCTTTCCCTCTCCACCACAGCGATACTTTCACTGCTGAGAACCAAACAAATTACATAGGCTTGGGTCATGTACAGAGTTCAAACTGAACACAGCTTTTTATTTAACAGCCCAGTACTGTAAAGCTTTCTGATATCATGTAGCTAATCTAGGCTAGCCAATTACACACCAGCCCTGCTCCATCCCCCATGAAAAGAAAAGGATATGCATCATCAAAGAGTAGCGGAAAAGAAGACTGCAATTTGCATAAAACTTGCAGGAACCAATTTATGTGTACAGATGCAAATTTAGAAGATGTTTACTATAATTGCAATTGAAATATGTTACATATTGTCATAATCAGGCAGGCTGACCAGGGACCTGTGTGCATTCTGTCTGCTCTGCAGGTGCTGCTGGTGGCCAATTTCAAAACCCCTGCTCTTCTTTTTCATGGTTTATTGTATTCATACTGGACTTGCCTTTCAAATAGAGGACTGTCCTCTATAAAATAGGACACATGAGCTTCTTAGGCTCAACTCAGTGTTGTTTCGATTGAGTTTCAATCAGTACCCACATACAAATCCCAAAAATTGCTAGATACAGTTGTTGTTTTTTTAAAAAAACTTGAGGTCATAGTACTAGGTTGGAAACTAGACTGGCAGACTTCCAGCTCCAACCTCTTGTTCATATTTATACACCTGGCCTACAAATCAGGAATTTTGATGAGTGTTAGGAGGAGTTAGACAGAAAAATAAAATAAATATGTTGTCGTTTTCGTTCCATTCTGTCCTTTTAAATCCCTTTGTTTTATAATCTTACATGTAGGGATGGGGGCTACATAAAAATTAATAGCAGAGGAGCTATTTATTAGGTGTAAAACCATTTTTATATTAAGGTCAAGCAACTGGATCATTTTTAAACATTTACTTTGGCTTCAAAGGCCCTACTTTGGCTTCCTTGAGGCAACATTTATTTTCCACCCAGTAAAAAGTGTGAACTTGACTCAGCTGGCAGGAAGTAATGCAAAGGTACACAAATGCTCTCATTGGCAGACTCTAGGTGATCTCTGCTGGGCAAAAGAGGGTTTTGCTTGAAGTGTAGCATTAGCTGTTTCAGTTTAACAAGTGGAGACCCCTGCCTTTTCTTTTTAAAAACAACAACAGGGAATCTCTCTTATTCTTGCCCACTCTTTTTCACACACGCTCTGCTGCCAGCCAGTTCTTTCTCTTGCCTGAACAGAACACAGCAGTTAGTTTACATTCACAGAAGAGTCCCAGTAGGTCAGACCAAAGGCCCATCAATTCAACACCCTTTTCTCATAGTGACCAAGTGGGTGTCTCTGCAAAGCCAGCAAGCAGGACCTGAGTGCAACAGCAGTTTTCCCACAGAGATGACAGAAATCAGTGGTTAGCTTTTGTGCACAGGATAAGTAATTGTAGGGAGCAGCCTTCCTCCCATTTTCAGCTCAAAGCTGGAGAGCAGCTGGAGCTTGTTCTTACACCAAAGATCCACATCTCTCTCCAGCTTAATTCTGGAGCTGGGGAAAGGAGCAGAGAATTGCTCCTGGCCTATGCTGTGTTTTAGAGGTATGGTACAAGACCAGGGACAAGGCCAGTCAAAAACACGTTGACCCCTCTTCAGACTTGCCTCCTTAAGATAGCTTAAGATAACAGCCCAGTTGTGTTTCTCAGCTTTGCAAGGGTATGTTGAAAGTTGGCCTAGTCAGGAGACACTTTCTGTGATGACCCTCTGTTGGGTTGAAATAACGACAGACGAGTAGCAAGTGTCATGTGAGAGGCATCTCTCGAGCAAGTCCCAAGGAGACTCTTTTATTGAATATTACAACATTGCCACAGGTGCGCTCGTTGCTGATTGGTTGACACAAATACAAAGCAACTTGTTGCTGATTGGTTAACACAAGTACAAAGCAAAGGTTACATATAGGCATTAATCACCAATAGATTAAAGGCTGGGAAAGGGAGCACAGAACTAGACAGGCATGATACCTCCTAATTAAATTATAACTAGTGATTGATATAGCAAGACTAAAACAATTACTAATGATTGATCATAACATGAAAGAATATAATAATCGCGTTCCGTAGATGTGGTCAACTATGCATTAAGAACAGGTCAGAGTATAATGTTTTCATGAACTTGATATGAACTGAACATCCTAGGGAGATGAGGGAATGTCTTGGTATTTAGAACGGGTTGTGCAGCATGTGCAGAAGGAAAGCTTAGAAGCAAGACTTCCCATCATGCCACAGTCATGTGCAGAAGCAGAGAAAAGATTAGAAGCAAGACTTCCCATCATGCCACAGTCATGTGCAGAAGCAGAGCTTCCCTTCAACCCTCCTCTCCCACTACTGCTCTGTCCTGTACCATATTCTATGTGGACTTGAGAGTGCAGAGTACGTGCTTTGGGTTTGGCTTCATAATCCCTGACAACAAATGGGCAGGTGGGAGACCGAACACTGGAAAGAAAGCAATTAACGACGATGCTTCAAACTACTGTAGTGTGTGCAGAGTGGGTTTTTCTTCTTTTTTCCTGGCCAGCAGCCATGTAAGTGGCCTAATAGCTTATATGCATGCCGGACTTTTATTTGCAAATTATGTATATAAAGTGCTCCCATCCATTTAAGATGTAACCTAATACCACAGATAGTCAACAGCGAGCACTTTGATATGTGACTCGTTTTATCTAATGGAAGTTAGATGATGGAAGTTGTAAGCCGATGAGTACAAGAAGTATGTCCAGTATAAATGAAATGCACACACCCAGAAACACTAGGAGTGAGGATGGAGGAGGTAAAGTTATTTATTTCAAATGGTTATATCCAATCTTCGCATTCATGAGGATCTGCAAGGTGCCTTAGCAAGAATGAAAAAAGCTCATGTGAAACAATCATGCAGCAACAATAAAGCAAAATGTAATGTAATTATCCCAAATAATATCTAAAATAGCAGGTTTTGTTTTTTAAACTTGTGCTCTAAAGCTGACTAGTGAGGGGGCATGTGAGTCCTTGAGAGGGTGTTCTATAGTCTAGGTGCCACAACTGAGGAAGGCCCTGTGTTGTGTGATACGCACTGTACATTAGAATGCCTAGGGAATATGCAACAGTCTCTCTGAGGACAATCTAAGTGAGTGGATAGGTTCATACAGAATAAGATGGTCCATAAAATATTCAGGCCTCAGATAATTTAGGACTTCATAGATAAAAAACAACACAACTCAAAATGGGCTTGAATTGTGAGGAAGAGCAGCTGAACAAATGGGCATTAAACGAGCAGTTGTAGATCGTGGTGTATTTGCTTCCTGATTCCAAATGCTGGTTTCTGCAACTGCAATGAAGTGGATAGATTCCGTTGTTTGGAAGCCCAAGAGACACAGGCAAGTGCTAGAAGCAGCTTCATACTGCAGTCCTGTGAACACTTATCAGGGACTAAGCCCCACTGAACATAGTTTTTCCTTCTGTTTAACTGTGTAAACAGGATTGCACTGCCAGGGGCTTGCTCTGCATTCTTCATGAAAGAAGAAAAAGCTCTACTCACTCTAGCTGAATGAAATTCAAAGTGAGGTGCCAAGGGGTTACGGATTGGGCCCTTGGTTTTCCTAACACGTCTGCATTGTTTAGCTTTGGGATCCCCTTCCGCTCCTTATTGTGAAATCCCTTCCAAGATGGCTAAATTTGCAAGTAGCAGAATAGAACAGGAGGTTTATGTAAACAAATTATGTGGACCTTAAATGAACTTCTTCCTGAGGTTTGAATTACCATTATCGCCTTTTTGGGGAAATTTTGATTTGTGCCACTATTTTGTAAGTCCAATTTTTGTATATTTTCATGTTAAGACCATTGCTATGACTTTTTTTTGGTTAAACATACTTGCTGTTGACTGATAATTCCCCTCCTTCCCTTATTCCAAGTAAACTTTTTTCCATGCCATTAAACAATAAACCTGTTGTCTTAACTACTTCCTTTAGCTCACTGAATACCTCCCTGAAGTCCCCTTTTCTGATTTGTTGTTGCCTTCAGCAGCATTGGGAAAACCCCACTCTCCGTTGAGTGAATGTGTCTGAACGAGCCTCTCTACAGTTCTTTCCAAAATATGTATCTCTCAATTGTTCTTCCATTATGTGTATTTTCTTGCGGGGAAGCAAAAAAATAAAATAAAAAAATCTTACAAATCCTTCAAGACCCAGCAGCAGCAGTCTTCCCTTCTAGAGACAGAAGCAGTTTGGCATGCCTTGAAGTAAATGGGAGACATTTAGTCCTTCAATGCATCAAGCTTGATCAATTCAACCCCTTACATCAAACAATTCCAAGGGATTTTCCACTAAAGAAGCTCTGAACATTTTACAGTCAACAGCCCATACGCCGCCTCTGAATTTTTCTCAGCATCTTAAGAGTGGCATCTAGTGGCAGAACGCCCTCATATCCCTAACTGCCATTGTGAAGCAACCTTAGCTGCAGATGTATGCAAGCACATTTCAGAACAGGAGCCATGTTAGTCTTAGTCTATAAGGGCAAAACGCACTGTAGCACTTTAGAAGCAAATTTATTAGGAATCTGCAATTCATTCAGTGTTTATGAAATACCTTCTTTTTGTTCATTTCTAGAGGGTGTGTGCATACAGCACCAAAGACAAGAAAGCCTAAAACGTGAGGAGGCCTCCAAATGGTACTGAGGAGAACAATAAATACATTTAATAAAATATTAAGCTGGCCAGTTCACATCAGTGAAGATCTTCCTTTCAAGATGCTAAAATACAAGTCATATAATAAATTAAAAAATAGATCTCCTAATGCAGAATTATATTGTTATATACATAGTCACTAATTAAACACTCCATATTAAAAAGGCCTATTGTGTATAATGAAATAGATTTTAAAACCGTTATCTTAAGCAATCAATACAAATGATGGATCTATTACAGCTAAGGTGCTTCTTTTTCCACTACAGAACTTAAATGCTCAATCCTTTCTCATAACTAAAGCACTAATGTTGTCATTATAAATCCCTTCATAAGCATAAATTCCTGAAAAAACTTAAATAATCACTAGCAAGTCTAATATATTGTTATGAGTTGTGGGTGCAAGACACCCTAAGTTCTGAGTCAAGCTAGTGTTAGAATTTAATTAAGGCTTGTGTGTTAAAACTGTGCCAGACTCCCACGTATTAAAATCTAATCAAGACATTTGTGTATTATGCTGCATCAGACACCTCTTTAATCCTAGGAAACCGGCAAGTGTCAAAAGCTAAATTAGTCAGGCTAATTAAGACAATACAGAGCATCAAGGGCAAAACTCATTTGCAAATGAGTGGGCTCCATCCTTCAACTGAGAGATAGGACTCAGCTACATTAGAAAAAAACCACAAACCTGTGTTTTGAATGTGTTATAAACATACACCACCACATGGCAATGGAGAGCAAAATAAAATTTCTAAGCAATTTTCCAGTGTTTTTCCCCCCTTTCGTTATAACAATTTCATTTCTGACTTATTTATAGCAGTTTTTTCCTGTGTGTAAGTCCACCCTTAGCTTAAAAGACAATGTCGTGTTTTAGGTTAGAGAGTTTAGGACTGTAGTTAGGAGTTATGCAACAGAGTTTGTAAGCAGACAGAGAGCAACTTTTGAAAGCAATTTTTAGGGTCTGCTTAAGTCCAAGGCTGCTGTGGCTATGGGAGAAGCCAGGACCTCTTGGGGTGTTAATGCTGGGTTCCCTTTCATTGTAAGCTCAGGTTGTATATATGTGCAAATAAACATATATTTTCCAAAAGCAAACACAGGGCCTAGGAAAAGCATGCCTTGAACCCCTAGAATTTTGTACTGCTCAGATTGAGGTGGTGTGCAACACTATTGATGTTCTTGAGCCATTTCCAGACCATTGGTATTTTGCAGAGGAGATTTGATTGCTTACTGGCAAATACAGATCACATAATCCAAGTAAATTTGGCACTCATATATATGTACACACACACACACACACACACACACACACACACACACACAAATACAACAAAGAAGGAAAAATCTCCAGACTTTTTGCACTAAGGAAAGTGCTGGGGAAATGCACTGGCAAATGTGGGTAACAGTTATTTGGTGTGGCATCATATAACATCTCCACAAATATATCAGAACGAATTCTCAAAAAAACGATTGTTTTCTTTTTACAGTGGTGCCTCGCAAGACGAAATTAATTCGTTCCGTGAGTTTTTTCGTCTTGCGGTTTTTTTCGTCTTGCGAAGCACGGTGTCGGAAAAGTTTTGGAAAAGCTTCAAAAATCACCAAAGTCTTCAAAAACCTCAAAAAAGGCTACCACACCGCGTTCTATGAGTTGCTCCTCGAAGTCAAGTCGCAACTGTATTAACGTTTTTAAGAAAAAGGAAACAAACTTGCAAGACGTTTCCGTCTTGCGAAGCAAGCCCATAGGGAAAATCGTCTTGCGAAGCAACTCAAAAAACCAAAAACCCTTTCGTTTTGCGAGTTTTCCGTCTTGCGAGGCATTCGTCTTGCGAGGTACCACTGTATTGCTGTTCTCTATTGTGTTTCTTCCCCACTTGTCAACAGAAGGCCCCAGGGGGCAGGTTACAGCATATAAAAGCACAATTAAAACAGTAAAATAACAGCAGCAAACCTGATAAAAACGAAGGCATGAATATACAGTACGTACAACTTGTTGGAACGCTAAAAAAAAACTTACCCTATTCTGATTACCGCTGTAGCAATATCAGCATGGGATAATGAGTTATTGTCCCTTCAGATAGCAGTTGGTATCTCAACAGTACTGTAGCAGAAACTACCTTTTTATGAGGGGTTTCCCAAACATCATTGTCCCTTGGAAAACATGTGGGTGGTTATTTATTATATATTTACTACAAGTACAGATCACCTTTCTGCCAAGGCACATAAGGCAGCTTCCAATTTTCAAACAGGAAAACAAAGAAATGGTATGAGATGTAGAGAGATAGAGTCTTCTCAGGCTGACTGATGGTCTGTGGGGGAGCAGAAGGAACCAACTTCCTGGCCCTCACCTCTGCCTTCCATCAGGGCACACAGACCATTTTTTACAAAAAGCAACCCTAGGGAAAGTGAGGGAGGGGCAGCCCCAACATTTTTCTCTGGCTGTAGATGGTTCTGTCTGGATCAGATGATATGCTGAACTTAGCAATAAGTTAAGGCTGCCATCTTTTACTCACTTGCCAGGGAGAAAGTCACACTGAACTTAGTGGGACTTACTAATGAGTAGACAAATGCTGTAAAGCTGATCGTTGAATGGCTAGGCCTTCAGATGTTTTGGACTACAACTATCATCGGCTCCAGCTGGCATGGACAATAGTCAGGGATGATGGGAGTTGTAGTCCAAAAAACGTCTGGAGGGTGCCATGTTGGCTATCCCTGGCCTACATTATGAAGCCAAATAACCGTGAATTCATCGTTCACAGACTTAACACACAACTTCCCCCTCTTTTGTTTTCCAAATACAGTGGTATCTCGGGTTAAGTCTTTAATTCGTTCCGGAGGTCCGTTCTTAACCTGAAACTGTTCTTAACTTGAGGTACCACTTTAGCTAATGAGGCCTAGTGCTGCCGCTGTGCGATTTCTGTTCTCATCCTGAAGCAAAGTTCTTAACCCGAGGTACTATTTCTGGGTTAGTGGAGTCTGTAACCTGAAGTGTATGTAACCCGAGGTACCCCTGTAGTCCATTCTGTAAAGACTCTAAAACCTTGCTTTCCAATTTTGGTAAGAATTCAACAACCACCATAAAACGAATCCAAGATTATCTAAGCCACATAAATTTACTCAAGTTTTAGTATTGCTACTGCTGGCTGAGGAAGTGTCTGCCAGGTTGCGTGCAGATTGAAACCACCTCCTGGCACGGAATGATCTAAGGAGAGTAGCTTTCAAGAGACAGGCCAAGTGGAGGGATTTCCCATGCGGCTGCCAAGGCTGAACCGAAAAGCAAGCCCTTACTGGATCGTCTGTTACCTTCAGGTACATATCTGAGGCAGGATAGGCCCCTCATCTTCTCCAAACTGTGCCAAGGCATGAAGATGGCTTGAGCATCTCTAGATCCATAGTGCTGCCCGTGTGGAACATGTCTATGACTCCCCCTCTTCCGCTACCGTGGTGTCATAATCGAGAGCAAGCAGCCTGACAGAAAGGCGGCTCTCTGCCAACATGCCAGTAAATGCGCTTTTACTGCAGACAATCCTTCGGGGTTGTATTCTGATGAGTGAGCAGTTTCCAACAGCAATGGTGCTCCTCTTTTGGCTAAGGATTGATGAAGAAAAGGATAATGAAAGAAACGATTCCCACTACTACGCCTAATATAGCAGCAGTAAGAGCAGCCTCTTCATAAATTGCATTAGAAGATGCATTTACTCGAGAGACTGAAAGCGTAAGCTGATTTACTCTGTTCTTTGGAAGTGTACTAACTCTTGCCATCAATATAGTGATTGTATCCGTGAAGCAGGACAGCTTTAGCTTCACATATTTACATTTCCTCCCCAGCGTTGCCAAATCTGTGAAACAACATGCTTTTCTCTTATTTCCAGCACCCTATTAAATAAAAGCTCCCCATTGCTTTCTGCTGGAAACATGGGTGTTAAAGGTAAAGGGACCCCTGACCATTAGGTCCAGTCGTGGCCGACTCTGAGGTTGCAGCGCTCATCTCGCTTTATTGGCCAAGGGAGCCGGCGTACAGCTTCCAGGTCATGTGGCCAGCATGACTAAGCCACTTCTGGCGAACCAGAGCAGCGCACGGAAACAGCGTTCACCTTCCCGCCGGAGGGGTACCTATTTATCTACTTGCACTTTGACGTGCTTTCAAACAGGGACCGAGCAATGGAAGCTCACCCCATCGCGGGGATTTGAACCACCGACCTTCTGATTGGCAAGTCCTAGGCTCTGTGGTTTAACCCACAGCGCCACCTGTGTCCCTAACATGGGTGTTGGGGAATCCTAAAATTTATATGTAGAGATACGCACACACCCAGGTAATCAGCAAGAGGTTTAGAGTAATCTTTTGAGACTACTATTAAAATTGGTTGCCAGACTCAGACTCCCTGCACTTTTCTGAAGCAAAGGCTTCCTGGGCCATCTGGCAGCTCACATAAATGCAACTTGTTATGATCTATTGGTTTTGCTTCTGCAAATGTTACAAGATTTGGAAACCCCAAATTGCAGTAATATAAACAGGAGTTTTGGTCCCTTTTATGATTAGATGAGTTTGGGGGTGCTGCTGGAACCAACCTTTTCAGGGCAGCTGGTTGTGGTGGCAAAGAATAGAAACCTGAAGTTACCTAACAGACTAGAAACCAAGAACTGAAAAGGGTCTCAGTAAATGGATAGCAAAAATCCTTTCATGGCTGGGGTGGGTGGGAAGGGGACTTAGTGCTTGTGTTTTGATTGGTTGAAGGTAGAAAGAAAGGCACAAGGGTTTTCTAGATTGCTAGAGAAAGAGAATCAGAGCTGTTTCCATTTATGCATGGACATCTGCAGCTACATCAAAACACAGAAGACTGGTAGCGAGCCCCAGATGCTACTTCATCTATAAAGATACTACTTTATTTGCAAGTATCATCCCCAAAAGACACAGAACATATTATTATGGCTT
Source organism: Podarcis pityusensis (assembly GCF_964106645.2). Taxonomy (NCBI): domain Eukaryota; kingdom Metazoa; phylum Chordata; class Lepidosauria; order Squamata; family Lacertidae; genus Podarcis; species Podarcis pityusensis. The sequence continues at coordinate 31,470,933 of NC_138036.1, forward strand.
CAGGCATGATAGTATGGATCCAAACAAATTTCACAATGTAGTTTCTTTTTAAAACATTCTCCTTGGTTAGCTTACTCTGTTTTAAAAATGGCCTGTGCCATTACTGCATTTCCCCAGCTAGCAGTTTGAGGGGTACGTTGCTCTCTGGCTTATGGGATTCCCCATACACACTTGGTTGGTCACTGTGAGAACAGGATACTGGACTATAGGCCTTTGGTCTGATCATGCAGGACTCTTGTGTTAAGTGAAAAACTGTTATTTGTTCTGGAGACCTGGGAAGAGCCAACAAATGGAAGTTTCTGTGGCAGAGTAAATAAAGCAATTCCTTTCATTTGACCAAACAGTGAAAACGAATGCCAGATACATGAGATCTTAAAGTTACCTAGAATCATAGAATCATAGAGTTGGAAGAGACCACAAGGGCCATCGAGTCCAACCCCCTGCCAAGCAGGAAACACCATCAGAGCACTCCTGACATATGGTTGTCAAGCCTCTGCTTAAAGACCTCCAAAGGAGACTCCACCACACTCCTTGGCAGCAAATTCCACTGTTGAACAGCTCTTACTGTCAGGAAGTTCTTCCTAATGTTTAGGTGGAATCTTCTTTCTTGTAGTTTGGCTCCATTGCTCCGTGTCCGCTTCTCTGGAGCAGCAGAAAACAACCTTTCTCCCTCCTCTATGTGACATCCTTTTATATATTTGAACATGGATATCATATCACCTATAACTTTATTCAAATGCAGGTGTGCAAAGCAAGTGAAAAATGTAAACACAAGTGTTCCCATAGTGGTAAGTTAACTTGTCATCTGAGTGTGCTTCAAGTGAAGTAGTTAGAAACTGGAAGCTCAACTAGATAGACCCATTGTCTGATCATCACTGATGCTCAGAATTAAACAGGAGCTATGTTATTTGGAATACAAACTTTATGGTAGTGATTAATCAAGTCATGCCTCCTGCCATAAAACAAATGCCTCAAACTCTAGAACTAGGGAGATAAAAATTTTGTTTTGGAAATGAAACATATTTCAAGACCATCTTTCTTAAGCTCTGCTAAACAAAACCGGGAACCCTTGCAGGATGTACCTACCCATAACCCAATAATGACTTCCCCAATTAAAGAATAGGTACTAGAGATGTTGAACTTTCATTTCTAAACAATCTACGTATAATGCCAAAATCACTTTTTAAAAAAACCACAAAGGTATTTCTTAGAAGAAAACTTTATTGATCATCTTGATAACAACATAACTTTATGACCGGGGTCTCTCCTTTTTGCCTTTGTACAAGGCTAACAGAGAAACATTTGCTACTTTGACGACCTTGAAACGAACTCCTGGGATGTCACCAACAGCATGACCTTTCCGACCAAAGCCAGCGACCAGAACTTCATCGTTCTCCTGGAATTAAAACAAAACAAGTCAATTATTTTCTCACTGCAAATAAGGAGTTTGCAAGTATCAAACATTATAGCCAACCAAATTCTCCTCCACTCTGCTCACTGGCAAAGCCTTCAGCCCTATTAGCAAGAGCTACCCTGGATAGGGGTGTCTCTTTTCCTGAGCTGCTGAGATGCATTTACTGTATCTCCATTCTTGAGAAAAGTGTGGATTCTTAGAAATCAAGTTCAAGTGCGAAATATTATCCTACAGTCACCACCATAAAATTAAATTACAAAGCTTTAAATCACAATAATATTGCAGTATTGTCCCTGTTTCTACTACATAGAGCAGCAAAACATACTAGTAAAAACTGGGTGGAGTATTTTTTTGCATATTGTTTTATTAGGGTATTTTTTTTTTTAATAAATTACCTCAATGAAGTTCAAACAACCATCATTAGGAACAAATGCAGTTATTTTTTTGCCATTCTTGATCAGCTGGACTCGGACACACTTCCTGATGGCAGAATTTGGCTGCTTAGCCTCCACGCCACTAACACAAAAAAAGGAAGAAATAGACACTGTATATTTAGTACAGCAAAAAACACTACATTCATCAGAACTTTGACTCTAAGCAGATATATTTCACAAAAGTCAAACTAAATAATGCCATCTAAAGTATTTTTTTTTGTATGAACAGCTTGAATTCACTGTGTTTAGATGAGAACAAGATATTAATAGGATTGTGCTGTTAATCTTTCAATAAAAGGTAAAGGACCCCTGACAGTTAAGTCCAGTTGCAGACGACTCTGGGGTTGCGGTGCTCATCTCGCTTTACAGGCCAAGGGAGCTGGCGTTTGTCTGCAGACAGTTTTTCCGGGTCATGTGGCCAGCATGACTAAGCCGCATCTGGTGCAACAGAACAACTGAAACCAGAGCAGCACACAGAAATGCCGTTTACCTTCCCGCCAGAGCGGTACCTGTTTATCTCCTTGCACTTTGATATGCTTTCGAACTGCTATGTTGGCAGGAGCTGGGACTGAGCAACAGAAGCTCACCCCATTGTGGGGATTCGAACCACCGACCTTCTGATAAGCAAGCCCAAGAGGCTCAGTGGTTTAGACCACAGCACCACCCGCGTCAATAGATGACCCAAATTGGCAATTCTACTTCAAGCTTTGCAAGTTTTATATCTTACTTTTTTCCTTAAGAGTTAAAATACCTAAATGGAATATGTTTGAAATGAAAAGACTAACTAAACAGTCAAGTATTTGTTATTTGTAGAAACACCTACTGCTGACTTAATCAGTTAATCCCTGGACTGGCTCAAGCTTGAAATTTCCTAAGGGCCAGAATAAATTAAATCACTAATTTCCAGGTGCAGGAAATAGGCAAATGTTGACAGTGCTCCCCTGTCTTGTGTTTCAACAATTCAATTTAGATTGTATTTATGTCACCAGTACTGCTATGCAGTACGAAATTCTTTACAGGAAATCTGGCAGGTGCAAATAAACACACTATAGGTGTTTTTGATGAAACTCACACTTTTTCCAGGACAATTCCTTTGGCATGGGAAGCTCCCCCAAAAGGGTTGGCTTTCAAAGCAGTACCCAGATGGGCCTTCTTGTATTGTTTGTCATGCCACTTCTGATCACGTCGGTGACTGCGCAACTTCCTGGCAGTACGAAGTCCGCGACACTTGCCTAGAAAACAGTACATTAGAGGTTACTGAAGACATGCGCCTAAGTTCGTACAACTACCAACCACCATGTACCTCAATTCACTCTAGTACCCCCTATCTGCAGTGTGACAGAATTCACATTACCCATTTTCTGTCTTTCTATTTGGGACTACACTGTAAACTTATGGAAAACTTTCTAAAACTAAATATTTTTTTCCTTGCACAATCGTTTTTAAAGCCTTGATGGTAGCCAATAAACTGCAGGACCTGGAACGTGGTGCCCATCTTGCAAACTATAGTAAGCTGAGCTGCAAACCCCAGCTTCCTAACAGTTCACACAGGATACTCCATGCAGTAGCACATGTAATCCTGGTGGAAGTTTATATGGCACCACACAGATTTCGCAGATGTCTGCTGCACACCTCTTCCACTCAAATAATAATTCGCAGGCATAACGACTGGCATTTCCCCTGCAAAGAAATATTTCCTATTCTTTTATTTTTTACCCTGATTCATACAGCCATGCACTTCAACGGGGGTTGGGGTGCTGATCCCTCAAATTATCCCATACATTATTCCACTGCCTTATTCCTTACGGTGGACAACTAGATTTCACTGAGTTGAAGCATTCCCCAGCCTTCCTCCTAGCCGCTGATCGACCTTTCTAGGCGCGCTTTTTAATTAGCAGGCACCGCCGCATCTTGAGGCAGCGAGTTCCACCGGTCATTACAAGCCGCGTGCGTGACTTCCGAGGCCTGCGCCTGTCGGAGGCGGCCATGCGCCTAACATCTCAAAGGATCGGGCGGCTGCGGGGGCTCTAGAAAGGGCTGAAGGGGGAGGGGGCATCATTCCCCCTGCATATCAGGGGCCGCGGGGTCTCTCTCTCTCCTCGCCGCTCCCACTGGGATAACGTGGCGCCCGCGACTCGGAGCCACTCACCCATCGTGCCGTCCGACGATCCCGAGGAGGAAAGAGAAAGGCCCACAATCCACCTCGGCAAAGAGACCCCGCTCCGAGGACCTCGGGAATGGGCTGCCTAAGCCGGTGCCTGACCGGGGAGGGAAAAGTTTGAGCGGGTTGGAAAAGATGGCGGCTGCCGCGCGATGCATTGTGGGAGTCGTAGTTCTCAGGCCGCGCCCTCTCTGCCGCCCCCCTCCCCTCAGATATTAAAAGAAAAAGACCACACACACCGTTCTTTTCTATGCTTATACGTAATGGGGGGTGTATTACAGAGGTGGGAAGACTTTGTAGCCGGTGTTCTGGTCGCGACTTCCGCCTTTCCTTTACGCCTTTATGTCTCGAGCGTGGCCTCTTCCACCACGGAGAAGCTACGGCTAGAGCGCCTCTTAGGCCGTCCAATATGGCCGCTTTTATTTAAAGCCGGAAATTGACTCCCCCCCCCCCAAAAAACCCCCTGCACGTTCCTAATTTATCAGCGGAGCTTCAAGTTATTTCTTGACACGCATACACACACCCTTCATCTTTCGGCACCCGCTCGGCGCTTCGTTTTCACAGCCACCTCTTTCACCTCAGTGAGGCGTTTCGGAAGGAAGGGAGACAGGCGCGAAAGTAGACGCCCCGGTTGAGGTCCTCGGCAAGAAGCTGCCGCGGTGGGTTGTGGGTCATCCTCGCTCTCTCCCTCTCTCTCAGGCTCCTTCGGGCGAACCGGCAGCAGCTGCAGCAGGAGGAAGATGGGTGAGCGGAGCGGGGCGTTTTGGATTTAGGGACGCGCGAGTTGCCCCTTCCCTGGGCTGCCTTGTTAAGAGGTCCTCAATAACGTGGTCGAGCTGGCTTGAGACAAGAAATGACATGGCAAACACGTGTTTTCCGTGCAGACGTGACGTTTCAGTTTGCGGGCTGCTCTTTTTTATTGAGGGGGGGGGGAGACCTTCAGAGCAGTTATCACTCCTCTGCACACACGTGCCTAAGGTGCCGGTGAAAAGAATGCAAGGCAACCAGAAACAAATCGTTATGGCAGGGGTATGTTTCTCCAAGGTACCTACTTTGATACTTTTTACACCTCAGGTTAAAGCTCCCGCGCCTCCCCCCCCCCCAAATGTTCCTGGACTGTTTAACTTTTCAAACTTCGTAGTACCGTTCTATGCATTTTCTGCTGCCCACTATTCTATTATTGAATTTACTTCATTATTATTATTATTATTATTATTATTACTACTATTTTACCGGAAATATTGATTCACATCTTCGCTTGTAGGGATCCAGCAGAAACTCTTAGGCGGAGGAAGGGTGATGGCATTTTTTGCTGATGACCCTGCGACAGCTCTGAGCCATCTCCATCCCACTGCTGCAGCTTTTGTGGGGGCTGCAGCAAAAAGGAGGGTTTGGTGCAAATCACTCACGCCTCCCGCTTCCTCCAAGCATGTAGGGAACACTGCTGATTTCTAGTCTGAATATAAACGACTGAAGGATATATATTTTTGTAATAAAATAGCATATATTTAAGCTCAAGCATCAGAAGCTACAGCAGTGCTGGTTTAAGTCAAGTCCTTTAAAGACAAGCTTAGGGAAGTTGTCATTACTTGGTGCCTAAAGATGAAAGGCTTTCTCAATTTGTTATGTCCTTTCAGGCAAGTGCCGTGGGCTTCGGACAGCCAGGAAGCTGCGCAGTCATCGCCGAGACCAGAAATGGCATGACAAACAATACAAGAAGGCACATCTGGGTACTGCTTTGAAAGCCAACCCTTTTGGGGGAGCTTCCCATGCCAAAGGAATTGTCTTGGAAAAAGTGTGAGTGAAGCTTCTTAGTGGAACTAATGAGAGAGAAACTCTGAATGGTTTGTTTGCTTGTTTTGTCCTAGCACCAGAGAGGATATTGAAACATTGCTGCAGCGTATAGTAAAACATTTATTATACCAGTTGTTCCAAATCTGTACAGACTTAGGCATATCTAAGACCATTTATAACAGTGGACTTAGGAGACTCTCAGTAATGTTTTGTGGAGGGGAATGTAAACATTCAGGCCAGAAGTTAATGAAATTCAGGAAAGTATAGATTGAGAATCCTTAAGTTATTTAACCATGCTCATTCACACACGCAGAAAGCTTTGTTGGTAACACAGATATCATAGCGTTGGTTTATTTCTAAAACTGCAGGATAAAATTTCTGTGTAAATGTTTTACAGTCAAAAGTTCTAAAGGAATCACTTTCTGGAGAGGTTTTTTTTTTAATTCTTGTCACTCTGTTCTTATTGCTAAAGGTAGAAAATATTGGGTAACTTTTCCCCTTTAAAATTTGTGATTAGCATATGGGGTGATCGTCAGCTATATTTTACTCACAGCAGACCCAATAAAATGAATGAACATGGCTAAGTAAGGTCTATTAATTTTAGTAGGTCTGTTGTTGAGTAAAACTTAGTTGAACAAAACCCACTGTCTACAAAATTATGTTCCACTTCATTATTTTTTAAAATTAGGTTTAAGTAGTCTAGAATCAGTTACTGTATGTCTTCTGACTGCCAGCACAATCCTATAAATGTTTAAGTAAAAAATTATTAAATTTGAATTAAATATAACTAGCAATGGAACTTACGAGACTTATTACTCAAATAATTTATGTTGTCCACCTCATGTTTCAGCGGTGTTGAAGCTAAGCAGCCAAATTCTGCCATCAGGAAGTGTGTCCGAGTTCAGCTCATCAAGAATGGAAAGAAAATAACAGCCTTTGTTCCTAATGATGGTTGTCTGAACTTTATTGAGGTAAGTGTATTCCATTGAGGTAACCGTTAAAGTCCTGAGCCAAACAGGCCAGTACCAACATAAAATAGCACAAAACATTTTAGAACTATAAAGCTAAAGGACCCCTGGACAGTTAAGTCAAAGGTGACTATAGGGTGTGGTACTCATCTCGCTTCAGGCTGAGAAAACTGGCATTTGTCCTCAGACAGCTTTCCGGGTCATGTGGCCAGCATGACTAAACCGTGTCTGGTGCAATGGGACACTGTGCCGAGTTCCAGCGCGCGCGGAAACTCCATTTACTTTCTTGCCACAGTGGTACCTATTTATCTACTCTAACTGGTATGCTTTTGAACTACTTGGTTGGCAGGAGCTGGGACAAAGCAACGGAAACTCATCCCAACACGTGGATTTGAACTTCCAACTTTATGATTGGCAAGGCCAAGAGGCTCAGTGGTTTAGACCACAGCGCCACCACTTCCTGTTTTACAAATATACACAGCTCTAGAAATAGTTCTTTATACAGCAAATGGTATAATCACAGCAACCAGCCACAGTACCTACCCCTTTAAAAGTTTGAGCAAAGTGGTGCTATTGGTGAAAATAATACGCAGTTCAACTGAGAAAAAGAATGAATTAATTGAACATAACTATATTATAGCTGCTTGTAGTTATAAAGGCTTTAAAAAAATGTATGCATGTGTATTTGTTATGAAAAAACACTTCTTGCTTTCTCATTTTATCTGTAGGAGAACGATGAAGTCCTGGTTGCTGGGTTTGGTCGGAAAGGGCATGCTGTTGGTGACATTCCAGGAGTTCGTTTCAAGGTCGTCAAAGTAGCAAATGTTTCTCTGTTAGCATTGTACAAAGGCAAGAAAGAGAGACCAAGATCATAATATCTGTGATGCTGCATTCAGCTATAATAAAACTTCTCATTTGACAATATGTTTCTGAGGAATCTTTTCATAGTAGCCCAGCTTTTTGTAATATGGAAGTAATTTCACAGCAGAATTCTCTCTTGTACAAGTTGGGTTGTTTTAACTTTTACACGGCTTTTCTTATTGGTCCTGTGCAAATGTGGTTTCTAGTTGGTCTGTATATGATTGCAGCCTCAGTTGCAGAAGAATTTGGTTCCATTCTGAACCAAGGAAATGAAAGCGGTGTAAAGGAATGTCTACATATTAGCGACACTTTAAAATTCATTGAGTCAGTTCTTTAATACTTGTGCAGCAGTGTGTCACTTTCTTTTAAGTATTGACATAACTAAAAGTTAAATGACAATTTTTGCTTGATGCTTATGTTGCTGGGCTTGCTTATTAAAAAAAGGAGAAAACTAGCCTTTTAAGGAAAAATTGATTTTTGGCAGAACACAATAGTCCATATTTGTTTTTAGATAATGGCCTTTCGCTTGGAGTCTTAAAGTGACTTACTTTGACATGCTGCCATTGATTGGTTGAAGGCTACAAGGCTTTGTTCACTTAGTAGGAAATAAGCCTATTAAACCCAGTGGGACAGAGTTCTGAGTAAATTGGATAGATTTATGAAATTTCCTTTAAATTATCAATTGAAGCTTGCATAGGAGACTGAGACCAACCTATTTTAATTACTGATTTACTGAGACAATTTAATGCAGGTTTATTTGACTCTTCAGAGGTAATCTGCAATTAGAGTAAAGTATTCTGTTCCACATTTATGCTTGGATTCTCAGCAGCATCTTGCTGTGGCCTTTCACTTGTATACATATTAAACCAAGATTAATATTTTGACGTTCCATTCCTGTCTAATGTCAAGGAGTCGCCGACCTGCCTTGGATGCCAGCTGCTGTATATCCCAGCCCCAAGGTTCAGCTATACCTGTGCAGTGGTAAAGCTGCAGTATCAGAGAGATTAAGCAGACAGAAACTGTGTGATATATAGTAGGTGTATGTTCTCTGTCCACAATGTCATGTGTTGTACGCACGCAGTGCACTCCAAAACCATTATCAGAACACAAACACAACGTGGATTATAGTACACAGGACCATGAGCCTAGCAGCACAGATGTTGCTCTACACGCTCAAGTGGCTGGTGTCTTAACGACACCATAAGCCATAAGATGTTGCCTGGCACATGGCTGCCTATTTGCACTCTTGAATTATCCTTGTGCCTAAATGGGACCAGCTCTCCCAGCCATAAGAAATGGAGAAGTGCAAGGGCTACCATGGCCAGAGAAGCATAACATGTTGAAAGGAGACTACACAAAGTGAGAGGACAGAATTGCAACTAGGCAGGTTGGAGGATAGGATACCAATTTCATTGCACATTTCAGAGCAGGATTGCACAGAAGCCATCTTAGAGCACAGGAGCAGGATGGTAGTCTGGCTCAAATGGAACTGTTCCCTCGGTAGTAGGGGGGGGGAGGGAGATCCTGAACAGGTGTAAGATTTGGACAAATAGCTACGTCTCAGTGTGCTATATAGCTCAAACTTAGGGAATTTTGCTTGGCTTTTTTCTCAGTTGTATATAGATTATGCCTACAAAATGCTTGCTGCATAGTAGAATATAACATTTACAAAGCTTTGTTATGGTTGAGAACGTTGTACTTGTTCTGTGCTGTTACCTAAGCTCGTAAGGGCTTACGCATTATAACTCAAGAACCAGATGAGAGAGAGTGATAAGAGGGGAAGAGGAACACATAGACCTTTCATTGTGGGGTGCGTGTTCATGCGTGCGTGCGAGCTGGGGAAAATGGGTGTAGCGGGTTTCTATTGCTCCCTATGCCAATCTTTTCATACAATACTTACGTTAGGATGGGTTGTGTCCTGGGTTTTTTAAGTACTGATTTTGATCAAATACTAGTAATATCATTAGATTGCTGCTTTAAGCCCTGCTTTCCCCAAAACATCCCCAGATTTACTTAGGCTGTTTTCCATTGTTTAAAATTTTTCAAAAGACTTATGCTCAGAGACACATTTACTCTATTTGTTCTTGGCTCAGATAGCTTGTGGCCTGGTTTAAATTTTTCTCCACCTGGCAATGGGGGCCAGAAATAATTTTTGAAACAAGGGGAAAGAGCTTGTGCTTGGCATGCCAAAGGTCCCAGTTCCAATCTCTCAGCTTCAGGTAGTACTTGGAGAAACCTATCTTTCAATAGAACTTACTTCTGAGTAGAAATTGTTAGGATTGTGCTGTATGTATCTATGCAAGTCACACCACCAGGAACTGACCTGACAGCATTTTATGGCTACTTACGGAAACACAAGTGGTCCTAAAACAATATTCTATCAAGAAGGGGGGAATATTGGAGGTGTGATGGCTTTGTTGTGTGCCCAAAAACCGATTCAGTAAGTCTGTGCGGGTATGAAAATGACAGCCACATTAAAAGGGCGTGTACCTGTTTCATCTTCAAGCAGCTGTGATGTGTGAAGGCTATTGCACTTCACAAAGTGTTTAGCGTGAAGGGATCTTCAGTCCTGATGTGTCACCAGCTTTCTCTGTTCAGAGCTTTTCTCACCTCTGCTTGCCTGAGGAGGTGCTAGTCGCATGTATGAATTATCCATGCTGAAAACCATAAAACCTGGGGCCGTTGCCATTCCCTGGATGTAAATGTAGGCTGTGTATAATCTTTCAGGCATTAGGCAGCGCAGCTGGTGTCTTCAGGTCTTCATCAACGTTTATGTAATCCTGGTCGACACAAGGTTTGCTGAGTTGTGCAACATGTTCTGACTTCTTGCCGAATGTGTAAAACCAGAGAGGGTTGGGACATTGGCTGCCTCTGTTAGGGGAGCAAAGAAGCACTACTGACTAACCATTCTGTATCTTTCACATCCTGTTCAAATAGTGTTGTTCCCCAAACAGTTTTCTGTCAGGAGGATCTAAGAAGATACTATCTTCCCTGCCTATGCTTTTCTTTTTAATATCACCCGTAAAAGTTGTGGAATTTCACACTGGCCAGCTACATGGTTTTACTGTAAACGTTCTTGGCTGATGCCAGGCAAGAGGATTCCAGGTGGGGAGAAGAAGAAGAAGAAGAAGAAGAAGAAGAAGAAGAAGAAGAAGAAGAAGAAGAAGAAGAAGAAGAAGAGTTTGGATTTGATATCCCGCTTTATCACTACCCTAAGGAGTTTCAAAGCGGCAAACTTTCTCCTTTCCCTTCCTCCCCCACAACAAACACTCTGTGAGGTGAGTGGGGCTGAGAGACTTCAAAGAAGTGTGACTAGCCCAAGGTCACCCAGCAGCTGCATGTGGAGGAGCGGAGACGCGAACCCGGTTCCCCAGATTATGAGACTACTGCTCTTAACCACTACACCACACTGGCTCTCCCAGAAATCAGAGCAGCGCACGGAAACACTGTTTACCTTCCCACCAGAGTGGTACCTATTTATCTACTTGCACTTTGAGGTGCTTTTGAACTGCTAGGTTGGCAGGAGCAGGGACCGAGCAACGGGAGCTCACCCCGTCGTGGGGATTCGAACCGCCGACCTTCGGATCGGCAAGTCCTAGGCTCTGTGGTTTAACCCACAGCGCCACCTGCGTCCCAAAGAGTAGGCAAAGAGATGTCAGCAAGGCAAAAGAAACAAAAGAAGAAGAGGTGGGTCATTTACCATTGCGAAGAGCCTCCATATTGAACCTGTTTGTGTGAGGTACCATGCTGTGTTGCCATTATGGCTCTGTGACACCTCCAGGTTCAGACAATGAGTAGACTACTTTCAATGAGGTGCCCTCCAGATATTATTGGACCAGAACTCCCATCAGCTCCAGCCAGCATAATGGGAGTTAAGAACCAACAAGGACCACCTCTTTCCTTATGAACCTATCCAAACCCTGGGATCATCATGTGCCTCTTCCTCGAGAAGTCTGGAGGGTGGCAACATGAGAAAGGGCCTTCTCTGCAGTGGCTCCCCATCTATGGAATGCTCTCCCCAGGGAAGTTTGCCTGGTGCCTTCATTATACACCTTTAGGTGCCAGGCAAAAATGTTCCTTTTTAACCAGGACTTTGGTTGATTTGATTGACATCCTATGCCCTTTTAAAATGTGTGTGGGGTTTTTTTTTGGGGGGGGGGAAGGGGAGTTATTGGGAAGTTTTATTATTATATTATATTATTATATTATATTATATTATATTAATTTATTTAGTGGTCTTGTATTTTGATTTTATTTTGTGATCCGCCCTGAGACCTCTGGGTATAGGATGATATAATAATAATAATAATAATAATAATAATAATAATAATAATGTCTGTTAGGCACCACATTGGCTACCTCATGCCCGCTGAATACCAGCCATTGGATGCAGGACAACAATGGGAGATCTGGCAGTAACTGACCAGAAGTAAGACCTTGGGGTCATTGTGGATAACTTGAAGATGTTGACCCAGTGTGCAGCAGCAGCTTTAAAAAACCATATTCCGTGTTAGGGCTCATTAAGAAAGGATTGAAAATAAAACTGCCAATATCAGAGTTTCATTGTAACAAATCTATGGTGAGGTGGCATTTGGTGCGGTTCTGGCTGCCTCACCTCGAGAAGGCTATTGTAGAGCAGGAAGAGGTTCAAAAAAGGGCAACCACAGTGATCAATGGGCAAGAGCAACTCTCCTATGAGGTAATACAGCAGCATTTCAGGTTTTTTAGTTAAGAGTTGAGTAAGACGACTTGGTAGAGGTGTATAAAATTATGCACAAAGTGGGGAAAGTGGATAGAAAAAAGTGTTTCTCTTCCATAATATTAGAAAGCAAGGTGAATCTGTGAAACATGCACACTGTAACTTTAAAGCACCTCCAAAATATATTATTTCCTTCCAAGAATACCCTCACAGAGCTACTGTTCCCACCAACTCCTACAGTGCCCAGAATTCACCTGAAGAAGAAAAAAAGTAGACTTTGAATGTGCTTTAAAGGTGTAGTGTTGCATTCGGTGAACGTTTGTCGACTCAAGACAGACAAAGGAGAGTACATCTTCACTCAGTGCATAGTTAAACGATGGAATTTGTTCCCACAATATGCAGTGATAGCTTTAAAAGAGGTTTAGATAAATTTGTGGAAGATCAGGCCATCCATGGCTACTAGCCATGATGACTGTGTTATTAGAGGTAATATGCCTCTTATTGCCGTTTTCTTGGGACTCAACCGTGGGGAGAATGGAAATCCTGTTTGTGGGCTTCAGGACAGGATGTGAGGACAGAATGTTGGGCTGGGCCTGATCCAGCAGAGTTCTTCTTATGTTAGATGGTAGCTGCGCACTCAATTCTGTAAAGGCAAGACTGGTGTGCTCCTTTAAGCTTACAATGCTAGCAGGAAAAGGCCAGCCTAACCTTATCAACCAATCTCTTGTTTTTGCTTTGAAATGATTACTGCATTACAGCTCATTTTTCTGCACCATGCTAGTAGGTGAAGAAATGCCCGCACAGCAGTTCCCAAATTGCTTACCATGCTGGAGTCCACTTGTCTTTATTTAGATTTCAAGGAGGTTCTTAAAAATGGCTGGACTCACGCTTGCATCCGGAAAGCGGATTTTGATGATCGTTGCGGCATACCGTCGGCAACATCCTTTCTGCAAGTTTAAAACCAAATACCTTTTCTAATGATAACACATTCAGTTGCAGAATCTGAAGGACGGTCAGCGTACATTTTTGGCCCAGTTACTGCTGACAACTTACACCTCGCCTACTTTGTTATTAGTAATTTTTCTTTCCCCAAGGTCTTGTCTTCTGACAAAGGAGGAGACAGATGTGGGAATTTTAAAAAGAACAGTGAAGCTGTTAAAATGTGCTGATAGATAAGGGTAAAACTTGCAAGTGTTTGCATCTTTGGTCACTGAAGCATTCATGTATGGAAGAGAGGTTTTTGTTGGAAATATTTTCATTTCTGGATTGATGACCCCAGAAAGCTTAAGAGAGAGGGCATAAATGCCTTCCTAGGATCCTTGGGAGTTAGCCTGGGGACCTGTTTTCAGTGGAACATATGACTAGTAAGAATAAGGCAGTCTCTCTGAGCTTAGAAAGTGTTCTTTTCCTTACTAGGTTCAAATCCCACTCAGTTGGGAGCGGGGAGATCATGTTTTCACAAGCATACAGTTATGTTTTTGTACTCAGTATCATTTTGATTTGGCATGTTGTTTAAATGCTCTCTGGAAGACTCATGGCAGAGAAAAGCTTCTTTTGACCAGCCCCCCCCCCCTATATAGAGGTAAAAATGTTGGTGCCATATATGAATTGATGTCTTTTAAATGCTTCTAAAGTATGTAGATGGGTTCTCCTCCAGCCCTTCTTTTTAGTCCCTCAATAAGGTGAGTTGAAATAATTTCAGTCCTGTCTGCTTACATCGACTGAAATTCCCCCACCCACCCCAGTCCCCCTTCTGATCTTTATTTATCTCCACAAACAAATGTTTTATTGTGGTTTCTTTTTTTTTTCTTTAAAAAAAGGGGTGTGTTTTCTGCCAATGCACTTCAGCCATTACGGTGGTCTGATTCCTCTCTTTGTTTTGTTAGGCTGGGCTTTTGTTGTAAGACCTGCATTTGGGTTTCCTGTCAAATGAAAAGTGATCTGGACGCATATGGGCTGGAGAAGGATTTGGAGATTATCGTATACTCTCTGTATCACTCGAGGAAAAAAATAATTAAAGATGGTAAATCCCAAAGCCTAATGGCTGCAGATGCTAAACCCCCTGCTTTAATCCTATATCTAGGTTGCATTTGACTGGCCTTCTTAATCGGTCATTTCTTCGCATGATCACATCAGTAGGTATATGACACTAGCTAGTAAGGCAGCATATATTCAGGGCTGCATACATTGGACCCAAAGAACAACTAAATTCTTTCATCCAAATTTTGCAATCCAAATAAATTTATTAAACTTTAAGATGTCACGGGACTCTTCGTTATTTTTATAGCAGTAGATGAACCCGACTAATACATCATCAGCATCATTACTATTATTATTATTATCCTCCTCCTCCCAGTGGAAGACCTTGGGATCTCAAATTTCAGTGGCACCCTGTGCGATGCCAAAAATTGCCCGCCTTCTCATGCTCCATTCTAAATTTCCAGAGTCTACTGTTGTTCCCCTGAGGCTTGGTTCCCAGTGTGACAGAAGCGGTCACGCTCCCTGTAATAATCCACCTCTGCTCCTCTTCCACCCTTTACCATAAGTTCACAGGGTGGAGAAACATAAAAAGACAGTATTACGATCAATTAAAACAGTTAATCAGAATAATGGGATGGCTCCTAACACCTTTATATACCTCAGGTGTCGAGGGCAAGGGTAAAGAGATATATTCACATCATATGTAATGCAAATGTAGATGGATTTATTTTGCCCAATTTATTCGGCTTCTGTTCTTTGGATTTAGGATTTTATGAGCAAGGACTGAAATAATGAGAAAGGGCAAATGAATGGAGAGCAGGCAGTTTACAGCAATGAAGGACACTGGAGCCTATAACCCTTGAGAGTCCTTGATCATTCCACGTCTCCTTGCTGGAGGTCCCTGTTTCAATATGTGCTGCCCAGATGCTTCAAGCTTTCATGCATTACTCCACACAAAGCTACATTTTGCACCAGCAGGCAGTGGGGGGCTGTGCTGCTTACCTGATTTCCTAATGCTGGGGTTACTGCTAGTTACTGGCAGGGAAAGGGTGAGGTGGCAGGGAAATTGGTTCCACCACTGCCCCTGAACCAGACCAACCTGCTCCTCCTCCTTGCCCCTTTCCCTTCTTGTTAACCAACAGTGAATCTGGTCTTGGGAAGCCAGATAAGCGGTTTAGCCCACCCTCCCTTTCCAACCATTAGTGATAGAGATCCAGAGTGGTGGTGCTGGGCAAGAATGAGAGGGACTTGGGTTCAAATTCTGCTCTGCCATTAACCCTCCCCCTCCACATTTCCACAATTTAAAGTCCAGTCCTTCATATTTCCACATCACTGTGATTTTTTTAATCAATTTTTTTAAAAAAGGTTCTCGCAAAACTTTGTCAGCATTTTAGTGTACATTTCTCCTACCACACACATTTTTCTATGCAATTTAAACGAGCACGTTTTTGCAAGCAATTTCCTCTAGTAGAATGCATTTTTTGTATATTTCCCCCCCCCCCACGAATATGTGCATTTTTGTGCGCAGTATTTGCTTTGAAAACTGCATCTCAAAAATTCAGAGAACTGTGAATTTCAAAGGATACCTGTCCCCCCATCCCTAACTGCAGTCTTCTCTTCATTTAGGGAGCTTTAGTACGGAAGCGCACTTGTCAAAAGACGCTTCTTAATGATCAGCTCTTTTTCCTCAAGTGTTCAGTTGCGTCTCCCCCCTCGCTGGCATGAATTGTAAGTCATAAAAGAAAGCTGGCTCTATTCAATAGAGAAAGACAGCTCAGGACAGCCTCTTATTATGTATAGAGAGTATAGAGTAGCCCATGTGGCCTCAGATGCTGCTTCCCATTGGTTGGCTGTGCTATCCATCACATGGTTCCTGAGACTACTGGCTCAGCTCTCGTTGCTACACATGAACAGATGTGCTCGGTCTGGAGGGACCGATTCATTTCTCAATGGAAAGCAACACCACCTTTAGGCTTTTACTTCTCTTTTTCTGTGTAGGATTCTCAGCCCCTGTGGACCAAATATTTGGAAGGATGGAGAGGAGGTAAGTGATTTTGTGAATATTTGTAAATAGCACGGGTGTAGCTGATTTAATGTTGTTTATGCATGGGAGACTGCAAACATACCTTGTATTGTACATTTACAAGGTGGTTGGTTTTTTTAAAAAAACATATATTTTTAAACGCGCAATTAATGCAAAAGCAAACTGTTTCAGCCTTTAAAGATTCTGTAAGCTAGTTCCGTAAAAGCAGGCTTATGAACTTCAATGGGACTCCTCTTGAGAAACTGTATTATCAATTGCACATTAACGGGATCCTCTTTCATGTGATTTTATAGCTGAAGCTTGAAGATGAGAGATGAGTCTCTTTTGCATTTCTCTTTGCTTTTGTGACTTCACCTTGCTTCTGAAGTGTTAATAGCAGAGATATAAATAAAACAGCGTAGGTGTAAAACATGTTTGCAGAACACATTGTCGATGGCATTTTTTAAATGAAAAACACACAAAAGGAAGCTTATTGTATGAATATAGATGCAGTTTGAGCTTCATACAAAAAAGAAGACGCAACCTAATCTAAGCCCTCCTGTTTTCATCTCTGTGAACCTGTAACACACTGTTTCATTTGTGCAGTATAAATGGATCTCAGACATTTCAGCAGGTGTTGGGAGTTGACTTGAGGGAAGCAACAAAGAGAAGTAATCATAAAGGGGAAATAGCTAAACTGAATTCTAAGTATTTTGTCTTGCAGCCACTAATACATTTAACACATACAGGTCAGAAAACACTGATGAGGATCACACAACTACTGATGAAATCTGTGCATTTAGGGTAACAGGGGCATGTGGTGATTTGCTTAAGCTTGTATTAAGAGATCTGTGGCTTGGTTAACTGATGAATTAAAATGTGCTGTAACATTTAAGTTGTTTGCTCTGATGATGGTAGATTCCCAATTAAGAAGTGTTGCATGTCACGGAATAAGGTGATGTAACTTTCAAAGAACTGAATTTAAAAAACAACAACTTTACAGGGTCAGCTCACAAGTTGGCTCCAGATGTCTGATTTTATGTTGATGAAAGCATGGTCATGTGCTTGGTTTAACATGCATGAAACATAATTTTGAGGTGGTGGTGATTTTTAAAGCTGACATGTTCATTCCTCAACCATTAACTAGTAATTAGGAGGTACTTAACTAGTAATTTTACTTGATACTATTTTAAAGTTTGCATTATCTTTCAATGTATGTTAAATTTCTGCAAAAAGCAAAGATAAAGGAGTTAGGAAAGCAAGTTAAACCTTGCAGGAGCTGAGCTCATAAGCAAAACAAAGTTCCTTGTAAGAGTAAAGGGCCTTTTTCAATTAAGTGTCTGTTGAAATTATTTATTTTGTTTCATACCATTTATATACCTCTTGATTGTAAACAAAACAAAACATTGAAAGTGGTTTAGAGTTATCAAATCAGAACTTCATAAAGTGATGCGTGTCAGTGATACTGTCCTGAATATATTGTATCTACTGTGTTGTGCCTATCAACTTTCAAGAAAAATATTTGTGGAAAATATATCTATATACTGTATGTCTTGAATGTGATCTGCACTGTTTGGAAAGCAGGGTTCTCTTTGAGTCTGGAGTCACTCTGGGATAACTACGACCAATGCCTGTGGTTTGCCAAAGGGTGTGAGTCTTGATTTAGTGCCAAAGTCACTGGGGAAACTTACACCTGGAAATAAAAGCAGGAGGTCCTTAAGGGAAGCTGAAATTATTGCCATTATAAGAGTATACAACGGCATGCGTATAAAACACATATTCTTCTATATCTCATTGTCTGCACTACTAAGGTTGCTTCAGATGAAAGTGTTTGCATGTTGTGAGTGTGGAGAATCGGCTTGCCTGAATTCCAGGCGCCTCATCTGGCCTCCATGAGTCCAAATAGACAAGCAGAATCACCAGGAGCAGTGGTAATAAATAAAATGAAAATATCAGCTATTGTGGTGTCCCCATGTAGGAAGGAATTCTTTGAGAGACTTTATGCTCAGCTTCTTGTTTTGGCATTAACAGTGGCTGAAGATGCTGCTCTTAAATCCATCGGTGATGAGGCAGTGCTAAGGTGGAAAGTCATTACTGGTGGACATTATCATAGAAACGGAGAATTGTAGAGTTGGAAGCAACCGTGAGGGTAATCTAGTTCAATGTCCAGATAGATTACCACAACTACACAGCCTTCTGCTTGCTACTGATTGGATGTGCATGAGCATTGGGATGCACATCCCTGTGGGAACATGGGACTTGGTAGAAAACAGGTTCCTTCCTTTTTGCCCATATAACCCATTACTGTCTACTCTGACTGCCAGTGGCTCTCCGGGGTCTCAGATCTTTCACATCACCTGTTATTTGATCCTTTTTAACTGGACATACCTGGAAGTGCCTGGGAACTGAACCTGGCACGATTTGCACACCAAGCTTATATTCTACCATCTTAATTGTGATACTCACTTAAACACAATTGTACTGAGCCCAGTAAGCTTTTTAAAACACATAGTTCAAAATCAAACAAAATAACCTATTGTTATATTATACAACATACAAGTCCTTATCATGCCCTTTTTTTTTTGCAACATCATATTCCTGGATCATCTGTGATTCAGTCATATTAATTAACAAGTTCGTTGCTAACAAACTCTATCCTCTTGCATGACCTTTTTTCCAATAAGCAAACCAGATTTTGTTATCTTGTTGATGGATAATGCCATCTGATAAGTAGGCACTTATACTCTTTTATACATATAATCTTACGTAATTGGGCATTACTTAGTGATTAGCTGTTCCAGTGCCGTTCATTAGAGCTAAGCCAATTTCAGTTCTGCTAGTGACAGATCTGGAATAGATGAGATAACCAGCGCACAGGTATTAAATGATATAATGGGCCTAGTATTGCTCTGTTTACATCCAGATTGCATTTTGCTTGAAGGCCCAAATTATATAACACATGGATCATGGGCTGTGTACAGATTACTAGTTCTGCAAAACAACTGAATTGACTTTCCCTACTGTGGCATCAACTCTGATCAAATGTCAGTAATGTTATAACTGTACAAAGGTCATGAAGAAGGGGAATAGCCTCACGGAGTGGGGAGCCAGTAGCAACTGCTTCTTCTAGCTTCATACATGTCAGTGGAGAGATGAAATTAAGTAGATGGGATCCTGATTTGTCTTTTCAGGGGTCAGTTTGAAATACAATGAAAATGTCAGAAAGCAATTTGACCAGAGACAATATAGAGCACTCACAATATAGACACAGATGCCACAAGCAATGGCAATCTCTGAAAGGATATAAATGATATATAGGCTATGTATGTGTATATTTTATTTGTGTCCCTTTGCTGCAAAAAGGACCTACCCATCTCATATCTCCAGCTTTGACCTGAATGGGGAATTTGAGAAATGTCAGTGTTACATTGCCTGTAGCTCCAACGCTAAGGCCATCTTGCTTGCCAGGGTCTGGCTCCCCTCTCATCATGACAAGGAGGGCAAATTGCTGTGCTCAATGTTATGGAACTTTGTTTCAGAGCCAAACTTGGGCTGTGCATGCACATTTGAAGCACATGCCTTCCCTGAAAGAATTCTGGGCACTGTAGTTGACCCCTCACAGAGTTCCAGTTCCCAGCAACCCTTAACAAACTACAGTGCCCAGAATTCTTTGTGGGAGGAAAATGTGCTTTTATGTGCTACATGGAGTTACATTTACAGGTAGGTAGCCGTGTTGGTCTGCTGTAGTCGAAACAAAATAAAAAAAATCCAGTAGCACCTTAGATACCAACTAAGTTTGTCATTGGTATGAGAAGTGAAGAAGTGTGCATGCACATGAAAGCTCATACCAATGACAAACTTAGTTGGTCTCTAAGGTGCTACTGGAAGGAATTTTTTTATGGAGTTACATGTAACTTTATCCCCCCCCCCCCAACAAATGGCTTTTAAAAATAAAATGAGAAAATGAAAAGCAGCCAAGGGAGATGGCAGTCAGGAGTGGCTGGAAGGGCAGGTGGTTGCCATCTCTGTTTCATCTTAAAATTACTCAACCCCAGTTGCTTTTCTCCCTATAGGGAAAGATATAGATAGACTTATATGTTTTACACTGCAATGGAAAAGCAGTTTGAGAAGATGATTTTGACAAGAAAAAGAGTGGTCAGGATAACATTAAGCGCCTCTTCTCCACCTGTTCTTCCTTCGTTCTTAATTATAGCCTCCAGTGTGTGCTTAATTCGCTAAAATAGAAAAAAAATGTGCCTGGAAAAGTTACTTTAAATGTCACATAACATGTATTGTATCCCTTAGATATGTTGTTATGGGGAATCTACAGAACCCACAGAATGAATCCTAGGCCATGTTAACACATTGCAAGACCTTCACACGAGCCCATGGAACATGCCAGCATGCAAGGAGTGTGTCACGGTTTCCTAGACACAACGGTGACGAGGACAGTCTGCAAATTGCAAGGAAGCAAATAACCATCCAGGCTTCTTTGTGACAAACACCACCTGCTTCCCTCAAGGAGTGGGAAGCTCGCTGTTTGTATCTGTCAGTCTGTGGCATTCTGCAGAGGCTCGCAGATTACTCTTGCCACCAGGTTTCTAGCAGAGTTATGCATATTTCATTGGGGAGTGCACATTTAGCACTTTGTGGATGTTTTCCTGCTGAGAGTAGAATCTTGTTACTTTGGCGTGAAACACGGTTTCATTTTCTGGTGGTTTTCTGGGAGGCAGAAGGCAACCTCCCATAAGTGTCAGATTCTAAACCAGCATCTCATAGCAACTGCTCAGGGACACGCCATACGCCTCGCTGGGCGTCTAAACAAGCATATCCACCTTCTTGCTGTGAATTGATGTTTCACACCAATTAGGCTCCTTCGGAGACGAACTTTTCAAATGTGACATAAACCTTCGTTTCGTTCCAAACATCACACGAAGGGCCTTCACAGCAGCTGTGCTGGAAGTGCAATTCTCCAGGTGCTCCTCTAAACCATATGGCCTGGCTATGCCCTCTTATCTCACATTTCTAGGCAGATGCAATTAATCATATTAATTTTGCCCCTGGCACATTTTGCAGCTTTCTTTATCTCTCTTGTATGTGTTATCTGTCTAAAACATGGGCACTCACTAACTACCAAGAAGCGTATTGGTGAATTTTTTAAAAAATCAGCAGGACTACAGAATATTGTCAGACCCCTCAGGCTTTTGTAATCTTCTATTTTTATGACATTAATATTAAATCAAAAGGACATAAGAAGAGCCAGCTGCACATGTCCAAATGCCCATTTAGTCCAACATCCTTTTCTCACACTAGTCAACCAGATGCCTCAAACAGGACGTAAGCACCTAGGAGGTGACATTTGGGGGGGGCAAGCCCCCCCCCATATTTTCAGGGAAGGACTGGAACCCCCCATTCCACGGCAATCCTCAAAAGGATGTGCCAGGGTGAAGAGGCTTTGCTCTGCCACATCCTTTTCAGGATCGCTGGGCAGGGGCGTAGGAAGGGGGGTGCGGCCCAAAATGGCAGCATGGGGCTTATGTCCACTAGGCAGACTCCGTGGGCAGCTTGCCCTGCCCCCGTGGGCGGCCTGCCCCACCCCTGCTACTCCTGCTAGCTACGCCCCTGTCACTGGGATGCCTTTCCAGAAGTTCTTAGGCCCTGAAATATACTCGGAGTTGAGAGTGGATTTCATGCTCTTTGTTCAGCTCATAGTGGTGAGGAGGAATCGAAGTTCCACCAGAATGTCTGCTTTATATACATTATTTACACAATGGGCTTCACCTGTAGGGCAATCAGGTTGCAGATTCACTTCCACCTGGAGCTGGATTGGGTGGCTCCTGTGGACCAATCAGACTGCTGCATTCTGGACCCTATTGTTCTAGGACCAATCAGACTGCTCCATTCTGAATCCTATTGTTCTAGGACCAATCAGGTTTCTGCCTTTTAGATCCTATTCAACTCAGTACATAACTGGCCCATTGTTCCAAAAGCAAATGATGGATATTCCAATAGTCAGGATGTACCAAGGAGACAGTGTTAGAAACAGATATGAAAGCTAGGAGCAACAATGGAAAGTCTAGGTGCACTTTTTTAATAACAAGAATACAAAGCTGAAAATGAATGAACTGCAGCTAAAACACTGTGTTCATTTTTCACATGGTCTAATCCTTCCCCTGCCTACCCACCTAATATTCTTAAGAGGGCCTCTTCTCTAGTCTTCAGAGAGTAGCTGGAAGTGGGGAGGCAGTTTTCCACTCTGTAGTTTTTATCTGAAATCTTACGCTCAGAAACAGCTCACGCTAATGAGATTCCCAGTTGCAAAATGAGCCTAGAATGGGGGGGGGGGGTCCAAACACTGCAAGGAGAAAGTGGACAATAGTCAGTGTCTGCAAGAAGGCATCCCAAGGTGCAAGAAAATGGACCTATTAGCTATAGCCACAGAATAGACAACATGGTGGCTAGTTAAGGCTGTGTTTTCCATGGCCTTTGAGATTTCATTTGCATTTAATAAATGCATTGTTTTTCAGGTTATCTTGCAGTTCTGCTTTAGCTAAACACTGATCTCCCCCAGCATAAGTACGGTCCAGAAGTTGAGAGAATAGTGCTGATTTACTGTTTTGTGTGTCTGCTTTGTTGCAGTTTCTTTGCATTCTCTGACCAAGACTTGCTACAAAGAAATGGTAAGGTTTTCAGCTTCCTTTTGAATGAAGTGGCACCAATATTCTTGGTCACTGTATACAATTTATGATTTAAAAAAAGGATTGAAGCTTTTTGTCCATATGAGAACCTGACCAAGGATTTAGGACATTGTGTGGCCTTAGTTCTCTGACAAGAGTCTTCCTTTGCATAAAACGGGCCTTCTCAGTGGTGGTGCCCTGGCTATGGTCTGCTCTGACACCTAAATTATGTTCCAAAACCCAAACTTAGAAAAAAATATATCCAAAAACCGCCCCCTGCCAAAGTTTCTTTTTTTGATGTATATCAAAGCACAAATTGCTTTGCCTTTGCTGGGTTTTTTTGTGCTTACAGTATATATATATGTGTGTGTGTGTGTGTGTGTGTGTGTGTATATATATATATATATATATATATATATATGATTTTACTGTATTTGTTGACTTTTGGAAATCACCCAGAGAACTTTAATTGATGGACAGTTTAGAAACAGGACAAACAAACAAACAAACAAACAAGGAAGATTAATAAAGCCTCCCGTTTAGTACTGACTACACTGAAACACTGCGTTCTTACTGCAGTGTAAATATACCCTTTCCTCTTCCTGTGGGTGGGACTGGGTGTGTCTAAAAGTAGAGGCTAAGCAAAAGATGTGCAGTGCTATAGCCTGAGAATGATAGGAAAGAGGGAACAGGAGGGAGAGCATCTCAAGATGTTTATGAGCACCTGCTCACAGTGTAACTGGCTTGCTTGGCTGCACCTTGGAGAAAGTCCCAGAATCATTAAAAGGCCCAGTTTTGGTTAGCTGTTCTTTCTCAAGAAAGAAGAGGTACATAAATGTACTTCCTATTCTACACAAAAATCAGTTTGTAGCATATTATGAAAAGGGAAGACAGAATTAAAAAATGATGGGTGGTATTCAGCTGACTTTTACTTGGGGTAGATATGTCCGTCATGTTCATTATTTTCAATGGGTCTGAATAAAACTTAGATGAATACAACTCTGTAGTGTTAGAATTATATTTTAATGAGAAGATTGTAGAATAGGACGTGGTGTTCTTTTTTTGCATTAAGTAATGTATGTTGTTGAAAGGCGTTCAAGCCTATATACAACAAATATTTTTATTTCTTCTTCTTCAGGCCGACGATATGATGGCAGTGTGAAGCCAAAACTTAATTTACAACAAATAGCATTTGCACAGGTATGGAGGTACCAGGAAACTGGATTGTAAGTTCTTCCATGATGCACATAACCATACTTTTCTTCTGAATTCTATAGGGTAGCTGTTACGCTGGTCTGAATTTTTTTTGCAGTGGAATATGTAGTTTGTGTATTGGAAAGCTGTTATCTTTTTCATCCGTGAAGCAAATAATCAAAATAAAAAATAAAGGTTCCGGATGTATTTTGAAAGGTGCTTGGCACCTTTCAAGTTCCGTTTGATTAGACCAACTTTTACTTTGGCACAGTTTCCATTGACTGCAAAGGCAATGCTGTATAATCAAGAGACATTAAGATCTTAGTTGAAAATATTGGGGCAGAATGCATAATTTCGGTGCAGCCTCTGAGTTTTTAATCTTGGTGTGAACTTTGCTTGGATAACACATTGCTTACTACCTAAAAATGCAAGGTACCTGTTTCAGAGACCCTACAAAAAATATACTAATTCTCAGAACCAGGGGTTCAAAAGCTTTTAATGACATATGCCTATTAGTAGAGCTTTGCATTTCTTCAAAACTTAAAAGTCTGCAAATATCTGAGCTATGTACTTGAACAATTAGGGGGTGTTCACATGTTATCTTGCACCTGTGCCCAAGTTGTTTATACCTGTGTTCGGCTGCTCCTGAAAAAGAATCTACCGTGATTCTTTCCCTTATGTCAGTTTTCTGCCCACCAAGTCATTAATGCCATGTTTTCTGTGTTACTCACTGCTGACCTAAGATTTGATATCTTGTGTTCCAAGTTCCCACAAAACCACTGATAGCTTTTAGGCTTCAGTTTGAGAATCTATTCCCTAAGTGGACAAGCAAATAGTTAGACAAGTAAGATAAGCAGATTTTATTTTCACCACCACACTTCCACAAAAATGTAATTAAAATTGCTTTCTTTCTTTCTACATTTCTATTTTCTACATTTGTTGAACTCCTATCCTGACTTTTACCATGACACAATGAGTTTCACAGAAGTATTTTTAATGAGCTAAGAGATATTCCTGCATAATGGTGTGTGGGGAAAAACTCATGTCCTTCATATCACAGATAAATTGTCCACATTAGATGATCTGCAGTTGGAATGTCACCTGGAAAAGCAGGGAATAGTTAATCTGGTGCCTTCCAGATGTTATGAACTACAACTTCCATCAGCTGCAGCCAGTATGACCAGCGGCCAGGAATGATGGGAGTAGTAGTCCCATCTTTGTAGCTCCACATTGGCTGTCCCTGAATTGTTAATGTGTGTCAGGTATGCTTCGTCAATGCTCATGAAGTTCACCTGAGGATTATTATTTTAGCATTTCTGTTGCACGGTACTAACAACATATATCCCATTTTATCCATGCAGAATCCTGGAAGCCAGTTTTAAAAATGGTCTGGTGAGCTTTTATGCCTCAGCCAGGATTTGAGCTTTTGTGTTTCAAACCTACCCACCTACAAGTCTCTGCTTTACACTGAGCCTTGGCATTGGGAGTAGGGAAAGTAAATTACTGCTTTTCAGCATACACCACAAACCCTTTATGGTGAAATGCTTTATGCTGAAATAACAGGGACTGCATTTGGCTTAAAGATTCAAAGATAATTTGCATGTTGCTATTAGTATTAATTATTTCATAGCAAAGGCAAACCTGCTAACTCTGAACTCTTCCTTGATTATATGCAGATTGTGAATTACAATGGAAGCAGCAAAGAGAATTCAGAGAGAGAGTCTGTCATCCACACTCACTACAGCCCTCTCAACATCACAGTCAATGGAAGCCATTGTATTCTTTTTTGGGCCAGAAGGATCATGATTAGGTTTCAGAATCACACACAGCTGGACCTAACAGACAAGACATTTGGTGTCCATGCCACCGTGGATGTTGCAGATTCAAACTGCAGTGAAGAAAATGCAATGTAAGATTATGACCTACTGTGCTCATGAGTTGCTTGTGCCTGGTGTACAATTGAAGCAAATTTAGAAACACCCACATAGTATTGTCTTTGCGTCGGTGCCGCCTGTGATGCTACGTGGCTGAGCTGTTTCGATGGCTTGAAATGTTCACCAACATCCCTATTGCTCAGGCTATAAAGTTAATAGAGTATTTGCAGTCCAGCTTCTGTGAAAAAGGTAAACCTGCCAGTTTATCTGAGATGAACACTTCACACAGGGCCAAGAGACAGTAAGAAATAGGTTTGTTGTGCATGCTGGGTGGACTGGGGAAAGGTTCCAAGATGTAGGTGAGAGGAAGGACAGAGAGCCATGAGCCAAGATATCTGAAGGAAGGATGCACAGCTAGGCAGTGGACTGAAAAACTGGAACCTGAGGGAAGGGTAGGTGAAGAAATGTTGGTTTGGGGAAACAGGGAAACTGAAGCAAGAAGAGGCTAATTATACTAGTTTCCAGAGTTCCCTGGGAAGAGGGATCAATTTTCAAAGCACACTGGGAATTGTAGCTCTGTGAGGGGAATAGGGATCCCCCAACAATTCTCAGCAGCCTTAACAAACTACCACTCCCATAATTACTTGAGGGAGAAGGCCACGACTGTTGAAAGTGGTATCGTTGTGCTTTAAATGTATGTGTATTGTGGCCTAAGAAAGAGCATGATTCCCAGCTCCCTCAGTCAGGTGGTGGTGCAATCCTTCCAAATCCTTCATTGGATTTGGAAGATCTCAATAAATTTAGGCTAGTCACAGTTGTCTTCCGGGATGAGGTTCTTCAGCTGATGGTCATTGACCAGAATCTCTCACAGTTTGAACACACCTGGTTCCTTGGCCGTCCTCCAAGTGTCTCCTTTGCAGAAGTATGGAAGGTTGCCACAAGAGAGAGAGAGGAACAGACTTGCAACAGACATTGATATCAGATTGTTAATTTATAGCCTGTATGGTTTGCTGGTTTTGTTAATGGCTGTTTAAATGGTGCTTATGTGGATGGTTGGAAGTTTTAAACAGGTTCAATTTATTTATGATCACTTTGAGCCTGTGGTTTTATGGAATTGCCTCAGTTTTTATATTTTACTGTCCTGCGCAACCCCCCAGGACCGTATGTTATGAGATGGGAAAAACCCCAGCAAGTTAGCTTGAGGGAAGTGTTTCCAGCCTTGTCCCTGTGGGTGCCATGGCACCGGCAAAGGGGTTCTTTGCTGTCTCCAGGCACCATAATCCTCAAATTTTCAGCTTTCATGCTTTTTTAAAAAAAGGAAGTTTCTTGCATTTGTAGAACCTGATAAATGAGGCAAAACATACAGACGCAATTCTTCTCATTATTAGCCTGCTTCACCTTTGCAGTGTCACCCCTCACTCCCCCAAAAACGAGGGAAAATCCCCCCCAGCATATTCTAAATGTGCAGGTGAAAGGCAGAGAGATGCATTGGGGACAGAGAGGGAGAGGCATGTGTGGCCTGTGTGTGAGAGGAGAGGGAGGGAAGGAAGGGGCGTGTTATGCTGCTGTCTGTGAGAAAAGTGTTTGTGTGAGAGTGGTATGACTATATAGTCTGTGTGTATGGGAGAGGGAGAGGGAGAGGGAGAGGGAGAGATGCACTTGGGGGGGGGGAGAGCTATGTACATATGAGGCATGTGAGTGTTGAGTGTGATAGAGTTGCCTGTGTCTCTGTATGTGTGCTGGGAGTGTGTGCAGTATGTGAGGCAGCGACTGCAGTGTCACCCCTTGTATGTTTCTCCTGGTACTAGGGAATGTTCCCTGTTGTGACTAAAAAGCATCATCATCACTGTGCGTGCTTGTGAGGGATCAGTATTGTGTGACCTCCACAATCAGGACCAGCCAGTACTCTCTCTAATTTTGTGTTATGTCATGTCCCCATGTCAGTCATGTTGTGTTATTCCAGGCGCCCAAATCCAGCACTAGGGCCTACAGCACTTTCTCAAAACTCAAAATGTGCCCACTGGTCCAAAAAGGTTGGCAATCTCTGGCTTGAATAATATAGTTTAGCTACCTTTCTTCTTTCTTCTTTTTCACATTTATGAATCTAAGCTGACATTGTTCTTTTTTGTCATAGGCTTTCACTTAATTTTGGTGACATTGACAATTTGAAGGGATTTGTCATCAGGTACGTCTTCAAACATGAATTCATTTTTTTCCTGGATCAGGAAACATCTTATATTAAAGCCTGTTTGAACTGTTTGCTTATCACTAAGCAAACTGGAGGCTTTAAAGCATTTTAGATAGTCCTATAATGCAGGAAAATGCTGTCATAAAACACTACCTTAAAATACAATTCCATTCATTTCTGTAGGAGTGTTAACCATGTGTCTAACTCTTCCTTGTTGAAATGAATGGGGCTTAGAAGTATTTAACTTTGACTGGCAATGTGCTTGGTGTTGATAGCCCCAATTATGAATTTTATGAGAAGCAAAATTCTGTCCTCAATTGACTGGAAATGCAAAGTGGTTTTTGCCTGACCCCATAATACAATTGGGTATTTCCCCTTGGTAAAAAGTAATGGAAGGAAACAGTGATATCTGTTGCATCCAAGACTCTGTTTCTCTTATTTCTCTGATTCCTCCTCTCCCAGATTCATGCTGACCAACAGTTATTACAAGCTGTCCATTCAAAACTGGTTTACCTTACATAGAATCCAACTCATTTACAACCATTCCGTACAAGCAACGTTCAATGCGACACGAATACATGCACCAGCGAGCTACTCCTATCACTGTGAACATGTTAGCAACTTGCAGAGGTATGATGCGCTCCTGACGCCCAGCTCCACAAATGATGCAGCCAAGCTCTGGGAAGTCACTTTTATTGACTTTCAGGTAATATGAGGAAAAACCAAAGCAAGTACATCTGGTCAACCTGTGGTCCTCCAGGTGTTAATGGACTACAACTCCCATATTCCCTGACCTTTGGCCATGCTGACTGGGGCTGATGGGAGTTGGAGTCCAACAATGTTTGACGGACTCAAGTTCCTGCCCCTGATGTGCATGGTGGCAGCAAGAAAGCTTAATGATCTACTGAAAGCAGATTACGATACGATAATCTTTATTGTCATTGTCCCATAAGTGAAAAAGTAGGATTTGAACAGGAAAGAATGTAGTTTCACCTTTGTTATATGACATGCAGTACAATTGTAAGCATATTTACTCAGAAGTAATTCTCATTATGTTGGTTAAATATATATATATTGTAAAGCATTTTTATTCCCCATTCAAAAGGATTACAAATGCCAAGGATAAGACAGTCCCTGGCTTCAAGTTTAGAATCTAAAAGACATGGCACAAAGGGAAAAAGGGTTAGGAGGGAGTAGAAAAACAAAAATCCAGGAACTTTTTCTTAGTTATGTTCAATGGGACTCTCTACGAAATGTGTTTAGCACTGTAACCATAATATTGTTTAGGGTTGATTCATTTGTCTATGGGGTGATTTTGGAACAGCTTGCAAGACAGGGTTCAGGTGTTGCTGGACTACAGTTCCCATTGTACCTGACCCGATCATTGGCCATGCTGGTTGGGGATGATGGTTGAAGTGCAACAACATCTAGAGGGCCACAGTCTTACTGCCCATGTTGAATAGACATTTGTTGATGACTCTGATTGGGCTTCATGTGCAAAGCAATAATACTTTCTATGATGTTTGGGAAATCTTCATGCAGGACTATGCTCTGCATCCTCAAATATCGGCCAGTCAACTTCATGGGGGAACATAAGAAGAGCCTGCTGGATCAGGCCAGAGGCCCATTTAGTCCAGCATCACAGTGCCCAAGCAGATGCCTTTGGGAAGCCCAAATGCAGGACCTGAGCTCAACAGCCCTCTCCCCACTTGTGATTCCCTGGAAATAAGAAGTGATCCAGAAACCACATAAATCCGAGTACCTATATTTAACCTGACTTACAAAATAATCCTAAGCATTTCAACTGAGTAGAGTGAGGCCTACTAAGTTTAACAGGGCTTAGTAAGTATGTCTAGAATCATATCCCATGGCTAGCTAAACCCAGCGCATTTGTCACTGACAATGACAGCTTCACATTTATCTTTCACTCCTTTTAATGCAATGTTTAGGTGGGAAAATACATGATGGGGCATCACCATTATTCTTTCTCTTCTCTCTCTCTCTCTGTCTCCATGTAGGCTGGGAGGAAGCAATAGCATGTTGCCATTTCTGGTGACAAATGCACATTTAATAAAATGTCTAGTTTGAGCCTTCTTCTCATTGCCTTGTTTTATGTGGGGATAGATCCCTGATTGCTCTGCCTTCCACAGTTCAGTGACAAGATCACTCTTGGGTCAGTTGCTGAGGTCAGCTAAGGAGAGGATATAAGGGCTGCTACTGACTCTTATCTCCTTATGAGGATCAGAGGAAAGGGCGAGAGGGCAAGCCTAACTGCTCACTCCAAAAGAGACAATTTAGCCACCAAGGAATCTCCCTTTGTGTCACCCCTTCTTGTGGGATGTGGAACGAGCCAGCCTCCTTCCTTTGAAGTTGCAGTTGAAATGTGTAGCTGAAATTCTCAACAGCCTCAAGTTGTGTCCTGAGGCTTTTACTCATCTACATGGTGGGTGCTGGAGTCTAGACATCTATCATCTGTTTTTGATCACAGAACACTGTGGGGAGTTTACCTTCTGAAAAAAAAGGTCAGGTGGCAGCTTCTGTACTGTATCAGGATAGCCATATCCTCAGCTGGTTCCCTATCGGGTTTTGATTTTAAATATATAACTCAACATTTTTACATGAGAATATTTCAAATCTTAAACTGATTATGCTGTTGGGAAGAGACTCTTTTTCCCTCGCTTATTTTTACATGTTGGCTAGGGTGCCCACTCCTATTTTTCAGCATTGTTGATTTTCAGCTTCTATAAGAATAAATTTCTTCCTGGAGAGAATTTTTACTTTGAAACTGGCTGCTGGGCTCCTGATTCTTCTGTGTTTGATGGAAGAGCAATCTACGCACCTCAGGTTGTTGTGCTCATGTCCTGCTCACAGACTTTCCACTGGCATCTGGCTTGGCCACTGTGAGAACAGGATGCTGGGTTAGATTGGCCTGATCCAGTAAGCTCTTCTTATGCTCTTATGTATAGGCCCATTACCCAGTGTCTAAATGTAGGTGAGCTGACATGTCACCCCTCAGATAAATAGCAAAATCATCTCCACCTCTGTAATGGGTTTTTCTAGGGTTCCTGCCTTTCTCTTTCTCAACATGTATAGCATACACACTCACTTCAATCCAGGTGTAGTGGGAGGTTCTGCTGTTTTGACTCCTCCAATCCTAACCTGGTTTGATAAAATTAACATCCTGGTTCTGTTGCTCAATGGGCTATCGACCACAGCTATTTTCATGTATAGTTTGGGGATCAGTGGAAGAGTCATGAGCAATGTAGATTGGGAAGGGGACATTAGTGAGCCCCTGTATTAACTTGGATAAATGATTCAAGATATTTCATACCACTTCTAGACAAGAGCAGGAAGGTCTGTGGCACACAGTCATGTGTTGCAATGCTCCCTGGCTCAGCAGGGCCTGTGTATGTTTTGTAGAGGACACTATTATATCAGCTCAGATCTGTACTTGACTTGTGGTGCTTATTTTGAAAAGGTTGGCAACTGCTATTCAGAGGGTCTTTCTGGTAGACAAGGGGGTAGGAGAGGTGACGAGTCACAGGGAGATAAGGATAGAACTCCAAAAATGCTGTACATGGAACAATGAGTGCTGCTTAGTTGCAGTTCTAAAGGCCCTTAAAATAGCTAGAGATGGGTGAGCACCCCATCCCTAGTGGGGAGAAAGACCTATTTCCCCCAAAGTTCTAAACATATTAATAATTTGCAGCCCCCATGTGATCTCGCCAATTCTCTTACTTGGTAGTTATTGTTGTGGCATCTTCAGTGCAACTGTTGTCTCTCTCCTTTCGTCCTGGACTGCTCCAGTGGTAGAGAAGGAAGCATCTGAGGCCTAGCTCTGTTTTCCACTGGTAGGGCAACCTGGGCGGAATTGCATTGCTCTCCTGCCTTGCCAACACTGTGTGCCACTTCTGGTTGCTGAGAGGGGAAGGGGGAAGCAGCAGGGAACTCAGCATGATGCTCTCTGTGCCGTGCTTGCACTGTGCTGAGCTCCCCACTGCCGTGCCTTCTCCCACTCTCAGTAACCAGAACATTGACCTGTGGAGTCCTGTCAGCCACACCTGGTAGGGACCTTGGGAAATGAGGTTTTCCCAGGGCACTAAACAAACATCAGGTGGGAGATATTCTTCCACAGCTCAGGTTAAAATCAGAGCCGAGTAAGAACGTCACAATATTTATCCTTCAAAGAAAGCTGATGCATTCTGAGAGTTATAGCCTGAGCCTGAGATGTATGAACAACTGCATCACCCACAGCATCAACACAAGTAAATTCTGCAAACCTTTATGTCTCTATCTGTATAAACAGGGCTACCTCAACAAATCAGTTGATTATTGGTTGCCTTGGTAGCAGACAGCAATAAAATAGTACGTTTAAAAGCCAGGCTTACACTGAATTACAACGATTGATGTTCAAGAATCTTGATTGCTTGTCAAGGCCCCCAAGCCAGTCCCCCAGAAGAAATAAATTCACACAGACACAGATTTTGGTTTAAGGTTAATGGGCAAAATTTAGGCCACAACTTTCTTGATTACAGCAAACGTGAGCGGTATTGGCTTAGGCATCGACAATAGACTATATCTGACTCCTGCCCACCTTGCAGGGAGTTGGGAAGGGTAAACCACCAATGAGGAAGCCACATCGGGGAAACCCGTCTGCAGCTCTCCTGAGTTCCCAGAGGCCTGGCATGGCCCTAGCCCCTCAAGCGGACTTTGGACAGGATCCAGGCCCTGGATTCCTTTAACAGAATACCCTTGAACATGGAGGGGCAGGCGATGGCTGACCTCCCCTCCCGCCCACATCAATAAACCAGTGCCTAACCGCCAAACCTTACAAAGTTGTGACGATTGCCAAGAGGTTGGTGAAAACCAAGTGGCCGGCACCAATCTGCCAAATAGAAAAATCCCTACTCGTCCCAAGACAGGTGACCAACCAAAGTCCAAAGTAAGGCCAGGGGGCACCTAAAACAAAATGAAGGGTGGGCAGGTGTTCGGCAGCGTGAAGCAGGTGCTCAGCACACATCAACGCTGCTGCTTTTATACCCCCCACGATCACCGCACTCAATCGCGATTGGCCAAAAGAGGCCTGGGGTGATCGTGGTGCCACCCTGGCGTAAAGGGCATCACTCCCCCCACGCCAGGGAGGGGGAAAAATTGTATTGTGGGCCCACCTGCAACCAGGACCATCCTTTAAGATGATCCAATTTAGCAATGGGGAGAAAATATTGAGATGCCTTTAGCCAGGAGAGAGAGGATTTTTAATCCACACCATTTTATTCTCCCAACAGATTCAAGGATTCAACATTGAAGACGGGCAGTTTGCTTATGCCAAAGACTGTGCCTCTTTATTCCCGCCAGCAATCCTGATGGGCCTGGTGATGTCTCTGATTTTGCTTCTAGTTCTGGCCTATGCTCTCCACATGCTGATACACTTGAAATCCCTTGACAGGCACTATGAATGCAAAGCTTCTCCTGCTTACTTCCCACAGATGAAAGATATTGATACGGTAGATGAAAAAGAACCCCTGAGAAACAATGGGATTGAAGTATATGAACTTAGAAGTCAACAGTACTCAAAAATCTATATTTAGCAGTTGTTTTTTTGTTTTCCATAGTTAGGCAGCATACTATTCCTGAGGAACTTTGGCATATGTGGGCTCATGTTAGAATTTTGAGCATCTCAACTTTGATTTAAAACAAGATTTCTAGTTCACATGGTTGTAAAGAAAAAAATGTGGAAGTGTTACAACAGTGTGTGTCCTAATTTCTCAGAAATTCCGATGCAAAATAACACCAATTTATATTGTGGTTCCAATAATGTAAGTAAACAGCATGGTTTTAGAAGTGACAGTCTCATGGTCAGGAACATTTTAGACCTGTCATATTGAGTGTATGGAATCTAGATGCCCAGAACACTCAGCTAACAAAGTGGGAACTTATGACACTTCAAAAACTGCCAAGACTTCCACCCCAAATGAGAGGAAAACATCCCAGCCAAAGGTGCATAGCAAAAATTGATGCTTGATCAAGCTTCTTCAGAAGCTAGAAAGTGAAGACTCTGCTCTTTTTTTTCTTCTTTTTTTTTTGCCATGACATGGGAAGACTCTGAACTACAGTTTTGCATGAAGTGAAATGACCCGCTCTACTTAGAGGTTGATGAACAGAGATTTTCTGGTGCTGAAATGGCGCCAATCTTTGGGCAGAAGGAAACAGCTGCACTTGATCTAATGCAGACATCCTTAACTTGGAGGCCCTCCAAATGTTTTGGACTACAATTCCCATCATTCCCAGCAATGGTCAAGTACTTACTTGTAGTCCAAAACGGTTGGAGGGAATCAGCTTGGGGAAGGTTTAAGTGCCCCATTGAGCTTCTCTCTTTCTGCAACATACATACGACTCCAATTTCGATGTAACAGAACATGTTAATTGCTGATCAGCTGCCAAATGGTGCGTACCTATTATTGTACCTGTTTGCATTACAGAAAAGTGATATTTCTGCTAATCAGCAAATGATGTGCTGCTTCTAAAGATGTTATGCAAATTGTGTCAGTTACATCTCAGTGTTATGCAGATTTGCTGTGGATCTCTTATCTTGTGACGCTTTTCCAAGGGTGCCCTCAGCACTGAGCAGATTTCTCACTTCTGTTGTATCTCAATTAAGTTATCAGCACTTTCTTTTTTGATGTTCCATTCTAATACTTAGCTAAATGTTTTTTACTACATGACTTCTCTGATAAATGATCAAAGGATATCAGACTGTTGGCATTAATTTCAAAAAATGTGTCATTGAGAACAAGGTAAAAGAAAGATCTCAGCGGGAAGGAAGAAATTAATGTAACGAAGATTAGCTCTGATACTGTAAAAGTAAAGCCCTAGTCTTCCCCACTCATTTACAAACCTTTGCAAATCGCGTTTCATAATGAAGGCTTTGAAAACACTGAATAAACACCCCTTCAAAAGCAATAGGCCTCTTAGCAACAGTATAAATAGAGTCCACTGATGGAAAGACTTCCTTAACATGTAGAAACTAGTTCAGTACTAATTTGTTAAATTAACCAGTTTTAGGTCAATCTTGCTTTGAGGTCGAACACAATCTGGATTTCTGTGATATTGCACTTGGGTTCCCCTGGGTTATGCAATGTAACCATCACCCCACCTGTAATGCCATTGGGCTCCCAAGAGGCACTTTAGGTGCATTCAAGTGGGATTTTAAAGTAACTGTCCCCACACTGCTAGAACAGAAGATCCTCACATTACATCAGCTACACATCTGCACCTTTAAGTCAGGGGTGTTCTGGATCCTTATCTACCCCTATAAGCTAAGTTTGACAGGTGGGTGGAGCCAGCTACCTGCCAATCACATGATAGCACCATGATTTCAGGTAAACTATTTTTGCCCATGCTGGTGAACAGCATATCGGTGGTGCCTGCCAAATCCCTTTGGCCCCAGCTTCTTTTTCTTGTCCCATACCTGACATCGTATATATCTATGG
The DNA here is from genome assembly GCF_964106645.2 of Podarcis pityusensis. Lineage (NCBI taxonomy): Eukaryota > Metazoa > Chordata > Lepidosauria > Squamata > Lacertidae > Podarcis > Podarcis pityusensis. The sequence continues at coordinate 31,506,690 of NC_138036.1, forward strand.
ATACAAGGCAGAGCCCATAGATCATAAAGTAAAATAACTTGGAAGGCACCCTGAGGATCATCTAGTTCAATCCATAGCTATCAATGTTTTCCTTTTTTTAAGGGAAATTCCCTTATTCCGAATAGGATTCCTCGCAAGAAAAGGGAAAAGTTGACAGCTATGGTCCAATCCCCTGCAATGCAGGAATATGCAGCTGTCCCTTACAGGAATCAAACCTGCAACCTTGCCCTTATCACCATCACACTGGTGATAACCAACTGAGCAGTTCAGGCCAAATGGGGAAGCCTGACAGGCCCAACTATTTATATAGGCTGGAGCTTCCCCACCACTGCTTTGAGTGTGGACCTTTTCCTTCACGTGTATTGCCAATGTGGGAGGCCTGAGCCACATCAGGACCCTACCATGGAGGATAAGGAGCTTTATAGCTTTGTGCTTGTGATATGCATTGGGAACTCCCATTTGCTGATTTTCTCCTGCAAATTGCCCGTGAAGGGAACCTGAGACAGATCAGGACCATAGCCAGGGCCAAAGTCAACAAGCTGAAAAATAAAGCTAACAGAACATGTCTTGACAGGAGTTTTTTTGTGGGAAGAGGGCACAAAGAAGATGCTTTCAGCAACCCCCATCCTTAGGTAGCACCACCTCTTCTTCATCGCTGTTGCTGTGGCCGTGTTCACTTGCTGTTTTGTTCTGGGCAGTATCTGGAAGGGACTGATGCTGTTTTTTTGTCACTCATATCACTCCTCCCTCACCTGGAGAGGGTAGGTGAACACGGAGCAGCAGCAAGAGGAACAGCAGGGTCAGGGAGCTCTTCTCTTTGGAGTTGTGCCTTGACAGGTGTCCCCGGATCTCAATACTTGACGCTAACCCTGTATCCGGGGCTTCAACATGAGTTAGTACAAAATGGCGGACACACCACAAAATGATTTGCAAAAACCTGTGGCTGACCATGTGAAAGCTAAAACAAGAAGAACACTGGACTATTGCAGAGATGGGATCCTATATGTACAGCGTGTTTTATGTATCTTCATTTACAAAGTAGAGCAACCAGCCTGGCATATCAAGATCTCTCCCTGCAACGAATGCTCCATACGTTTTCTGCATGAGTCTGCCAGTAGCAAGAAAAAATAGACTTGTCTATGAGTGCCATCAGTTTGGTAACTGGAGAGAAAATGGGGCATCTCACCTGAGGCAGTGATAATGAACCTGTAATAGCCAATTTCCCTTGTAATAAAAGTAGATGGGTGAGGGGAAGACATGTTCTGCTTTAAATCAGCTTAGTGTGTTACATAAAGTGGCTATTGGGGAATTTGTGTGGTAATAACTGGAATGCACTGTTTTGAGTTATTTATATGGTGTGACAGATGTGCATGTTGTTGGTGGGCTACTTGGAGGGACAATCTCAGGCAATATTCTGACAAATAAACCCAAATGCAGGTCGATGGAATAACAATGAAACCCACCACAGGCACTTCGGCACAGACTCTTGTTTATATGGTACACAAGAGCCATCTAGTGGCCATTTGTAAACATTTGTTGTTGGAAAGATGCTATTTATTTATTACAGGATCACAACCTTTCTTCGAACCCACCAAAACGAGAAGGCAATGAATTATCTTTTGACATTCATAGAATGCTTCCTCATGGTAAAAAAAGGAAAAAAGGATGGAGACACAATCCCCCCCCTCCGTTAGATGGTTTTCTTTTCACCTGATCTCTTGTACCTTTTAGTCTTGCCCTCAATACTTTTCTCAGCCAGATCTCTCTGTCTTGATGTCTACCATATTGTGATGCTCTACAAACCCCTCTACTGCACGCACATATACACACACAGAGATGGCAAGAGGTGGGGGCATATTGCAAACAAGCTTCAGGATGACACTGCAGGTAGGCTGAAAGTCTGCTGTGCTATAAGGCGATTAGATGCAGCAACAGAATCTCAGAAGACGTCTCACTGCAGACTGGATTGGAAGGTTCTGCAGGCCTTGCTCACCTGAGGGTTCCCCATGCTTGCTTGATGTGATGATACATCAGATAATGTTTCTGTACTACTCCTGCCAAGTCCCACCCACCCACTAGTTGTGTCATATTGGAACCATGCAGAGCCTAATTGTGTGGGAACACAGTTTTATTGCTCCCTCATACACTCTTCTTATAGGTCAGATACAGACAAGCAGGGTGGTTCAAGGTTTTGGAGAGTCATTGGGCAGGACACGCTCTGTGCACCTCCCCTTCTGTCAGGGTGATCCCACCGTAGGGTTGCCACCCATCCCTTGAAAAACATGATCATCCTTTTTTTTGGAGGGGAGAAAAGCATCACCTGTCCTGTTTGGACTTCAAACGGGATGCCTTTTTTCACATATTCAAGCTCCTTCTCCTTCTCCAAACTGTGTGGACAGAGAGTGGGTCTGGTGGAAGGAGGAGAGTGAGAGCCTGAGTGGAAGTTTGCGCAGGCAGAAGGTTGATCCATGAGGAAGGGAGCCAAGAGAGCAAGAGTCATTGCAGGATGCGGGCAGAGGGTGGTATAGGGCCAGGAGGAGGAGTTTGAGAGAGTTTTTGAGTGGGCAGAGGGTGAGTTGCGGAGACCAAGAGAGGAGGCTTGCAGTGCAATGGCCTGCTATGGTGGAGTCTTGGGTTTTGTGGGGATGGTGGTGGGTGGGTCAGGGACAGAGACTCAGCATCAGAGAGCAAGAGAGAGAGTAATGGATTGCTTTGAAGTCATTTCTGCACCAGGTAATATTTAGCTCTCCCCCCCCCCCCATTTCCTCCCGATCTGTCCTTTATTTTGCCTGACCAAAGGGGGCAACCCTAGCCAACCACCACCTCCCTACTGCCATGGCAACCAGCTGCGGCCAGTTCTTCCCCCTCCTCACCAGTATTATTGTGCACTCACTTGCTAGGAAGAGCACTGGCAGGCATGCAAACCACCAGCCAATGGCAGCTGTTCCTCCTTCTCCCTACCAGCACTTGTCCACTGTGCTGGTAGGGAGAAGACGAACAAGTGAGGAAGTGATGGTGCAGAGGCTGTTGGCAGTGGGGCTCTGCAGCAAGAAGTGTGGGCCTCATTGGGGCTGATGGAAGTTGGAGTTCAACAACATCTGAGCACCCACAGGTTCCTCACTTCTTAGCTAGAGGAAAGACAACATAATTTACCTGCTTTTTTGTTTGTTTGTTTGTAATATACCTAATTAGCTCCCAGTGGATTCACTTGCAGGTTTTCTTTCTCTTCCTGCATATCACATTCCACAGATAAAGTGTGATAGCTTTCTATTTATTGATTTCTGTCTCTGTTCTTACTATGCAATTCTAATGTGACATTTTATGCCCCTTGCTAGTGATATTTGAGCATCCTGAAATACTGTTTCAGCCTTTGATGCTCCAGCTATTAAAGCACAGCAGTTACGTGTAAAGAGGGGCATCTTTTTTTGTGTTTTGGTTTCCCTTCTTCTTTTGCTTTTGAACAGTAGAGATGTCTTATATTAACAAGCAGGAACATCACTGTTAATTCTTTCCTCATACAGTCTCTTTCCCATGGGTCAACTTTTGCCCTTTTCTTTCTGCATTGTTGTAATTTCCCGTTCTCTTTTTTTAACAAGATGTAGCAAACTAAGGCAGGGGAGCTACCACAAGCCCCAGGCATACTTCTTCAAAAAGAGGTCAGGTCAGGGATGCCTTGAAGCATCTTAGTGGTCCAAAGGGAGCATATTACTCACTAAAGGGATGCAGATGCTTAAAGAGGAAAACAACTCTTTTAATTGTGTCAGCACGGAATTGCATATGCACAAAGCCTTTCTTCTTTATAACCTGTAAAGATCCCAGAAGATTACTGGTTGGGTGTCACCTGAGAAGGGATTAGAGGAAGATTACAGTTACACAAAAGATCTTCACTGAGTAAAGAAATGGAAATTATTCAGCACCTCAGGCAAAAAACCTGTATATGATCAGATCTTTATAAATGCTAGAATTAGGATCGGAAAGAGAATAGCTGTTGGGAGGGGGAAAACGAAATAAAAAGTATTTCATTTTCGTTCTATATGAAATATGTGTACCTAAGACAATTCAGAGAGGTACGTCTCATATTCTCCTGTGGCAGCAACAGAAAAAGCAATTGTATTATATTCCAGCAATGACCACCAGAAAACACACAAAAAAGAATTTTGCTCTCTGCAAAACTTCAGTTCATAGTGCAATGCTTTCCTGGCACCTGTAAAAGCGACCCCCCCCCTTCTGAGATGGCATTGCCCCAATGAATCCCTGATCTTATGTAAGAAGCTGACATAAGATTATGTCAGCTTGCTTATGTGGTAGGATTAGAAATTTATCGCAGAGCTCCTCTGCATTGTCTCTAAAGTAGGTTACCCATTCCTGCTCTAAAGGTTTTGGCTAGCAAGAGGAAGACAAAACTCTGGTTACTCCAGAGGCAGTCTTAGAATTGTAGAGTTGGAAGGGACCCCAAGTCATGAAGAGAAGACAAATTTAGGGGGTGAATGTCTGTTATGTATAATGGAGAAGTTAGCCTTGCATTAGAACAATACTGGCAGTAAATCATCAATGGGTACTCTGCTCTGGGTGCCCCACCTTCAGAGATTAATTGTGGCACTTTGACTAAGGATTGCCTTCCCAGACATATTTACAGCTCATTCCTTGTTACTTACTGTCTTTTACACAACCTCAAGTTGCTGTTGGACTACAATTCCTTAGGCCATTTCAGCCCATTTAAGTGAAACTTATTACGTTGCTGTTTTGAATTCTGATTTTTATTAATTCTCAGCTGCAGTCCTATACTCACTTACCTAGAGTAGATATGTATAGGATTGCACTGTTAATTGTTTTTATTCTGATTTCATATGGCTAAATTTTGTAAGCTGCCTAAGGGGTCTTCTGTGGAAAGGCAGGATAGAATTCTTATAAACAAACCAATAAGGTTGCAATAGGGCTACATTTATTTATGAGTCTCCTCTCTCTCTATGTGCCATTTTAAGTTTAATTCCTTCAATGGAGATTTGATTAGAGTCTCTATAGGTCACTGTAATATGATGTATGTGTCAACATGCACAGCTTAAATAGCAGCTGTTGTGTTACCACCTGCAGGAATGATGAAAACCCGCAGCAATTCTGAATGAAAAATAAAGCGTGATCTTAAAACAATACTTGTCTCTTCCTCTGACAAACTCTTTCTCCCCTCAAGACGGGAGCATTCCTCTTCACTGGAGATTCAGACTTTCAATTAATAACAGACAAAGCCTGCTAACAATAGACAGGCATCCTCTATTCCTGCAGGTGTTTGAATGTTCTGCTGCACACATTTTTGAGGTCAGGAGGATGTGACTTCTTGTTGAAATCTGCAAACACAAAGGGATAAAGACAGAGCACTACTTCAGGTAAGAATAATAGTTCCCTTGGCTGAAGGCCATGCTACATTTTTGCTAACACAATGCATCTGTTTTCTGTAAGTGAAGTATTACATAATTATTTTAGGCAGGAAGAATTAACAAAACCTACTATGGCTGTATGTAATTCAATGCCAATTTGACTCTTCCTGTATTTTTTGTTGAACATCAGGAGGTGGAAGGGATTCAGAAATTAAACAATAACTGCCTAAATTCTGCTTTACACTATGAATGAATTCTTAATGCCCACCTGAAGGAGCATTTACTGATTTATTGTCTATTTTACTGGAGACTGTCTCAGCCCTGGAGATGCTAGTTACAACTATCTTAAATACATTAATGTGAAGATTGCATCCCAGCTCTAGACCCAGAAGCATGCATCCATGGACTTTATATGGACTTCATGCTGCTCTGGGAACTAGATGCAGCTGCAGTGTATGTTAAGTGATAGCTGTCAAGGGTACAGTATGAATTAACTTGTATGTACATTGGAAGCTGCCATAGGGAGTCAGAACATTGGCCCAACACAAGTGGTTTGATGGATGAGACAGAGCCACTACGCTAGTTTCCTGGCAGGTGGGTTGCTGTTGCTTATTGAGAGGGAGAGGGACAAGGTGGCAGAGAAGCTGTCATAATGCAGACACACAATAAGGGAGCCAATAAGGGTGTATGTGTGGCATAGGCCCAAGAGTGTTGGATAAATGCATGGAATTCAACAAAAAAATTAACAAGAATCAAAGGTGGAGATAAAAGGAAAGGACTCATCCTTTCAACAATTGAAAGAACATATTTGTACGGATGCATTTGTAGCACAGCACAGGGCCTGTAAGGTTTTAGAAATCAAATGCCATCATGGAAATAACCCGTTTTAGACTGTGTAATTCATTCCTGTAGGCAAACTATCAGTAGCCTCTGATGGCAGTTGAGTCTGGAAAATCCTAGTACACAAAGAGGGGGAACAGTTTTTTACAGGAGCTCCACATGCACATTGAAAACTAACTCAAATTATTTTGCTGTTTAGGGCAAAAAGAACTCTCCCCTGGCCCTTTCTGGCAATGGTGGTGGATGATTATGTTTCTTTCCAGAGTGTTACACTCGCTTGTGTTGCTCTTGCTTGTTGCATACAACTGCATGGAGCAAATATCTCAGCAGAGATGGATGCGTACCTCCTTGAAGATTTTTTCGACCCACTGGAATTCTGAGTCATCTCTACTGCCTATTGGGTCAATCTGACATTGTGTGCACTAGAACATACACAAAGCTTTGTAATGGAGAGCTATAGCTTGCAACTCACACCAACTTGGAAATAAATAGGCTCGATTACCAGTTAGGATTATCTATGAAGTGGTCCCCCACTCTAGATAGCAGCTCTGACTTAGACAAGCAGGGGCCATCAGAAGAACTTGCAGCAAAAGCTGTGGAAGAGATAGATTCAAGTACAGTGGTATCTCAGGTTATAGACGCTGACTCTGCTAAGCCAGAAATAGTACCTCGGGTTAAGAACTTTGCTTCAGGATGAGAACAGAAATTGTGCTCCGGCAGCGCGGTGGCAGCAGGAGGCCCCATTAGCTAAAGTGGTGCTTCAGGTTAAGAACAGACCCCCAGAACAAATTAAATTCTTAACCTGAGGTACCACTCTACTAGGCCTGAGAGACCTTTGCATAGGACTTTTCCAAGATTGCTTCTCAAAGTTGAGTCCACTGCCAGACAACCAGCATAAGCCATGAGCTAGGAGAGAACTAATAGGGAGATGATGGAGTGCTTGGCTCTAGCCCCGGAGACTACCCTTTTTAAGCCTAATACCAGTTGCTGGAAACCACAGAAGGGCAGTGTGCTCTTGTGCTCAGGTTCTGCTTGTGGAGAACAAGATGCTGGACTAGCTGGACCATTCGCTTGGTTCAGCAGACTCTTACATTCTTATGTTAAATTGATCACTCCCAGGAAAAGAGGTGGGGTAAGCTGGCCTGAGCAACAAGATAAGACCTCATTTGGATGTCAGAACAATGTACTACTTTGAGCTCTTCTGAGGCTTTGTAATTCTTCCTAGCAATCTAGGCTTCCGCTCAAAGTCAATACATTAAAGCAGCCACGGGGTAAGCTGTGAGATGTTGTCTTTTGGCATCAGTGCTGGGGTAGGGAGTGTTAATCCTGCTTCCTGAACCATGCTTGGAGGGAAAAGGCAGGCGTAATATGAGATTTGATGGAGAGAAATGTTGGAGAAGCATATTATTTGCAAGCACCATTGTTTCAACTGACCCTTGTACCTAGAAGGCGCTTTTATGTGTCCAAAAAGATGTTTGAAGATTGTGTCCTGGGTTCCCCACATTCTGTGTAATTTGGCCGAACTCATTTGACTTAGTAACAGAGTGGGCTGAAGGGGGCACACTATTTTATCGTGTTAATATGCTATTTTATAGGGTGTTTTTTTAAGTGTCTGGATATTTGTTTCTCCTTTTAGCTTTGGTGACTGAACTAGCTATTGTAGGCTAGATGTACATACTTTATTTTTTCAGCAAGGGACTTAAATGTAAAGATTTTATTTACAATGCTTTTTACAAGCCAGCAGCTAAACTTGATTATCTTCTATAGGGAAAATGCCTGTCAAATTTTGTGGGAGTGTCGTCAGTGTGAGAGATAAGGATCAAATATTTTAAGTTACACATCTAATGTTGTGAGTGTGGATCTGCTTTTTTTATATACAGGGCAGCGAAGCCAGCATACAGACACAGAAATAGCTATGGGGAGGATGAGAATGTTTGACCTAGGAGGCTGGGGAAAAGAGTGTCATGCCGAGATGACAAGTTCATCATTTCTAAGGCGTCATCAGAGAGATTTGCACTCCTTGAACTCCTGAGTTATCCAATTTATCTGCTATTGAAAGATAAAAGGCAGAGCCAACCCTGTGAAGGTTCAGCCTTGCATCTCATGAAACCTATGTCACATCTGATTCCCCAGGCATCACCTTTTGTCTGAACTTGTCTCATTTTCTGAAGCATTCTTCCACTTGACATGGAAGGAGTCATAACTTAAATGGCTCGGCCAAAGAATTTTAAAACAAGCAATCATACAAATCAGCCGCTTTTTCCTGAAATGTATGCTTTCCTTCCTTAGTCTGAAGCACTATTTGAAGTATTCTGAATCAATAGTATTATTGCATTGTGTCATTTAGCTATTGCATTCCTGGTCTGCAGAAATGAATCACTCTCATCTTCCTTTGCTGCGATTTTCCTTGCAAAGAAGGCTCAGAACAGCTTACGTGTTCAAGCGAACATTCATATTTCACTAGGCCATTTTGTAAGTCACGTTGATTGCAATGACGAAACACAGGATGGGACTAAAGAAAGAAAGAAAATGGGTAATGATAATCAGGGATGCCTATATTAATTAGGGGCAAGTTCCATGAGGGTCATTTCCGCAGCTGATAATGCTTGGCATGGGAGAGGAAGGCTCCTATTTCCTGGATAAATTCAACCACCAAATTAAAAGGAAAGCAAATGCAAATGGTGTGAGTTTAGCAAAGCCTACAGCCAAGTCACTGCTGTTGCATCTGCCAAGGCAAATTTGAAGGAGCTCAGGTTTCTCCGCAAAACAAGTCTTGCAATGAAATCCGAAGCCTTCGCTTAAAAGCTTTATTATATTAACAAGGAATTGTATTTGTTTGCTATTTTATACATTTATTTCCCTATAAAAAGCAAATGTCATGTAACAAGCCTGTAGTTATGAGGAAAAGCATAAATATCTGCAACATACTCATATAGTCTGTGCTGAATGTGCACATCTGGTGTGTTAGGGCAAGTCAGTGGATCAGGGCCTGCTGAAATTGTGGGGTAGCGCCGTTGACTCTTCATGGGGTAAAACAGGAGTGGGGAATCTGTGGCCTTCCAGATGTTGTTAGTCTACAAATCCCATCACCCCTGACCATTGGCTATGCTGGCTGAGGCTGGTAGTAGCTGAGATCCAACAACATCTAGAGGAGCACAGGGTCTCTCTGGGTTAAAGAGAGAAAAGGGAATACTTTTAAAAATTTATCTGTCCTCAGTTTACCTTCACTGCATAAAAAAACAACAACTATCCCACTGGGACACCATGTAGTGTCTACGAACAAAAGATTAGTGGCCACATTGAAGGAGAAACTAAGTGCTTATCTCAGAGGTGATAGTCCCTCCTTTGCTGAACTTTACTCTCCTTCTTATACTCCCTTTAACCCACAAAGAAACTTTATGGTAGGGATCCCTTACCAACCTAGCGTCACGTTTGGAAATAAAGAATCTGCCATGGGCACCAGAAAATACCAATTTCACAGAAAACTGACAATGCATAGAGTCTTCTGCTGAACAACAGACAAAAAACCTTTGCACATTACAAAAGGTTTGGTCGGTCGGTTGTAAGCCACTTTGGGTAGCCACTTCCCCTACATTTGGAGGAAATAGGTAATCGGGCCTATTGTTCTCCCTCAGTCCATCTGCGAAGCTCAGCATATGAAGAGGTTTGAGCTGGTAGCTGCAACTCGACTGCATGGCTCTTATCAGCTGGATGGGATTTTGGAACATACATACAGACCTTCCAATCTTTGGTATTCCCTTGGGTGCTGCTGATGCATCAGAGAGGGTGGCACAAGGAGAGGAACAGTGCTCTCTTGAGTCCTGCAAAGATCCCTCTATGACTGGCAAAGTACTGTATTCTTAGTATTTTTTTTTTTTAAAATCCTTTCAAAATCTCAATAGGATTTTTTTCATAGAGTGATTATCACTTTCCAGAAAGAAGGAAAGATGTGCAGATATTTTGACCATGCAGGTATTATTGTTCATTGATGCAAATTAAGAAGCAGAACAACAACAACAACCCACTCTTATTGTTTAGAATTTAATGGCTGAGCTAAAGTGACCCTGTTTAGGCCATGCTAACATTCGGTGTAAGTAACAGCTGAGTAGCTGTCACCAACTTGGACTGCTTTAAAGGTGAATAAGACAATAGTCATGGAGGTTCAGGCTATTGACTGGTACTACTCATGATGGCTGTATTTTACCTCCAGTAACAGGGCCAGTCATTTCCTGCTTTGTAGTATATTGGGAAACCTGAGTAGGAGAGTTGGCAAACTCCATGCTGTTTGTCCTGAACAATGTACATTTTAAGTGTGAACATTTAAATTATGTTATGGAGATATATATATATATATATATATATATATATATATATATATGAAAGTCTTCCATACATCAGCTGCATTCTTCTTAGTTTGCCAGAGTCCTTTTCCAAAATGGTATCTTTCTAATCACTGGCATCCTTCTTCCATGGCAATCTCAAGAGAGACTTGCTCCCTTGTCTCTCAAGTGCTTCCCACTTGAGGGTGATGCTATGCTCTACACATTTCAGTCCTTGTTGGACCATGGGAAGGTTCCGCTCCCATCTTTTATATTCTCAAGGCTATTTTCACTTATGATAAGCTCTATCCATCAACACTTTAAAGCTCTGCTGCGATGGGAAATCCACTTAAGAAGGCTCCATTGCTTTCTTTGTCTATGGACAGAAGTACTTTCTGATGTTATACTTCTTGTTCTGAAATATTCCCATGGACTTCAGTGAGGCTATTCCAGGAAGTAGGTTAAGGCTGACAGCTTAGGCTGAGCAGAGCTATGATGGCGTTTAAGATGTATGTCTTCATCTGCTTTGTGACATATTTAACCTTTTACATAACAGGTGAAAACTGGTTTTAAGGTTATCTATTGCTTGTAGACTTTTCTATAGCCACTGATAAATAATACCAAGAATCTCAAATTATAGTAGTGGAGCACTGCAGCTAGAGGAATCTGTCTTGCTCTGTGCTGTAAACAATTCTTCTAGAGGATGAAATAGGTATCAAAAAACTATTTAACAGAGCCTTCAGAGAACCATAGTCAGGGCACCACTATGACTTGGTCTAGATATATTCTTGGTCTGCCTAAGAGGTATGGCGTGGTCTGCTTAGATATTTTTTTAAATATGAAATGGTATATAAATGCATCTAAATAAATAATTATAAATAATAAAAGAAACGTAGAAATATATATAAAAATAAAAAATTGTCCGGTAGCACCTTAGAGACCAACTAAGTTTGTTTTTGGTATGAGCTTGGTATGCACATGAAAGCTCATACCAAGAACAAACTTAGTTGGTCTCTAAGGTGCTACTGGACATATATATATATATTTCTACTGCATCAGACCAACACAGCCACCTACCTGAAAATAAACGTAATAGTCCTGAAGTAATAAACGAGGCTGAGAATGAGTGAATGCTCTCTTTCCTCATGTGTTGGGATAAAATATTTCTGGGGTTTATCAAACTGTATGAAAGGCCAGGAATTAAGTAAGTACCGGTAAATAAACATTTTCCCTAACATCTGAACTGGGAAACTATGCTTTAAATTTGGACTACAAACCAGGATATGGAACTGGTTTGTAGCATCAAGACTGAACCACAGTTTCCATTTTGGATATGCACAGACAAATATGATGCAATAAACCCCATAATTCCTTTATTCCAACACATGATTAAAGAGAGGAGAGCATAGGTGGGCAGAACACTTGTTCTCTGTCTAATCGGCTATGATTTATTAGACCAATATAGAGTTACGTCTGATAACTCGTAACTCCCCTATAATTCTTGATAATTGCATATTAAGTGGCATTACGGTGCAGTTAAGTGGGAGACAGATCTATTTAGTGCATTTCAGAGCATTTCAGACATGAATAGATCCTTGAAATTAGCCACCCCATAGATACACGCAACCTCATATCTACGAAGCCTGCTTCATTTCTGTAGTCTGAATGCTGCTAACTAAAGAGGCCTCATTCTGCTTTGACTGTAAACACTCCATCGGTTGACCACCCAAAGTTTAGATCTGCAATTATTTGCTGAATTTATGCTGCAGGCTACAAAGAACTATCTTGTCTCAACGTCGGAAATGAGTGGAAAAAGAACTGAGCTCTTTGTGACATGTGTTAGCTGTTATATAGATTATGGCTCTCATCCAACAAATGTTGTCATGCGTGAGCCCCATTCCAATCAATGGGACAAGTTTGTTGTGACTAATGTAAGCTCTGCTGGTTTCAATAGAACTTAAACTCTGGTAACTTCAGTTGGGTTGGATTTTAGCAGCTGTCATTTTCTCCAGATCCCTTTCTTCTATCAAATGTGTGTTTATTTACTCAGATCATCCAGCCAACGAGTAAGAAGAGGGTTTGTGTAAACTGTGGTGGGGTTAAGGGATCATATATCTATAGATCATTTTTATTGCAATTTCCTGCTGCCTTCTAGGATGATGCTATTCAAACCTGCAGAGCACTGGCGCAGCGAGAGCGTCTGTAAAAAGAAAAAGAGACTCACATTTAAGATGAAAAAGATGATCCACTAAGGAGCAATTTACTCTGTTATATGTTTATAATGAATCTCTTGTTAGAGGCTATTTACAGTAGCTTGTTGACAAGACACACATGCTTTACTGGGGGCAAAAATGATAGCAAGCAGCACAGCAGTATCTCTATAGCTTATTGCTGCAGACACTTCAGGGAATCAGTAGAGGGCATCGCCTGCCTTTGTTTCTAATTGATACTGTGAAGCTGGGAGGTTTACTAGCACGTTTTACAAAGCATGGAAGGAGATTGTGATAGCTGGAGCTTTCAGCCAGGGCTTGGAGTCACCAAGGCTGTATACACACTGCCCATTTAAAGCACATGACCTCTCCCAAAGAATCCTGAGAACTGTAGTTTGTTAAGGGTGCTGGGAATAAAAGCTCTGTGAGGGTAAACTGCAGTTCCTGAAATTCTTCAGGAGAAGTCGTGTGCTTTGAATGTATGGCATGTACAGTGGTACCTCAGGTTACATACGCTTCAGGTTACAGACTCCGCTAACCCAGAAATATTGCTTCAGGTTAAGAACTTTGCTTCAGGATGAGAACAGAAATCGTGCTCCGGCGGCACGGCAGCAGCGGGAGGCCCCATTAGCTAAAGTGGTGCTTCAGGTTAAGAGCAGTTTCAGGTTAAGAACAGACCTCCGGAACGAATTAAGTACTTAACCTGAGGTACCACTGTAACATAATACCATAATACCATCATAATATATAATAACATAAAATGTATCATAATATCATAGACTCATAATGGTGACAACTCTGAAGTAACTTGGATTTACACCCCACAACACGGACACTTAAGCAACTCCCCCCTGCTCACAAGTGACACGGACTCACAGGAGCGTATTTGTTGTGACAGGTATGCTCAACCACACTGTGACATGTAATCATACATCTGGGATGAAATAAAGTTTCACACAAATGTTGGCAAGCACTCTCACACGGAAGTGTTGTGATACAGAATCGGAGCTCATGACGTTGGGGTGAAGTGCCCGCCTCAGCTTTCACCATGGAGAGGGAGGCATTCCAGGGTGCAGTCGGCAACGCTTTGAGGAGCACTGCGGTTCCCACTGAGTTCAGCGAGAGCTGGGTGTGGCAGTGGCAGAAGTGGGCCATGGTGTGAGGAAGTCAGGAAGTGACAATTCCTGTTTTGCCTCAGGTGGCGAAATAGGATGGGCTGCCCCTGTACAGAATAGCACACATGTATCATGACATAGATTCATACAGCATACTGTGACATGGTTGCACACTGGCAGACAGGCACATAGTGTAATAAACTCGCTTTTTCACACACACCCATGCCTCAGTATGAGCTCTCCAACACAGAAACATGCATGTCAAAAAACACAGTGCACATGTACACACTATCACACCCACCTCTCTCTCTCTCTCTCTCTCTCTCTCTCTCTCTCTCTCTCTCTCCCCTTCCTTGCCCCCTCCACCCCCAGTCCAGCGGTGCCCAGTCTGGCTTCTGAGTACATTGCTTGGTCTACTGTGACACAGCCAGGGCTCAGGGGGGATTTGAACCCTGGTCTCCCAGGCTCTAGTCCAGAACTGTAACCACTCTACAAATCCTTGTGTTCACGTATACAAAGATGCACAGCTGCACTGGACAAATACACAAGCAATATTTTTTCTGATGCTGGCTCATATCCTGTATCAACGACAAAAGAATACCATTGTCTTTTTTTATTTAATCCCAAGAATTTGGAATATATTAACTGGGGCCTTGGAGGAAAACATTAAGGTGGTTCCTTGAATAACACAGTTCAATATATTTTCTTTTGGAGTTGCCTTTTATGTTAAAATAATGAATAAATGTTTTTGAAGTGGGAGGATGGCTATCTTTTCTTAAGAGGAGTGCAAGTTTGCTGCTGAGGTAAACCGAAGTGACATAAGAAAAGCAAGTGCCTGCCAACAACATGATGATATTGGCTGGTTGTCCTCTTCCCTCAGCTATTGCTGTGCTGAAAAGAGAACTCTTGTTTTGAAAGTCTCCTCCTATTCTTTATACTAAAATGGGTTGTAATTGGAAGCGATGGTCTGAATTAGAGATAGGGATTATTTAGACTGAGCAGCAAGATAAATTTACAGACAAGAACATGAGAGCAATGATCTTCCAAATAGGAATGTGCAAACCTCTTCATTTGGCATACTTGAAAATGGGATTGGCATGACACTAGTCATTCCGATGGACTACTTGCTCATGAGAAAAAGTGAGAGAGAAAATAATGGAGCCTGCCAAGAACCAGGCCCAGGCCCCATCCAACTGGGAAAAAGATAATACCAGCTCACATGTGAGAAAACCTCAGGTCTGATTCACATACTCTGAGAGAACAGAGGACTGTGCATTGAAGGAAAGTTGTACAGGGTCAATCTTATTATTAGGTAAAGTGAGGTGGCCACCTAAGTTGGTAGATGATAGAAGGTGAGGAACAGCATTAAGATTGTGGAAAACAGAGCTGTATGTGCCACACAGCCTGCCCTGTGGCCTCTGAGGTAGCCATCTGCCCTCAGGTGTGGGGTAGGATGCTGTCCCACCACCAGTGCTGAAGTAAGTTTCAGTCTGGTCAGCTTTGGTACATAGAACAGGAGGGCTGCCATCATGTCTTTTGCCTCAGGCAGCAAAATATCTAGCTCAGAAGGTGGTTATGATCTATTCATGTGTCTAACTTAATTTTTTTGTTTTTAGTGTACAGACATTTTCACAGAGCGTTTTACTGAGCTATTTCACTCCTATAGAGGAAAAACATCTCCTCACTCTACACTCTGATAGTGCCCAGTAGCTCTGCAGCTACATATAGGACTGCGTGTCTATTTTGTCCAGGTGAGAACATCAGACCAGGTTCAGATTCAGCTTCTGCTGGATACCTTCAAAGCAGATTTCCTTAGGCTTTATTTCATGGGAAAGGATGGGATATGGGCCTATGGTGCCTCTACAGTGAGTTCACCACTAAAATGTTGTAGATCTGTATCCACTCTACAGGATGAATGAAAAAAAAGGTTACTCTAAAAAGCGCCCCGATAATACAAACAAGAAGAGCCCTGATGGATCAGACCAAATGCCTATCTAGTCCAGCATCCTGTTCTCACAGTGGCCATGAGATGCTTGTGGGAAACTTGCAAGTAGAAAATGAATGCAAGAGCATTCTCCTGAGTTGTGATTTCCAGCCACTACTATTCAGATACATACTGCTTCTGTCACTAGAGGTAGTACGTAGACAATCATGGTTAGAAGCTGCTAATTTTCAATTTTTTAAAGAAGAAGAAGGGAAGGTCCAGCATCAATATCTGAAAGCAATGTTGTGCATTGACATGTCCTCATTGCAGTTACCAGATTGCACTCTGATTTAAGGTACAGTGGTACCTCGGGTTACATACACTTCAGGTTACAGATACTTCAGGTTACAGATACTTCAGGTTACAGACTCTGCTAACCCAGAAATAGTGCTTCAGGTTAAGAACTTTGCTTCAGGATGAGAACAGAAATTGCGGCGCGGCGGCAGCGGGAGGCCCCCATTAGCTAAAGTGGTGCTTCAGGTTAAGAACAGTTTCAGGTAAAGTACGGACCTCCGGAACGAATTAAGTACTTAACCCGCGGTACCACTGTATTATGGTGAGATGACAAAAAATGTGGCGACAGTCATGAGGGGGAGGCTTTAGGACCCTACTGGAAAGCAGCTTGTCACACACAAAAGGCACAAGCAAAAATAAGAATTTAATGGATTCTTTTAACATGCTGAGAGACTAAACACACAACTGAGAGAGGCACCCAGGTCTAACCACTGTCCATACAAAAAACCCACAGCTCTTCTTCTGATGTGGGAAGAGCGCATCTGAATCTGCCTTAAGTGTTGTGTGAATCAGATGAGGTTCAAGCTTAACTTTTGTTTCTTCTTCAAGAAGAGGGTTTGAGGAATGGATAATCATAGAGCATCAAAGGGGAATGCAGTGATCTGTAATTCATACAGGATTCAAACAGCTGACAAATTTTAGATCTAGTCTTACAGTATGGAAGCCTCTCCTTCTTGCTGTATCAACTGTGTGCAGTTTTGTGTGTCAGAAACTAGAGCTGCTTTCAAGGCTATTCTTGGATTCAGGGCGTATTATGCTAGGCAGAGACTGGACTTAAAACATTTCACAAAGTTAAATATTGTGGAAATTTGTTGAAATCAGAAATGTGGTGTCAGAGGGAAGAGAGGGGGAAGAATCACACAAGTTTCGTTCCAAGTTCCTTTCCAGATAATTTTCTGCTCCAGATTCCATGGGAAAATTCTATTGGAATGGCTTTTTCTCTATTTTGAGGTTGGAGCAAAGCATTTCTTTTCTGTATGCTGTTTTTGTAGCTGCAGATTGTTAGAATCATAAAGATGGCAAATGGGGAGGCAGCAAAGTATAACCACGAACGATCCATACCTTGTGTTCTCATTAGGCTTCTGCTGTGATGTACAAAAATGGTATAGCTTATATGAAAAGAGGGCTAGGAATCAAGCCTCTTTAGAAAGGTCTTTGTATGCATGTCTGCTCAGAAGTCCTGAGAGCAACAGTGCTTTCCCTACTTGTGATTACAAAAGAGCATGAACTGTGGCATAGTGCCTATACAAATAAGCCTATTAGTGAAAACAACATAAAAATGCATGGTATTAGGAGATATTGTCTGGTAAAAATGTGTATATTAAGGCAAAACTACATACAAAAATATTAGCAGTAACACACTGCTTAAAAAAAATTGCAACCTGATTTAGAAATGTGTAGATCAGATCTTAAGATTGGAAAGATGAGAAATTGTGAGAAATGAAAATGGAGAGATTCACCCAATGGAACATGCTTCTGAGTAGAGAATTGGACTGCCCATGAAGATGACAGGGCTCACTCTGCCTCTTGTTAGACTATTCTTCTATGGAAAAAACCCATCTGATTGTTAATGGGCTCTGAGTTCTAATCTTTACAGGAAAAAGCAGCTGATCACACCACACCTTGTAGAAATAGGTCTACTAAGGAGAACCAACTAGGACTTCCTTCTTCTTTAAAAAAGTATTTTATAGGCTTCATTCCTTACACCCTCAACAGTAGCCTTTTCAGTCAAAAGTGCCATTAGTAAGACATTTGTCCTCACATAAAATAGGTCAAAGGCATCTGGGATGACAGCTGTAGAAACCAGCACTGGTTTCTGGAGTGTAGATGCAGCTGAAAACCTAAAGCAAAATGTTTGCCATAAAAATGTTTGCGACTTTTATAGTCTGCTCCTCAAATCATTCGGCACAATTTCCACTTCCCCGAAATTTGTGAGTTGGGTGCTGATGAAATAAACATGAAGAATTACTGGGAACAGAACAGCTTTGAAATGCAGTGTTCTCAGAGAAATTACCATATTATCTGAAGGTATGCAGACCAATAAAACAGAAAGGATGCTCTCTGCTCGCATTCTACTCATAATTACACATATTTCCTCCATACATAAAATGGCACAGCCAGGTTTGGAGGCAGACAAAGTTATCATATCGGAACAGCTGCAGGCCTCAAACATTTGAGTGACAAGCTTTATGTATATTCATCGGAACACCCTAAAATGACACAGCGCCTATATCTAGATGTGGGGTTTTTGTTGTTGTTGGCAGCTGACTGGGCTGTCAAAGAACCTATAACTGGAGAAAAGGAATGAGGCTTGCATCTTAATGTGGGTGAAGCTTAATCTGGCTATTTTATAGGAGGGCAGATCTATTAACTCTTATCAAACCATGATAGCTAGATGGAGCCTCCATGTTCAGGGAATTGATACATCTTTACACCAGATGCTGTTGCCTCCAGGCTGTGCTTGTTGGCTTTCCAGTTGAAAATGGGATGCTAGACTGGTTGGCGCTTCATTTAACCCAGCTGGACTCTTCTTCTGTTCTTGGCTATATAAACTAGAAGGTGTTTGTAGGAGAGCAAAAACAAAAACAAAACCACAACCAGCCACTCTTGTTACTGTGACACCACTTACATTGTTTCATTGCTTACCAATGTGTATCAGTTGCTTTTTCACTAGAAATACACAGTGCAACAGACAGTCCACAAAAAACTGATAAAAGTCAATTTTGAAAAAAGAGAGAGGAAACAATGCAGACACAATACAAAAAACCAGCAGTCACAAGAGATCTCCTTTAAAATTCAAAGCTCTTTCTGCATTGCAATGCTTCAAAACGCAAGACTGTCAGCGTTTATGCCAGAATAAATGAGTACATTATCATTTCATTCTAGTGATTTTATTTCTTCATGGAGCTTCACACACACAAATATATAGGCTTTTTTATTTATCTCCTGGTATGCCCCACGGAAGACCTTAAGGTCCACAAATGACAACACTTTGGAGGCCCCAAGTCGCAAGGTGGTTAGATTGGTCTCAACTAGGGCCAGGGCCTTTTCAGTACTGGCCCCGACTTGGTGAAACGTTCTGTCACAAGAGACTAGGGCCCTGCGGGACTTGACATCTTTCTGCAGGGCCTGCAATACAGAGTTGTTCTGCCTGGCCTTTGGTTTGGACTCAGTCTGACCCTTATATTTCCCTCCCCTTATGGTTTTGATCTATGGCCTATTTTTAAAATGAGGCTGCATTTTAAATTGTATTTTAACCTGTATTTTAAATTGGTTCCCCCCCCCCCATTATGTTTTTATGGTAATTTTACTGGTGTTAGCTGCCCTGAGCCTGGCTCTGGCCAGGGAGGGCGGGGTATGAATTTATTTATTATTATTATTAATAATAATAATAATAATAATAATAATAATAATATATTGTGTAAAACCTACCTAAACGGTAAACTACTGGGGCTGAAATCTTGTCTAACTGAATTGTGTATGGTGGATTAATGCTGTCAGTGCTCGCTTCATGTTGAATGGATTTCAAAGAGGAGGACCTCACAATATGTTCATTACTTTCAGAGTATTGTTGTATTCTATCAACTTTGTTGGGAAGTTTCCAGATAAACTGTACAATCCTAGATGTGTCCACTCAGAAGTAAGTGCCACTGAGTTCAGTGACACTCCCATGTAAGTACCATATGTATAGAATTTCCACTTTCCAGGTCACTTTCCAATGAAAAGGAGATCATTGGGCTCTTCTAATATGTAGCTACCATGTGATATGTGGTTTGGTCCTGAGTGCCATAGAAATGAATGGAACAAGCTAGCCATTGTGATCAATAAAAATAAAACCTCATTATTTTTGATGGGATGGAGCAAATATGAACAGACTTCTTGAGGGACATGGGAAGGCCTTATTGGTCAGTGGCAGAGGATTCGCTTCACAGGTCCGAGATTCCCCAGTATCTCCTGTTCAAAGAGTCCTGGGCAGCTGGAAAAGTCCTGTGCTTCAGATCATGGAGAGTCTCTGGCAGTTTGAATAGACAATATCTGGCTAGATCGGGGTGGCGAAACTCCTGCCCACAAGGCCGTTATCCTCTAGTCATATGTGACATCAGATGTGGGGCAGACAGAGATGTGGCAGGATCCTGTGGGCAATTTGGTTGCACAGCTGATCCCTGCAGAATGCAGCCCTGTGTTCAGTGCTTTGCTGAGCGCAGGGCTGGCAACGTCCCTTGCGCTGCAGTTCCCAAGGGCCTGACAACCAGTTGGCTGTTGGGTGCTTGGGAAGGGCTTTGACAGATGGGAGGGACAATCCACTTGTCAATCTGCCATCATAATGATGTCAGGTGTTTGTCAAGCAGGTTGTCTGTCTATTTGTCACAGTTGGCCATGGGGGGTGGGGGACAGATAGCCAAAAAGGTTTGCCGCCCCTGGACTAGATGAACAAACAGCTTGACCTGATGCACCTCAGCAACCTATTAGGGATGGTGATGGGTTCCATTGCAATCAAGTTCTAAAGCAAACTTATCCTATCCGCACAGGCCAGACAATCCTCAAATCAAAAAATGAGCCTGGTATGAAATTCACAGTCTGGACGACTCCATTATGAAGCTTTTTCGGGTGCTCTTCAGAGCCTGTGTTGGATTTCACAACCCTCCATTACTTGATTTCAAACTGGCTCTGCAAACTGGATTCGATGATTCCACCACCTCCAGCTGTGTTCAGCATTGGCAGTCTTTATAAGGCATTTGCTCTGAGGGTTAATTACACAAAGTAGTTTCCATGCTTTGTGATTTTAATGTAAAGGTATTTCTCAAGATCTTTTCAACAACTTGAAATCCATTTGCTGAAATCCCCCTTGCTGAGTACATCCATCATTACCTCTTTCCTTCCCTCAAGGATGAAATCTACATTTGATGAGGAAAAGGTAGTCTTGGAAGAATTCCAGGTATGTGCATCTGGGTAATTACACCTCTTTTAATCCAAGTAATGTCTGCTCTGCCCCAGCTGTGAATGCCCTCCCCCTCCTGTGTGAGTGGCATGTTGTTGACAGAGGTAGTGACTGGTAACTGGACAGATGCTCACCTGTGCATTATAGAACAGTTCATTTGGCCTTGGCATGAGAAATTACATGAACTCCTTGTCTGGGCATCTCGCATTAATTGAGGTTTCAGTCAATCCTTTTATGACAAGCTTTTTCTTTTATTAGTGGCCCTCGGATATTAAGCTTGATTCATTTCTGCAGTGTTCCTCATTTTAAACATTTGTGCCCAATCCCATTTTTTTAAAAAATCAAAAAGTATTACTGTCATCATGTGCTCAGCCCCCTTAACAGCATGCACTGATTCGATAGTTACTTGATAAGGCTGATATGTTCTTACAACAATAGGGGTCCATAAACGGTGATGAAGGATATTCCAATATCCATTTGGTTCTCTGAACAACACCCTTTCTCCAAATATAACTTTAGCTCGCACCCCAGAAGCCAGGCAATTAAAAATGTTCCAAATCAATTAATCTAGCTGATTAATTTTTTTAAAGGCTGCTGCCCAAGTTATAGCTGCAATTGTTGGCCTAGTAAATACTGGGTCAGTAGAGGTGACAATTTATCAAGTGATAACTTACTATGGAGTGCATGGAATCACTTGGAAAGTTTGTATTTTGTCATGTCCTGTGAAGTGGTAAGGAGGTTTTTAACATTCTTCTCTTTCCCCAGATTTCTTATTGGATGCAGCTGGGTGCTTAAATGTTCCTTACCACTTGGCAAAATTTTAACCAACTGGCTTACCAAGTGGTTATATTCAGGCACTGCTGTAAGTTACCACTCACTAGAGGATTGTCTGTGTCCATCCATTGCTGTGGGAATCTCCTTTTCATTTGCATATTTTTATAATTATCTGTCTAGACCATCCTCTGGATCCCAGCTCTAGAATCCCTGTTAACTTGCCTGTCACTTTGCTACTTGGCTGTAAATTAGCTGAGCTACCTGCATTTCTTCTGCCAAGCACCTGACTGCATCATGAGAGACATTTTACGCTTTCTAATCTTCACATAGGTGTGAAGCATATGTGTTGTAGGTATGTATGTATTGGCTGCTATTTACTTGGCTGCTGAGAGTGTTGGCTTGCTTCTTAGCTAGTCTAGGTCCTGCATCCAGCAAAAACATATGTCTTCAATTTAACTCTATAGGAGTCTTACTGACCTCGAGAAGGATTACTTACAGTTGGAAGCACTGGTTCTTACTAAGTATTGGAGTGGATTCTTACAGCAGCATTCATCTTTGTTTGTTCTCGTTACACATGGACAGGCTTTGTGCTGTTCTTTATCACCTAAAGAGGCTCATTATATGTGGGAAATGTGGGAAGTCCCCTTCTGTGAATGGAAGTGGCATTCTGCTGGTACAAGGGGTTCCCTGTTTTTACCCACAGAGACCCTCTTCAGGTCAGGAAAAATGGCACAAAGCCTGCTCAGATGTAACCAGGAAAAACAAAGATGAATACCTTGGCAGATGGTTTCCACCTTTTGGCTGAGCAATAGGGAGATTTGACGTGAAAAGGAAGTAGTCTGCCTGCATAGGCTAATGTTATCTTCTACAGGCCCCTGGTGACCAACTTCAAGGAAAGTATACCAAGTCATCTCAGCTAGTGGAAATGAACAAAGCCAAGACAGATGGAGAAGCATACCATGGTGAGTAGATTAGCGTGTTGCCTCCTGATTTAGGTCAGATGTGGGTTGCATCCTAACAACCCATATTGAGCATTCATCCTGATATGTTTGAATACAGCTTGCAGGGAAGTTAGAAGGTTATTGGCTACTTACTGGGCATCCATTCTGATTTGTTTGTACAGGTGTTGCCCCACATTTCTACTGTATGTCTCCATCACTTTCCTTTCTGGAAAAAGTCAGATTTTGCAGGGAGGCGAGATTGTTACACAAAAGTGCCAAATCAATATTTATTGCGCAACCTGAATTTGAATAATTATTCTAGCAATAACCTGCCCCCTCCTGAGTTTGTTTGCCTCACACTTGGATTGCTCTGGATCAATTTTGAAAGAAGCCAGTGACTTGGTTTTACTACATAACCATTGTATCTATTCCAGTTGCTAGTCCCAGATATTTCTTCTCTCCTGGAGAAGGGAGTGGCTGTTTTTGGGGCTGCCTAGACATGACTTTGTTAGCGTTTGTCTGTTCACATGGGTGACTCACTCCAGGAATATTAATAGATGGGATAGAAGCCAAATCAAAGACAGTCCCATTAAAGTCTTTGAGTTTTCAGGGTGCTTACAAAATCAACATGCTGTGCAATGTTAATATTTGACCAGTGAAACTGCAGCGTCCCTTATCCCGACTCTGGCTCTGAGCCATCTAAAACACAGGACAGATGTTATGCTTTAGTAGGGTCAGGGTTATCAAGAGGGTGTGATTAATAGCCCATTGCTTTACTTTTTGACACTTCATGTTTTGTTTATTGCCAAGGAAACGCAGAAATCATTGATAATTTTGTCTCTGTGTAAAATACAACTGAATAGACAGTACAGAGAAGAACCTTGATCCTGCACTCTTTCTTGCAGTACCCCAGATTATTGGGCTGAAACTTTTTGGATCTGAGTGCTACTGATACAGACATGTCAAAGGTCAGAGGTTAATGCCTCTTCACAAAAATAACAACTGTGAATGGAAACAAGGTGTTCTCTACTGTATAATGATTTCCTATCATACGATCAAGGCAAAAATGTTAGAGTTCAGAAAACCACTGACTTTTAGGAAGGCATCAAAGTAATTTGTTAGTCTTTGATGTAGGAAGTTATTTATAACATTACAGTGCTTGCTGATTGTATGATATGGCTCCTAGCAGACATGGATTGTCAGAGTTAAAATAACAATGTATAGTGGGAAATCTGAAGCTTGGAAATGGATGATGTAATTAGTTATATTAAGGGATTTTTACTTGTTTGTTAAAAATACCTAAGTATTTTGGAAAGGTACTCTTTTTCTGTGAGGGCTATTTCCTCAATTATCATTTCCTTAATAGAAACCAATTATTTGCAAAGAAAGGGTATATGTGGTAATATTTGACGTGCCCTGCAAATGCAGTTTTAAAAAAATAGAAATGCCCCATTTTGGCAGATGCTAAACCATACATCTTGTTTGCAATATATTTTTGTTGGGTCCTCCAACAAAATGACTCTACTTACTTCTCCCCTCCCATTTTATATTCTTAACAACCCTGTGTCAGAAGTGGGAGACAGGAGCAGGTCGGCAATAAATCACACGGCGTCAGTGAAGTTAACTCTCTATTCAAGGAAACACAGTCAACTCAGAAGACCGGGCCTACTGAGCACAGCAGCTCATCCCAGTAGATCTTGCCCTTATGAAGCAGTTGTGGGGACTGGAGGTCCCCACCTTCCCGCCGTTGTCTTAAGTCTCTTCATCCTCTTGGTCCTTCCCAAGCAATATGAGACTGTGTTACCATATCTATCTCTGCTCCTCCCTCTTTATACCTCTTCTGGTTTGGGTAGACCAGGGGGAACTGGATGCAGTCAGGCTTCTTCACCAGCCTGACTCATCTCTGCCTCTTGGTCCCCCTCCTGTCCAGCCTTTACTTTTGCCTCTGATTCTGGATTGTTCTCTTTCTGCACTAAACCCTGTTACCCCTTCAGCTTCTGACACCTCCTCTTCCCAGTCTTCTCCCTCTTCTCCCTTTGATGGCTCATTGTCATCCCACCACCAATCCCTGGGCTCTGAGCCTTCTTCCCTTGGGGGTTCCCCAGCACGTGTCTCCCATCACTCTTCGGCATCCAACCAGTCCATGATATCCTTTCAGCTAGGCTAGACTGAGAGATAGTGACACTCAAGGTCACCCAGTGGGCTCCATGACTAACTGGGGATCTGAACCTGGCTGTCCCCTGTTCTAGTCTGACACTCTGAACACGTTGCCACCCTAACAAAGCCCATTAAAGCAAAACAACAAAGAAAAATCACTAGAAAATGGAAAAAAGGCTTTTCTTAATACAAAACATTTCTACCTGTTGCATAAAAGTATCCAGTGAACTGCCTAAGCAGTGGTAGCCCTACTATTAGGCAGAGTGAGGTGGGAACCTTAGGCGGCAGGTGCTGAGAGACAGAGAGCATCAACAAGGTGTTAGAGGACAGAGTTCTGTGACCCACCTACCCTGCCTTGCACTGCCTAAGGATGCCTGGTGCCCTTGGGTGTGGTAGAGGGCACTGTTTCAACACCAGCATTGAAGTAAAATTAAATTGCCTGTCTGTCCGGTTGCTGATTGTATGTGACACAGAGAAGGGGCATCATCATCTGGTCCTTCGCCTCAGGCAGCAAAATATATTGGGACGGCAAATAGATCTCTCTTGATAGGGAGTTCCACAGGGAGGACACTGCTGTTCCTTGTCTCCATCGGCCTTGCCTTGGACAACAGCAGCACCCAGAGAAGATGAAATGAGTGGGAATGGAACTGGGTTGTTCTTACATCAGTTTCAAAGAGTGCACATGCAGTTTTAACTGTAGCAGTTTAATCGGAGATGGGAAACCTGTGACCTTCCAGATGTTGTCCAGCCAACAACGTCCATTGTCTACATTGCTGAGAGTTGTAGTCCAACAACATTCATAATTGGTGCATGGATAGCTCAGTTGGTTAGAGCATTGTGCTGATAATGCCAAGGTTGAAGGTTTGATCCTTGTATGTGACAGCTGCATATTCCTGCATTGCAAGGGTTAGACTAGATGACCCTCAAGGTCCCTTCCAACTCTACAATTCTATGATTATAACCCATGAATTACGCATTGCAAATTCTCTGATAATTTCTATTGATTTTATTGTTCTTAGTAATCATTTCAAACCAAAGCAAAACGTCATATGTTACTTATTGACATGAATTATGTTCTTTGCTCCCGGATCAGCAGTTGTTCAGTCTATATATCTAAAATAAGAATCACAGCATCAAGGCTGCCGTCCACCTCATGAAAGATTCTTCCTCCATAATTAAGCACTGTCCTCCCCATGCTCTTTCTGTGGCTCAAGTAAGATAAAACGTCCAGCTCTTTATTGCAAGGGAAGTTGAGTAACAGGTTCACTGGGATGTCAGGAGGAGGTATTTTAAAAGGCTCATTGGCTCTAACCTTTGCCTAATCTAATCTGTTGATCTTCCTGCCTTTACCACTGTCATTCAAGAAAAATTAAACCCAGTAGGTGAGACTGGTGGAGTTAGACTGCTAGACTGGAAGAGCATCTAGACGATTAAAAAGTGAGAGAAAGTGAATGAATTGTTATTTTAAAAAAAGACTCATGAAATAATCTGATGAAAGAGACAAAGGAAATAAGATGGGGTTGAAAATAAATAGCAATGAAAGTTGAAAAGGAAGGAAAAAATCGTTGAACAGAAGAGAAAAAATGTTAAGTAAGTGCATATAAAAAGTAATGCTTAACAACAATAGTGTGTTGATGAAAAAAGATGGGTAAAAGGTTGAAAACCATGAAAGAAGTTCAAAATAGAGCCTGGCATCCCAAGATCTCATGCCAGGGTCTTGTTTTTTCTCTCCCCCCCCCGAAAACAGATCCATACAACATATAAAGGTCCAAAAGTAATACTGAAGAAGGACTTACTTTTTAGCAAAACAAAAAAAACTTTAGCTACTGTAAATGAAATCCCCCAAATTTCTTTTGTGGCAGAATGTTGAAATTAAACTAATTTTATTTGTTAATCTTCAAGCTGTGAGATGAGTAGATGTATGAGATTGCATGTTGGTCAAGAAAGGAAAAAGCTAGCAGCCCTGAATATATGCATTTGCTTTTCATTTCTGCAGGGGTTATTTGTTTGTAGGGCTGGTAGAACTCTGTTAAATCGCCAAAGTGCGCTAGTATAAAAATCTCCATTCACCATGATCCTGCTTAATAAACCTATGTTTCCATGCACAATCAAGCACTGGATCAGGAACAGCAGACACACATCTGGTAAATCCAGCTTGCTCCTGTGTGGGGATGTTGTCTAGTAGTGCTACATTGCTTTTAATGGAATACTTAACACATGCTCATCCACATTTTGGCACTACTACTAAGAACATTTCCAAAAAGTGTGACTAGACTGGAGTCGAGATGCCTGTCTTTGGGGTAGCTTTTTATTTGGGCTGCTAAGGGATCAAAGAATCACAAACCATGCCTATTATGGGATAGCAACCATTGCAATGTGAGACCATGCCTGTGTGAAGTGGCTTGCGCAGATACTGCCTTCTTATCAAGTAATTGTGAGGCCTGTCACTGGAGGCAGGTCTATCAAGTGATAACCTTAAGTACCACTTCAACTGCTGCTACTGCTTTGGAAGGAAGTTTAGATACTAGCAGCAACAACCCAGGCTTTGGAGAGAACATAGAATTTGTGCAGTCCCTGCTCAAAAAGCTTAACAAGTCAGAGACAGAAATGGAGGAGGGCAATGGGAATAGAGGAAAGTCATGGCGGTGAATGATGGTGGGAACCGCAGGTAAAAGAAGCAGAGGGAGGATTGGGAAGCAGGTCTGAACAGGAGAGGAAGGAAGAATCTTGGAGAAGAAAGAGAGAGGAAAGGAAAGGAAAGGCAGCAGTTCTACAATGGAGCACAGATGTTGCTTGCAGAAGGTCCAAGAGCCATAGCTGAGTGGTAGAGCATCTGCCTTGCATGAAGAAGGTCTCAGGTCTGAGGTTCAATCCTTGGCATCTTCAGGTAGGGCTGGGAGAGAGCTGCTGCCAATTAGTGTAGTACTGAGCTAGATGGCTCAGTGGTCTGATTCAACATCCTACTGTAAGTTCCAGATAGGGCTCTCAAAAGCCCTGGCCTGAAATTCCAAGGCTGAATTGCACAGACCTGAGTTTCCCCACTCCTACTTTAGAGAAAACCTAAGTAAAAATTCTTCATTTAAAAAGGAAAGCAGTACAGATTTCTCCTTTCTCACTTCAAAGCCTACTTTGTGTTGCTGAATTTTCAGTAGTGAAAATTAATTATGCTTGTTATTGTATGCACCAATTCATTTCCTCAACAGACAATAACATTTATCATAGCTTTCTTTTATCTGGAGTTTGTAATGGCAGCTCCCCCAGTGCTATCTGATTTGGTAAGGAGCCGTTCCTCTGATCCACATTCCATTGTCAAAACGATGGCTGATTAAGCCTCTTTCTTTTACCAGAATGGAACGTTGTTCGCCATGTTTTTTATTCCCATGAATCTCTCATCTTGTATAGTTCTAGGTTTACCATTCTTTCTTTCCATCTGGTTTTTCTCTGCTTTAAACACTTGTCTGCTACATAATTTCCCAGGTAAATTACGTTATTATATCTACCACAATCTTTCCCTGTTTTCTTGCTTAACTTTAAAATATCATGGTGTGAGTTACAGGATTCAGACTGTGATGCTGAAATCAAACAGGATTGTGACATCTTCTCTGCTGTGCAGTTCTTGCTGGATGAGTATTCAGCTGATAAAAATGTGTATTGGTTATCCACAAACTCAAGAGCTTACACTTTCCCCATCTAATAATAATAATAATAATAATAATAATAATAATAATAATTTATTTATACCCCACCCTCCCCGGCCAAAGCCGGGCTCAGGGCGGCTACCACCAGTAAAATTACAGTAAAAACATAATAGAAAAATAAAAAAGCAATTTAAAATACAGGTTAAAATGCAATTTAAATTCAGCCTCATTTTAAAAGTACCTATAAAATCCTGTTACTTTGATTAAACATGAGGCCATCCAGTTCATCTTCTGGAACAGGGATGAGGAACCTGTGGCTCACCAGATGTTGCTACAATCCAGCTCCCATCTCCTCTGATTATTGGCTATGCTGGCTGGGCTGGTGGGAGTTGAAGTTCAGCAACAACTGAAGGGCCAAAGAGTTTTCTATCCCTTCTCTATAACTTCTTCTCTGTGTTTACAGTGACTAACTTCAGAATAATTTTGTGATGGGTTAGCTTTCCTTGTAATTCTTCCCCCAAATTTTCCCTGAGAATTCTTGGGGGGAGAATCAGTTACTTAGAGCTATTCCTGAGAGATATTAAAAGACCCAAATCCTGCCCCCTCTAGCATTCTTCATCATGGCCCCCCTTCTCAATCCAAGTAACCTTTACAAGGTGATGGTTAAAAAAGGGCACAGTAGTAGTAGTAGTGGATAAGACTTGTTGGTGACAGGAGATGCCTCTAGATTCAATGCATTGGACTGAGAGATGTGGGGAACTACCCTGGTACCCAAGAAGGAAATGATGCTTGGAAGCATCCAGGCCATAGGGATGGGGCTTAGATCTCTACTGCCATCAGCAAGCCATCCAATTGTTAGTTCCCTCAGCCTCACATGGCTTGGCTAGTGGCAAACATAATACGTTCTGGCCTGAACTTCAGAGATAGTTTTGTGTGGGATTTCAGAACTGGGGCTATTTAGTTTTCCACGCCCTACTCCCCTAAGTCTATTCACTTCAATCACTGGTGCTCCCCAGAGAGAGCATGACAGATTCTGCCTTCTTATTTAAGTTTTTGTAAGATCCTGGTTGACCAATAAGACTACAACCCTTGCACTGAATATTGTCCTAAAGGACACTGGCCCTAGTTCACTCTAACTTCATGCAGCCAGTTGCTCCAGATGGAACTGCACAATGCCACTCATGTTAAAAGTTTAATTGAGTGAGTTCAGTGGTGTTGGTGTTGGGTGCAGTAATCAGGATACTTTAGTACACAAATTCCCTTTCTGGTGCAGGGTAGCTTTATTTAGAAGCTTTGCTTTTGTCTAATCCAGTGAACTCTTTGAACTCAGCTCCTGTTCTAAATTTACCCAGCCCTGCACTGAACCAACTGCTTGTTTGTTGCATCAATGGGTGGAGATTCACTTGTGCAGCTGCATGCATCCATTTCCTGCACTCTGTAATTTGTACAGCTGGGCAATAGATAGAAAGGGTGATATTATGCAGCATTAGTCATACTCTGAGTAGACCCATTGAAATCAATGGAGTTTAGTCCATGGCTTCCCATAGCTCTGCTCTGAGTACAACTAACCCTGGCTATCACCCAAAGATTTTAGCATGAATGCAACTATCCCCTTCCCTTCAACCCTTCTTCCTCTACTATCTCGCTTGGCAGCAGGACGCTCCCACTCTTGTCTGGCTGACAGGAACTGAGCAGATCCTCCTTCCAGCTGCTGATTACAGAGTCCCGCTCAAGGTCTCATTTATATGTGCATGTTTGTGGGAAGTGGAGATGACCTTCATCTGTTGAGTGTCCTTCTGCAGTGCTGGATCACCTCCAGAGTCCCATCTCTGACTCTTCTGCAGGTGTACCGTGGCTTCCCACAGGGTCGAGAACCTACAATTCATTTTATTAAAAGTCATTTTTAAAATAAATCATCTTTTTTGTTGTCAGAAATTTGTACCACTCAAAACAATTACTTTCCCTATAATGAGGGAGATATTTAAGAGCAACCTTCATCTTAATAATTATATTTATACATCTTTTCAGTATTTTGTTGTACATTAATAATATGCATTGGCTCTACTGAAAGGCTCCTTGTTCTTTTCCTTGGTTGAAATCCAATTTGCGCTAAGTCACTTGCTCACTGCCAAGGATAACAATCTGTAGGCTAGAGACAGGAAGCTAACGGGGTCTTACTCTTCAAATTGCCTTTCTTTTCTAACAAAGCTTTCTCTCATCCGTTTTGAATAAGATTGCCATTTCTCCCTCCTATTTCTGTTTCCCTATATTCCTGTCACAATGCCGGTTAGTTATACCCATTTTCAAATGTAATAATGGTTAAAGCTTTTCTTTTATATGCTTTTGGAACATCAGGGAGGGGTGGAGCAGTTAAGCAAAAAATGGCATACTTTGGGTTAAAAGTATGAAACTTGGCATACTTATACATGGATCCTATTAAACTTTTTGAAATAAATTGATCTCAGTAGGCACTGTCCTTTGGGTGGCTGGGACAGTGGCAAATATGTACTTCTGCCTTGTACAGCTAAGTCTGAGATAATGCACCTTGGGCTAGAAGTATGAAACCTGGGAATGAGGACAATGTCTACTCTCATCTTTTAAGTTTTATTCTACTCTACTTTTTTAAATACCTGCTGTATGGTTCAAGGAGTCTGCAGTGACACTCCCAGCCTGTAGGTGTCACTGCTATCTCTACACTGCAGCCTTCATACTCGTAAGGACCATCCACTCCCAACACTCCTCAACCACACGCCCTATTCTCCTCAGCAGCCCTGGCAAACCCCACTTATTCCCATCTATGTGGGCATAGAATTACAGTCTAAGTGGCATTTAATCGCTGTTGGTGTACCCTGACTGCTGAAATACAGAGATAGCACTGATGTCTTCCAGCCATTGATTAATTGCTGGGGGAAATCATCTTTCTAGCGTTGAAATGTGAAACTTTACAGTGCTATGAAAGTTTGTAGCATGCAATTCCTCTTGACATTGAGACAGGTCATGAAGCAGAGTCATATAGAGTCATGTACTTAGCATTCGTATTTGCACTCTCAAATCATTTTCAAAGCACTATCTTGTTGCGACTCTACAAGAAGCCCTGTCCTAACTGAGAGCGAGAGCCTGGAGGTAAGGTGGATTCTTGAGGGTGGCTTAGTCAATGTCAGGCTGGAGATGCAGGACCATGGATAGCTCCAAGTTGGTTTGGCAAGGTATGAGGCTTTTTAGCCCACTTTTGCCAGATTATCCCTTCATAGCCCCACCCCATTCCTGAAGAAGGGAATGTCTTAACAGAGTAGTTTCTTGGCCTAGCATTCTGTTGCCTCAGTCATCTCCTACCTTGTGCATTGCCTGTGCTGGCAAACAAACCCTGGAGAGGATAGGAAGCGAGTCCATAGCTAATTCCAGAGTTTAACTATGAACTTCATTTCTAGTATTATGAAAGAGGGGGAAATTATTGCCTACTTTCTCCACGTCATGCACAATTGTATTGAGATTTCTGGCTCAGGAAGTGCCGTTTCTGAGGGTTCCAGTTCAGGTATCTCCAGCTTAAAAGTATCTGAGTGAATAGGCTCTGATTTAGGCTTGGTGTTTGGGCCTAAATATGGATTCAGCACTTTTTTGGCTTATCCTGCTGATCTTCCCGATTGTGATAGTCATTGAGTACTGTTTTCAACCACTGGATGACCTGTTTCCATCTGCACCCCCCTTGTCTTACTTTGTGGTAAGTTTTTGGAGACTAGGATGTGTTAGCAGGTGGGGTGTGAGTGAGTGAGTGAGGGCAGATTTGGGGACTCTCTTCTGCACCTGATTTGGAGTGCAGAAGTCAAGCAGGGTTACTCATCTTTGGTTTACTCCAAGGTAGGCGTCACCCCTTGGGGACTTAGATGAGCTAGCAGATGTACCAAGGTGGAGTCTTTATGTTGCAGATACTTGAACTGTAGCCTTGCTCCTGAATGGGGTTTGGAACAGGTGTAATTTCAAGCAGTCTTAAATGAAGCTGGTGTACATTACACTGGCTTCCCATAGTTAGGATTGCGCCTTACTACAGTATATTGTTCTTGGAATCCTTTGTAAACTTCTGGTCACCACACAACAAAAATGATAGCAAAGAAAAGTGCAAACAAAATCAAGGGGCTGCAGCAACACTGCAGGAACTCTGAGGAAACAGAGTTTAATTTACACCACCCTTTTTGCTGGTTTAAATTCTGCCAGGTTCCCAGGTCACGTGACCAAGCTGAACAGAGTTAGGATTCAGTGTCAGTCTCCCTGCCTACTCCTGCTATACCCTTGGAATCCCCCTTTTTGGGGACTTGCACTGGCTGATCCTGAGATCAACCACATCCTCACTCACTCATTCTGGTGAATCTGGGTTGAGGTTGAGGATTTCACTCTGTTTAAGAAAATAAAGTGTAGAAAGGTATATGATATCGTGCAACAATTGGAATACTGGGTACAGATTGCCACACCTCAAAATGATATTACAGAATTATTGCTTTAATTTTTGTTGTTGACCACTTTAGACTCACTGAGGAAAGGCAGGGTGTAAACATTTTAAATAAATAGCTCATAGGACCGTGACACCAGGTTGTCTACAACATGGCATTATTAAAGTTCAAGTTGCCTTTGCAGAATAAGTTGCTTTTTATTTTATTCATTTATTTCCTCACATGCACTGCATAGCTCAATACAAAGTATCCTGCGGTATCAGTCCGACGAGGCAGCTGGGCTCACAACCAACATACCCAGCGGCTGGAGATTAAAATAACTACAGCAACCAGACGTCCCTCCATTTTTAGCTGTGTGATGTCGACAGGAAAAGGGTTCCTTGAAGCAGAGATTCCACATTAAAACAAACCAGGTTTTCTGCAGCCAAGGTTCAAAAACTAACTGAAAAAGCCTTTTTACAGCCAAGGCCTCCCCTGCCCTCAGGAAGGATTTTCTTCTTCTTCTTCTCTTTGCAGAGGGCACTGACAGATAATGCAGAGCACACTCTCATAATCTGCATGGGATCCTTTAATTTGCTCCATCTGTGCTTCTCAGGGTTTCTAGATAATTCCTATACTCAAGGAAGATAGCTGTGGTGTTTCTTTTTTTAATTTACATTTTGAGAAGGATCGCATCACATTTTCACTTGTATCAAACGGTAAGATTTGGAAGAAAAGGAATTATTTTCAATCGCCAACTCCTCCAGATTCTGAATGTCGAACACAGGGGAACACTTTGAGGACCAAAGTCCATATAGCCTTATTGGTTTCCCTCTGAGGGCTGCGTACCAGTGGTGGGTGAGATGAGAAACAAACGTGAGTGAGGCATTGGATGTGACTCTTACCTTCATACAACAGACTATATTAAGGTTACCAGATGTCCCCATTTCCCGTTGACAGTCCCCAGATTTACAAATCAGTCCCCATACAAAATCCATTGAAGTTGAAAAGTGCCCCCAGATTCATTGAAAAAAATCTGGTAACCTTAGACTATATTCCAGCCATGCAACAGTCAGGGTTTCTTCCCCAGCATTTCTCCATCTTCCATGCAGGTAATCAAGAGGCATTATCACAGTGAAGGACACATTCCAGCTAGCAGAAAGCATTCAAGGTGTTTGTGGCCTGAGGAGAGTATTCAGGATGAAACAGAGAAGCTTGGATCCTGGTTCTGAGGTTCCTTACCCATGGTCAAAAAAACCTGTTTTGAAGCTCTGTCCAACTGTGCATTGAGTACTCATTGAACTCTACAGTCCAGACCCTATTTTGTTCTCAAAATCAAATTTTAAAGGAAAGTAGGCAGGAGAGATCTATGGTTTATTTAAACTTGTGTCACAAAACTACACATCAAATGCCACTCCATCCTTGGGTCCTCATATATTGTTGGATTACAACCCCCATAATCCGGTGTGTGTGTGTGTGTGTGTGTGTGTGTGTGTGTCCGTCCAACAATATCCGAGAACCAAGGATGGGAAATGATGCTCTACCCAAGGCATAGACAAAGTCCGGCCCTCCAGATGTTTTGAGACTACATTTCCCATCATCCCTGACCACTGGTCCTGTTAGCTAGGGATGATGGGAGTTGTAGTTCCAAAATATCTGGCAGGCTGGAGTTTGCCTATACCTGCTCTCCCCTTTCTCACAGGATTTCAAAATAATGTCTCACGGCTGTGTCTGCCTGGCTTATCATTGTTTCAAAATTACGGTTAGCTCTTGGCCTTGTCTTTTGCTCTAGAGAGTCTAAATAATAAAGACATGTCCATAGATGCTGAATTTAAATTTTGGGCTATAAATGAATGTAGAGTCAAATTCACTTTTGCAGATCCAAATAATCACTTGCTGTCCCAAATGGGTAAGCTGTTGCCAATTGCTCTCAATGTCAGCAATGTTTTATCATACTTTAAAATTTTGTAGTGAGGCAAATGGAGCATATGGGAAGCTGGGGTATAAATGTTTTAACAAACCATCTTCCTGTTGGCTCAGTAAGTGCTGCAGATCAAGCGCTCTTGAGAAATTGGTTTACAGTTCTGGACCTTGCAAACCATGAAAATGACAAGAGTGGGCTGTCACTGTAAAACAGGGTAAACTTCTTGGGTTCAAAGGAGGTCACACTTTTATATGGTGACCTCTCTACAGTTCTGAAAATAAAGTTAATTGTACGATTTTTAGGGGAAAGTCACAGCCGATGTCTTGTATCTAGACTAAGTTGGTGACACTAAGTTTGAAACCAATGGGAATTAAGTAATGACTAAATTGATTTCAGCAGAACTTAAGTGCAACTAACTTGCATATAAACTATACATTTAAAGTACATAACTATTGGGAAATATAGTTTGCTAAGGGTGCTGGGAATTGTAGTTCTGCGAGGGGTAAACTACAGTTACAAGAATTCTTTGGGAGAAGCCATGCACTTTAAATGTAGAGAGGGATATACAGGCATCTGGAAGCAACCCCCATTGATCTAGGGTTGCCTTATTTCAAAAAGTGAAATAAAAGTTGAGCTTTTTTTTTTAGTTTTGGAAATTCCGAATGTATGGCAACCCTACATTGATCTTAGTGGAACTTCTCAATAAATGCTTATAGGAATGCCCAGTTTGTCTGGATCTCACCCAGTAGCTTGGATCCTAAGTTGATCATCCATGTAAAATGAGGGAGTGATTGCTGTAACTCATCACTTCTCATAATATTCCAAAGAGTTTCCCAAACACAGCAGTAGGTTTTCAGTGGAGGATGGGACTGCAAAGGTAAGAAGCAGATAGGAAAGCACAATTCCAGCCCATTAAATCTGTTCCAACTCGTGGAAGGGAAGCTGAGATCCAAGTCATTGGCAAGAAGATTCTATCAATAAATAGAAAAGTTTCACACAAAGTCCGCCCATCCATCCACCCATCTATCCATCCATCCATCCCAGAGCCGGCCCACCAATGAGGTAGGGTAAAAACCTGCCTCAGGCAGCAGAAGCACAAGAGGTGGTGTCCACTGGCAGAACACCACTCCTCTTTCTGGTGCATGACACTGCTGTTCATCTTCCCAGCCTTGGGGTGGAGAAGAGAATGGCATCACCTTGTGGAACACTCCAGCTCTCACCGGGTTCTGCAAGAATTGGATGTTTCTGTGTGCGGCATTGTTGCTTGTCTTCCCCATCTCAGTGCAGAGAAGTCAAGTGGTAGTGCCTTGTGGAATGCCCTGGCTCGTGCCAAGTTCCGTAAGAGGGGGGCATTCTGGTGGCAGCGGAAGTGATGGGGGAGGGGCTTGGCAGCAAGGGAGGCAGGGAGTAGCACCTTCCCATTTTGCCTCAGGTGGTGAAACAGGATGGGCCACCCCATATCCATAAATCCATTCCTAGATAAATAGATAGCTGTTAATGTTTTATATAGTTTTTAAAAATTGTATAATGTATTTATGTTTAAGTTTTTTATGCAAGTTGCTTCAATACCTTTTAGATGATGATGATGATGATGATGATGATGATAATAATAATAATAATAATAATTCTTCATTATTTATACCCTGCCCATCTGGCTGGGTTTCCCCAGCCACTCTGGGCGGCTTCCAACTGAATATTAAAAATAATACAGCATCAGACATTAAAAACTTCCCTAAACAGGGCCGCCTTCAGTTGTCTTTTAAAAGTAAAATAGTTGTTTATTGCCTTGACATCTGCTGGGAGGGCATTCCATAGGCAGGCGCCAAGTGACCAATAATTCTAAATAATAATAGTAATAATGATAATAGTAATAGTAATAATAATAATAATAATAGATAATATATATTTTACTTACTTATTAGATGATACATTTCAATGATGTGACAATGAAATAGTGCTATAACATGCCCCACTTGATATGCCCATGGGTGTTTACAATGGAAAACATACTAGTACTTTAGGTAGTATACAGTTCCTTGGAAATGCCACTGCTTTGGAATTCACAGATTTCAGTTTGCCAGTCAAGGCGTGGGAATAATAGAGTTTCCCTGACATTTTAAATTAGCAACAGATGACCCAGATCTGACTCCTTACAATGTCCTTCCAGAGTCCAATTCTGTATGATGACGAGCGCTGACCTTTGCATGAACAATCTCCATTTTCTCACTACTCATGTCTGTTCCTCCAGGCAAAAAAAACAATATCTCAATGTACGACTGTAATTTTGCTGTAGAGGAGACAGCTGAACCGTCATCTTGTTTTCTGCTCTGAGAATTTCTTCCCTGCACATGCTATTAATTTGTGGATTTAATATACAATATTCTTATTGCATGGTGGTCTTTGAGCCACGCAACTCCCAAATCCATGACTTTTTTTTTAAACAACTCACTGCTTTGCAGACATTTATTTGAAGGTAATTTTACTTGCAACTGGTGGAATAGGTAACACTTCTGCTCACATTCAGAATTGTGTTGTACTTAGTGCTGCCTCAGAACATGGAACCAATGGAAGCCTATGGAAGATTAAATTATTGTAAGTGTCTTGGTGGAGAAAAATCAACAGGTCAGTCACGTTTATGTTCATGAACTTATTATCAGTGCTTATTGTTTAGGTTTAGGAAATAACTTCTCAGAGAACTTGATCAGAAAGAACCATAAAAGGTATTGTGGAAGAGACAACAAGAACTGAAAAGAAAGATATGAAGACGAAGAATAAAAATTAAAATGAGCACTACAAAAGGGGCTACAAATGGATTAAAATAGAATAAAATTAATTAGGGTCCATAATCATAATGAGGGCATTATGATCACTCTTTTAAAAAAGTGATTTTAATAAACGCTTCTAAAAAAGTAACAGGTGCCTTTCTGTCACAGCTGCCTCCCTCTAGTCCTTGGGCATGAAGACATCTTCTTCTCTAAAAATGGAACAACTGTAGTTGGTACAAAACTTAGTCCTTTCAGTTCAAAATATAATGTGAAACTGGCCTGATCCAATTTCAGGCACTGCTACACATTTTGTATGCCTATTGAGTGATATCCAGTGTTAATCTTACTCAGAGTAGGCTCAGTGAAATTGATTTTAATGGGTCTACTCTGAGTAAGACTTAGATGTCACCATTTGCTTTTAAAAACATCACACACACACACACACACACACACACACACACACACGGATATGGCAAAATAGAAACAGAAAATTAAAAATAATAATGGTAAAGAAATGCAACAATGTTTTGTTGTAAACTCTCTTCTGCAGCGGTTAACAGTGTGAGGTGAAAAACTGGCAGCCAAAAAGGAGGTGCAATATATTCATTTGGCAGTTTGCCAAGAAACAACTAGGTTGTTACGATTTCAAAAGAGGTACTTTCCCCCATTATGACAGGTAACAGCAGAATCTGGCTTTATGTGGGACAGGAAAACAGTCAGATCGGTTTCCCCTAGTGAACGTTCTATTTGAAATGTTTGGTTCTCATTGATAGCTCCCTTCTGAACACTATGAGAACTGGGCCTTTTAGTGTCATGGCACATAGCCTTTGGAATTCCCTCCCCTTCAGTATTGTTTCTGTTGTATATTTGACAGATACCAAAGACCTTCCTCTTCCAAGAAGACTTTTAAGTACTAGATATCTCCCCCAGTCTGCATCTGCATTGGAATTGTTTTTAGGTATTGTAACTCTTTAATCATTTGTGTGCCTTGGGATCCTTTGGGAGGAAAGGCGACATATAAATTTCATAAATAATCAAATATGTTAATTCCTATTCTTTTGATTTTTATACTGCCCCTCCTCTAAGGAGCTGAGAATAGTATACATAGTCCTGCCAATTTATTCTCACATCAATCCTGGGAGGTAGGTTAGACTGAGAGATAGTTACTGCCCACAAACACCCAGTCAGCTTCATAGTTGAGTGGCGATTTGAACCCAGGTTTCCTAGCTTCCTTCTTCATAGTACTGGACCAAACCCCTCCTTTCCCCCTGTTCTTTGTAATTAAAAGCTGTTGTTTCAGGCACAATCTGTATCATATTTTGCTAACCTATATGATGTTTGTCTCTTCACGGACTTGATTGTTCTAAAGAAATAAGACATATTTCTACATAGCTGAGGCCATTATTTGAAATGCAGACCAAAAATGAATATAAAAAGGAACATAAATAAAAACTCTATTTTATGTATGTATCATATAAACAGTAAAAATATTTACATTACTTAATTTTATGTGAATCTGTTCCCAGATGAGAGTGGAAAACTAGATTCCCATCTTAGTTGTAAACCATCTTCACGATTTTGAATGAATGTATCCCCCGGGGTGTGATAAATAAAATCCAGTAGACTAAAGCCAAGATAAACTTCTCAAAATTGAAACCTTTCACATTGTTGGAAGCATCATTTCAAGGATTTTCCAAAAAGTGTTAGGGAGTAGCACTGGAGATGTCTGATTAACCCTTTTGTTACAACTGTGAATTGTCTTATCTGCGGCATTTTGCTGCCTGAGGTTAAGGGCAAGAAGGTGCCCACATCTGCAGGTATGGAAACTGGTTGGACGAAACAAGTGACTCTAACTTCAACATAGGCAACGGGACAGTTTCTTCTACAGCACCTTACAGCAGTGAATTCACAAAGCTGATGGTCAATATGGAATGGGAGGGAGTTGCAAAGGGAAGGTAAAGGTAAAGGGACCCCTGACCATTAGGTCCAGTCGCCGACGACTCTGGGGTTGTGGCGCTCATGCCACACTAAAGGACCAATTCATTTATCATATATCCTGATAAGATGGTGTCTGCAGGATGCCCTCTCTGGCAAAGTGCAGTGATTAGCTGGGTATGTAAGGGTTCAGTTGAAAAACCACTTTTGTCTATAAAAAGGAAAGATGTCTCCGTTTCTAGGATTGCTAATTCATATTATACCAAAGCATATGGAGGTTGGTGAGGATTATTTCTTTTAGTGTGGCCATTGAAATTGTAACCTGAATTGTGGCCAAAGACATCCCAGATAGCTTCAAAAGAAGGTGCATTAAACTCAGCCCTTAATCTGGGACATCTTACAAAAACCCTCTTAGTGCTGGGGTGGTCTCTAAATTTTCTTGGCAGTATTGGCTTCATAAGACAAATTCCAATAAAGGAAAAAAGTTCTCAAAACTGATAAATGGAAGCCAATGAAAACAACAGAAAAAGCTTAAAGTACTGTATCTAGTCTAAGAACTTTGTTCTCTTTTGGAGCTTGTTATACCTTGAGTTTCTTTTTCACTGGATCCAAAAGAGTGGGACTGCAAGTGAGCATAGCATGTTCCCTTCTCTATGTAGCCCCAGAGCCAGGCCACCTGGCCTCACAATGCTGACTTTGGTCTTCTCACAATCTCTTAACTCAGTATGTGGCCTAGTTTTCTCTCAGTTAATTCAAAGTTGTGGCCGAATGTTCAAAGCAACTTTATTAAGCACATAGAGGGCTAAAAATATTGCTTCAGTTGCAAGAATGTATTTGAATGGGGGCATGATTCTTATTTTTTCTGTTTATCATTTTCTTCTCATAAATTCTCTGATGTGATTTAATGGAAAAAATCACAATAAAAACTATATATGTGTGTGTGTGTGTGTGTGTGTGTGTGTCTGTCTATCTGTCTATCTATCTATCTATCTATTTATCTATCTATCATCTATGTATCTATCATCTAATTGGAAATAATTATACACACACACACACACACACACACAATTTCAAATTTAGTGTAGATACAAACTGGGGTATGGATCCCCAAGTAAAAGGCTTGTTGAAAAAGGAAGTTCTTCAGTAGGCTCCAAAATTACTAAATAGAATTGAAGTCTGTCTGATATGTAAAGGGAAGACATTCCAAAGGGCATGTGCTACCACGCTAAAGAGCCTGTTCCTATATTGTATGGAATGGACCTCCTGATAAGGTGGTATTTGAGGAGGTCCTCTCCTGCAGAGTGCAGTGATGGAGTGAGTATGCAAAGGGTGAGATGATACTTTAGGTATCCTGGTCCCAAGCTGTATAGGGTTCCGTATGCTAAAATAAATATTTAACTATCTAGTAATTATTTGAGTAGTGTCATAACATGGTGGTGGTGGTGTGTCCCAGTTCAGCTGTTGCATTTGACACTAGCTGCAGCTTCAGGGTCAACCTCACACACAGGTCCAACCTCACACAGAGATTCTTCAGCTCCTCCTCGTGCTGCTGGTATCTTTTCCACTTCACTGGAAGAATGAAGACTTATGTGTAAAAACATATATAACAACAAGGATGATAAAGCCCCATTAAGTTCCTAATCTTCAAAATACTTCTACCAGGGATGATTTACTGAAATGAATGGCACTCATCTCTAATAGCATGGATTAAA
The DNA here is from genome assembly GCF_964106645.2 of Podarcis pityusensis. Lineage (NCBI taxonomy): Eukaryota > Metazoa > Chordata > Lepidosauria > Squamata > Lacertidae > Podarcis > Podarcis pityusensis. The sequence goes on from NC_138036.1 coordinate 31,548,030, forward strand.
GATGGAAGATGGAAGTGTCACATTCCTCCCCCTCATCACAACTGGGCTGCTGTACCTTTAATAAATTTATGTCTGGCAGACATTTCACAGATGAAACTTCTACACGATCACTGTGCCTTTTTTCTCGAAAAGCTGCTCCTGTTTAGTTTCTGTCTGCCAGGCAAAGAACCTTATCAGGGAAAAGTTGACAACTGTGACTACCAGGTCAATATTAGTGGTGGTTTTTAATAAAAAGTTGTGGAGTTGAACTGCCACCCGAACAAAGAGTGATGAAGTATTTTATGGTGCAAACACCACGTCTTTCCAGATTATCAGTAGCACAGATTATGGCAGGTAACCGCAAAATAATCCCACAGTGACTGTGAATCAAATTACAGTAAGGCAAGGGGAAAAAGCTGATTCATATTTTCATTTGGATGGACTTTAGTGAAAGAATTTACTTCTGGTGGGACTGTTTCAGTGGTAAAATACCACTTCCTGTAAATGTCTATACTTCCATCTGGGTTGTGTTAGGATGGAAAAAGGGTTTTCCTCTGTATCCTGCTAGCAACTCTTTCAACAGTAGACCTTAAAATATAATAAGTATTCTTTCTCCACATGTTCCAGTAAAATATTATTATGGCTGTTCTTTAGTCTAGTTATATTTAAGGCTGTTACCAACTTTCCCCATTAAAACAGGGGGGAAAGGTTTATGTACTGTTATGAATAGAGAGCTATTCTAAGGGCTCAGCGAGACTTTCAGTGGCAGACAAGGGGCCTACTGCTTTCCCCCTGTGAACTCCTCCTCACAACAAACTGCTTTTCCCTATGATGCAACAAACATGAGTGATAGGAAAGAGGTAGGCTGGGGTTCAGCACCACTTGCAGCTTCACAGTGGCAAATGTTCCCTTCCTCCAAACCCTTCTTGCCTCTTATCTCTGTGGCCGCTGCTGAATGTCTAGCTTGCTCTTGAGTATGACTTTTTTTTGGTATTGGATCAGATTGTTTTAGGTGTGATCTTTGCTGTCTCCTATGTTGTTTCTTCAGCTTGGAAACTGCCTTGTGTATAGTAATATAGAAAGGTGGTATACAAATTAAAAGTGAAGCAAAATGAAAAATAAGTGGCAATACATTTTCAAAAAAACCTCCTGTATTCTACCCACAATTAAGTATACCTAATTGGACTGTGTCCAAACTGCAGAGGGCTTCAGATATTCAGATAGTATGGTAACATAAAGTTTCTTTGGCCCTTTTGTAGAATATCAGCAGAGTAGATAGGTCCAAGATTTTTTGCTTCTGGTTCTTAATTGTCTCCTTAGCTTTGAGAACTGGCACTTGGGATTTGGGAAACCCTAAGTCAGAATCAGGTTTAGGAGGACTCTCTGAAGCTCTGCTCCACACAGTCTACCCTCTCGCCATTGGTGTTTACACAGTTTTTATTGGCAATGCTTTAACAGCACATATTTTCTTTGAACTTTACATCAGATAACAGGGTAGGTTATACTCAGAGCAAACCGAACCATTAGAGCCTGTAATAAATAATTATGAAACCGCTGGGGCTGAGAGATTTATCACAAAAGGAGGTAATATTTGTCAAGAAACTTTAAATTATGACCTGGCATGTTAGCATGGGTATAGAAATAAAGTCTGAAGTTTAAGAAAAAATCATTACAAACACAGGATACGTTGAAGCAGATTGAAACTGGCTAAAGTATTATTTTATTATTTATATCAATTTATTCTGGGGTTCTTGTCTTTATTTAGCTATCTTGCCAGACTAGCTTGCAATAAAAGCTTGTGAAAGTCTGCAAATGTAGATAATTAACAAAGAAACACCGAAAAACAGGCAGGCAGATAAAAACAATTCAATGCAGCACAACTTAGAAATCTGAAACAGACAACAGTACCAATTATCTCAGAGTCCCCTGTCTTCAACAGGTAATGGGGGAATGCATGAGCTGACTCTTCTTGCATTTTATTTTCTAGCTTTTCTTGAGTCAGTGCATTAGCTTGCTTGTGTTGATGGTCATAGCCTCTCTGTGACATTTATTCCACCTTGTGACTTGTGACTATTTCTGATAATTTATATTAAATTGGGTTGTACAGTCCTGCTGGACTAGAATAAAGATCTAACTCAGCCTGCACCAACCTTACGTGCTCCAGATGTTTCGGACAGCAATTCCCATTGTCCCAGGGGTCTGTTTTGTTCAATGTTCAAGGAATTGGTGTTGAGTCTTCTTCTGGATGGATCTGCACTCTCCTCTATCATTTGAGGCTCAAGTGGCTTCAGAGAGCAAGGAGTGCTTACTTCCAGCTCCTCCTTGCCATGATGCTCTTCCTGGGAAGCAGGGGAGATAGCACCTAGGTGACTGATGCCATAGTTAGTAGTAGAGGCCAGAGTAACTAACAGATTGAGGTTGAAACATGACAAGACAGAAGTACTGTTTTGGGGAGACAGGGGGCGGCAGGTGTGGAGGACTCCCTGGTCCTGAATGGGGTAACTGTGCCCCAGAAGGACCAGGTACGCAGCCTGGGAGTCATTTTGGACTCACAGCTGTCCATGGAGGCACAGGTCAATTCTGTGTCCAGGGCAGCTGTCTCCCAGCTCCATCTGGTACGCAGGCTGAGACCCTACCTGCCCACAGACTGTCTCACCAAAGTGCTGCATGCTCTAGTTCAGGGATGTCCAACACACTGATCATGATCTACTGTTTGGAAGTAAATAACTATCTGACTTTTAGAAGACGTCTGAAGGCAGCTCTGTTTAGGGAAGTTTTTAGTGTCTGATGTTTTATTGTGCTTTTAATTTGTTGGGAGCCACCCAGAGTGGCTGGGGAAACCCAGCCAGATGGGTGGGGTATAATAATAATAATAATAATAATAATAACAACAACAACAACTATGCCGTGTATGTTATTTTTCAATATGTCCATGTGTCTTGCAGAAAGCAGTTGCACTACCCTTTTTCCTTTTCTCTCCTTCAAAATGTCTCCTGTAAAGAAGACAGCATGATGTGATGTCATGGCATTGCATTGCATCATGAGTTATCATGCTTCTGCAACAAGTGTCAGCCAACCAGAAACCCACAAATGATGGTGTAACCTCAAATGTTTTTGATTTATTTGACGTTCATAGGGGATAGAGAAATAAGCAATACTCAAATGTTGATTTCGGCAGCAGCTACACAGCCTTTGTTAACACTGAGTTTCAGCCCAGTTAGGAAAGTTTGCACATATGTTCTCCTGCTCTCCCACTGCTACTGTATAACAGACATCTTCTGGGAAAGCCAGTACAAATCTCTTCTGCATTGACTCATGGTTTTGTAGATCCATGTGTTACCTTCTAAATACCTTGTGTTTTTATTAAACTGCTTCTTAAAACACAGTGCTTTCAGACTCCTGTCCAAGTTAATTTCATCTGTACTTCATGTAATTGTTAATGTAGCTAATAATGCCCTGCCAGATACCAGATTGAGATTTGCCAGATATTGAAGGCATATGGCTGAAATCTGTCTTCCATTGTGCCTATAACAACCAGTTAAATGGTGATTTTTTACATCTGCCTATAGTTTAAGCAGTTAAACACTTGAGGACTTTTAATTAAGAATAAAGAGCAGTTAAATTCAACTTGCTTTATTTCAAGTCCACCTGATAATAATGACTTTGAAAGTTCATCTGGGCAGTATCAAACCCTTGAGTTTATTGGAAGGGTGACTATTATAGGCAGAATCAAAGGAAGTTGTAGTGGATTACTAAGAGTCCATTTTCGGAAATATATACTGAACAGACAGCTAAATTGATAGTAAATAATGTCCTGACTGAGAATTGCAAAATAACTAAAGGAATGAGACAAGGCTGCCCGTTGTCACTCTTTTTATTTTTGTTTCAATCAGTTCTGGTGATTGGCAAGTCAGATTGTTTCAATGACATTTCTAAACATATCTGGCAAAGGAAAAACCCAAGAATAAAATGTAAAATATTGATAGATGCAAAAGAGAGATGAGGTTTCTCCCTGCTAGATATGAGATTATATTATGAAGCATCTTGTCTTTGTTGGTTGAAGGAATGGATGACATTGGAAAATCCACATATCTTAGATTTAGAAGGTCATGATAATATTTTTGGTTGGCACACCTATTTGTGGTATGAAAAGCACACAAAGGATTTACAAATCACATAATTAGGAAAAAGTTGTATAGAGTATGGGATAAATACTGTTTCCAAAACCTTGCAATGGTAAATCTAGCTGCTAACAGCAGATAACTAATTAAATATTTGTTTTTGTATCCAATATTTTAGCTGTCCTAAGCATTCATAGTCTCTAAGGATGGAATTGGGGAAATAATTTCAGGGAAGCAGAGTCTGACTGACCATTAAGAGAAACTTCCCAGTGTTTTACAGTGTTTCTGTGAAATGTGTTTCACAGTGAAACACACGACTTCAGGAGGTGGTGTGTATTCAGTGTACTTTCACTGGAGACATTTAAGAGGAGAATGGGTGGTCATTTGACAAGGATGCTGCAGTTTTAAGATGCCAACACAGAGGTGGGGGCTGGACAAAATGGCCTTAAAGTTCCTTTTGAACTCTACATCATATAATAACATGAACTCCTTGGAGACAAAAGCTAGTCCTACTGCCTTCACACAAAGTTTGGTTCCTGAGGAGGAGCCAAAGTCTCTTTTAACTAAATACTTTCAAGGTCAAGGCAGTCCCCAAACAGTGAAAGTGGGCTTAGGTATAAAGGACTATAAAGGATGTGCTGTTATGATATAGAAGAGCAAAGTAATTTAAATTTGAGGGCTGATATAAAGTTCCTGTAACATACCTACCTTTATTCATGAAATAGAGCAGGGGTAGGCAACCTAAGGCAACCAAATGCGGCCCAATTGCCTTCTCAATCAGGCCCACGGATGGTCCAGGAATCAGCATGTTTTTACATGAGTAGAATGTGTCCTTTTATTTAAAATGCATCTCTGGGTTATTTGTGAGGCATAGGATTTCGTTCATTTCCCCCCTCCCCAAAATATAGTCCGGCCCACCACATGGTCTAAGGGATGGTGGACTGGCCCATGGCTGGAAAAGGTTGCTAACCTCTGAAATAGAGGATAGGAAAAGTGGTGAATCCATTTGTAAACTGGTTTCATTAAAAGGCCCTTAAATGGAGGGGGAGCAGGGAAGTGACAGCTTGACCTGAGCTCCATAGGTTACCAGCAGTCCGCATGGTAAGAGGTCTCTGAGTTAACAAGGAGCAGCTGTTGCTGTGACTTGCACAGAGCTTCCCCTCCTTTGGTGAAAGCAAACAGAATTATCTTCTATGTTCATGTGAAACTTTTAGAGTTCACAAACTATGCCAGAACTTTGATACAGCAGTCCATTTGACTAGGTTACAGTGAGCTAACTGACATTGGGAAATTAAAGGACTGTGGAAATGTTTGGCAAAAGAAGGCATACAGAAATTGGCATGGACAGCAAAGAAGATACAGACCTTATTTATTTTTTTAAAACCAGTCTCTGTCAGCTGCTCTAGTTTCTTGTTGATTACATCAGTGCTGAAACTTAAGGTAAGCAGAGGGACTTATAACTAACCATCACAATCTGCAAAAAGAACACAAATTCAAGCGCAGATACAGATCCCATCAAATTTCCCATCCCTTCTACCACATAACTGATATGTACACTCCTGTGGATATTTACTGTGTGGAGTGCTTTCGAATTTGGAATTGTTTAAAATATTTTGTCTGAATTCTCATTATTTCTCTACTTTGAGTAGCGATGCCTTAATATGTAAGCTCTTCATTTTGAGCATCTACTAGCATGCATACCTAATGGAATTAATTGACCTGTCCAGGTTGAGAAAAATAAACATCTCAATGAACCACCCTGTTCTAGTTACCATGGCCCCAAGTTAGAGACAAATGAGAACTTGATGAAGGATATGTGACAGGAGTCCATTCTGCACTCTTCATCTTGACTGCAACTGGCCTATATCATGGCAGAGGCAACTGGAGATTGACAGTATCATCAATAAATCAACAGACCTAAAGTTATGAATGTCAACTAAAACACGACTCTAACTTTTGATATGCGAATAGATGCATATTTCAGCTTTACACATGGTTCAGTCTCACTAGAGTTTATGTTGCGTGAGATCAAAAAGAAACATGCACCCTTTCGAGAGGAAAGAATAGGGACAAGTTTATTGTTTTAATTTCTTTTCAGGCAAAAAATCCTCCTTTGTACTGCTTTTTGTAATAAGCTAAGTGCTCGCTATCATGAAAAGTGCACGACAGATGTCTTTCATTTATCAAAACAGAAGGGGTGCTGAAAAGAGTGATATTTCTGGTTTCCCTGAAGCAGCAAAGTTTTGTAAATAAACAGTAGTGGGTATTCTGCACTCTGCCCAAGAGACCTGAGGATGGGAACCTGCTATTGATCCTGCAGACATGGGGCTCAAGCTTTGGTCTCTCAGGATATCTCTAATTCTGGCTCCTTTGTATACACCACTATGAGAAAGGGCTCATTTTCTTTCCCACTTGTTATGGGCAGGCAACAAAGTTTGGATTTTCGTTACTTCTAGATGACTTGCACAAGTAGCTGCAGAAAGGGACCAGAAGGATCTGGATATTAAATTTAATAATAATAATAATAATAATAATAATAATAATAATGTAATTTAAGATCCAGATCCTTCTGATTCAAATCTCCATGTGATTTGAGCACAATTCATAGTGTTGGTTGCCCTTTAAAGCCCTAAATGGCCTCGGCCCAGTACACCTGAAGGACCGTCTCCACCCGCATCGTTCTACCCAGACACTGAGATCCAGCACCAAGGGCCTTCTGATGGTTCTCTCACTACGAGAAGCCAAGTTACAGGGAACCAGGCAGAGGGCCTTCTCGGTAGTGGCGTCCGCCCTGTGGGACGCCCTCCCTTCAGATGTCAAAGAGATAAACAACTACCTGACGTTTAGAAGACATCTGAAGGCAGCCCTGTTTAGGAGAGCTTTCAATGACTGATGTTTTAATGCATGGGTAGGCAAACTAAGGCCTGGGGGCCGGATGTGGCCCAATTGCCTTCTAAATCTGGCCCGTGGACGGTCCGGAAATCAGCGTGTTTTTACATGAGTAGAATGTGTGCTTTTATTTAAAATGCATCTCTGGGTAATTTGTGGGGCATAGGAATTAATTCATATCCCCCCCCCCCAAATATAGTCTGGCCCCCCACAAGGTCTGAGGGACAGTGGACCGGCCGCCTGCTGAAAAGCTTGCTGACCCCTGTTTTAATGTCTTTTTAATCTTTGTTTGAAGCCGGCCAGAGTGGCAATGATGATGATGAATTGGATTGTTCAGTCACACTCCAGTCCATTTTAAAATCACATACCGGTAAAATGTTCTCAAGAAGCTGCTCAAATGATATGGCAATCATGATGAATATTTTAAATTCTCCCAACTTATCTACTGTTCCCTTTTTAAAACAGATAGAGGTTGAAGGATCAGGCAGTTTCTGCATTTAAAAATTCTTGCACTACAAAGACGCAAATCTTCAACCATTTTCTGGAAACTTTCCTCTGCACATTTCAAAATGAGAGTAGAAGAATTTAACATTGGAAGTAGGCTTTAATAATCTGAGCCAGGATTTCCAAATGCATAACCCAAGTGCAGGGGATGCAGAACCAGTGATCTGTTGCTGCTGGACTACATCCCCCATCATCCTCGAACATTTGCCATGTTGGCTGGGATGATGAGAGTTGAAGTCCAGTAATATTTGGAGGTCCACAGGTTCCCCATCCCTGCCTTTGCATTTCGATACATGGACAAGAGCTTTCCTGATTTGTTTCTCTAACTGCAGCTTTTCTGATGGTTGGCCCAGAGATGCAAAGGGATTGTGGGCCTTAAAAGCTCTATTGCATGCATGGAAATATAATGTTCAGATCTTCAGAACCTGCCCTTATTCAGAAGTTATTGCCCTTGAATGGACCCTCATAACTACATTTGGATAGATTTTTAAAATATATATATATATATATATATATATATATATATATATATATTCTATTCTGTTTGTGAATTCTTTCCCTGGTCAAATATCTTACTTCATTTCTTTCCCTTGCTGCATGCTATCTGAAAGCAGAGATCTGGATCTGCCAACAAGTTGTATTTGTAGAAAGTTGACCATGTAGATTCTATCATGCTACCTTTAAAAATATTACTTCTTGGTGAATTTGTCCTTGGAGCCCAAGCTTGTCTCGGTAAATTTTTGCTGACTCTGTTATTGACCTGTTTTACCCTGTTTTGCACAGTTAGTTTTAAAAGAATGCATTATTGCACACATTTTTGTATGCATTTCCCCACAATACATATTTTTCAGTGCACCTTCTTGATAAAATACACATTTTATATGCATTTTTACTTCAATATATGTTTTCTTGCACATGCTTTTTATGCACCAGAACTGTACTGCAAAACCTGGAGAAAGGCACAATCCATTTGGCAGCTGTGTTCCAATCCACAAGCAAGTTCTGGACTGCTGAGTTAGGTCAGTCTACTGTGAAAAGCATTCTGCTGTGGTGAATTCTTCTTTGCTACAGGAGAGATTTTAGGCTATAGGTGCCCATAGAACCGAATGCTGATAGGGGGTGAAGCTTCATGTCACAGGAAATAGGACAAGGAAAGGTGGTGTGTGTGTGTGTGTGTGTGTATATATATATATATATATAGAAAGCTGCACAGTATTAGCTCCCTGAGATAATTTACACAAATCCACTGACTATAATCCTACCAGTTAAACTGCATTACCCAACTGGATGAAGTAGCATCTGCAGCTGGAGCCACCATCTGGATTTATGGGCAAAATTCCAGTTTATTGTCCTTGCACTGCAACAAATTGTCTATGAGAGATTAATCAATTCTAGTGATTTGCTGGTGCATACAGAACCAGAACATTTTCAAAATAGAAAAAAAAAGACTTTTAAATACAGTGGTACCTCGGGTTACAAACACCTTGGGTTACAAACACTTCGGGTTACAGACTTCGCTAACCCAGGAGTAGTACCTCAGGTTAAGAACTTTGCCCCAGAATGAGAACAAAAATCACGTGGCGGCGGCACGGGAGGCCCCATTAGCTAAAGTGGTACCTCTGGTTAAGAACAGTTTCAGGTTAAGAACGGACCTCCAGAATGAATTAAGTTCATAACCAGAGGTACCACTGTATCCACATTATTCATGTTTTAATAGAATAGAGTTTCTAGATCCTAAGTACATGGCAGATGCAGGATTTGTACTTCCCAGCTTCCAGTCCATTCCTGCAGGCAGTGCACCACACCACACTAGCTCTTATGTTTCATAGCAAATATTGTCCTGGGTCCTGGGACTCCAAGTCCAGAGTCTGGCCCAGTGTTATTATCAGAGGCATACCTAGACAGCCCTGCGCTCTTGGCAAGGAGCTGTATTGGTGCCCCCTCCATCACTTGTGCCCTAGGCAAATGTCTCCAAAGCCGGGAGAGACCAGAAATTCATAAAGATTGCTTTTCAGTGCCTTTTGTGCACCACTAGTGATTTCCTCTGCAGTCATTGGGGTCAGGTCTGCTGTGCTCCACCTCTCCTCCTCCTCCTCCTCCATTGGTCCTTCCGTCTGCCTGTTGTCCTGCCTGCCACCCTTCTCTTGCAGCTCTCCTTCCTTCCTTCCTTCCTTCCTTCCTTCCTTCCTTCCTTCCTTCCCCCTCCTCTTGCAACTCTTGTCTGCTCTCTCTGTCTCCCCCCCCTCTGAGCACAACTGGGCACTCTGCTGCTGGCCAACTGAGGAGGGGGCGCTGTAGGGTTACTGCGACGGCCCATACCAGTGACTGGATTCCTCTGCTGAGGCACCCAGAGGAACCGGAACACACTCGGCCATCAGGAGCAGCTGCTGAGGGAGCACAGGAACCTGCTATGCAAATGCTCAGAGTGTGAGTGGAACTCACTTCACAGCTTCCAAACAATCTACAATCACCCTACACAAGCATGGCAATAGAAAATCCTGATGAATTTATTTATTAAGATGTAGGAATATCTATTTTTTAAAAAATATGCTTTTTATTAGTTTTCTTACTTAACACACACACACACACACACACACACACACACACTAAGTTAACCAAAATAATAAGATAATAACTTTTTTTCAATTCCTCATATATAATATCCCAAAAATTCTTACTTTTTTTGCAACCCCACCACATATGAAACAGTGTCCCTTCTGCCTGTTTACACCACCAGCAAGTATTAGATCTCATTTTATACATTTTGGATAATTTATTGGGAGTTATATACAACTTGTAGAACATCTTCAAAAGGTTTTCCTTTAGTGTATAACAGGCCGTAAATTTCCATTGTTTCTTCCATAATCTTTCCCATGCCTATAGTTGGATATTTTTACCAAAATCTTTCACCCACTTAATCATTACTTCTGTCACCTCTATGTCTATTTTTTAATTATATTGTGCTCTTTCAGTTGCATAAGATGTAATTTACATAAGAAGCTGACATTTTGGATGTTCATTTGATGTAGAAAGGGGAGCTTGCAGCAGCAATCCCTGTCCTTGTGACATATGTGTGTTCCTTTTCAACCTCAGCCCTACACATACACATACCTGCATGGAACAGTTATGGAATGATCCAAAATGGTCTTACATGTCCATAGAATTATAGGGGTTCACTCTTTATCCTAATCAATGTTGGAAGTGGTGTGGCAATAGAGGAACATATTATTTACATATTTGCTGGTCATGCCTGTAGGCAATCCAACAAAGGGCAAGGATCCTGAACTATATCAAATTCACTATTGGAAGGCAACCCATTTACAGTATTCTGTAAAATTAAGTTTAAAAGGATGTCAGCTGTCTGAATTTGCATACGACTCACACTTGTAAAATCTTCTTAGTGTCACTCACATAATACTCTCAGCAAACTAAGGCCTTGGTAAAAGAAATTTATTCTCTAAGCAGCTTTACCACATTTACATAAACATGGGAATTAGCTGAGCTTTCGTGTGAGTTCCAGCTACCATATCTACCCAGCACGGTTGCCTGTGAGCCCAGTCCCTATAAATATAAAGTTTGGCTTAAAATAGTGAGGCTAAAGAATAAAAATAAGTTAAAATAAAATGAAACAAACAAGTATTTCTATTGTGATGGTTAATTTGGATGTTGACTTGCATATATAAACTTTTTATTTACATTTCCTTTTCATGAGATTATTACAAGAGCTGAAGGTAGTCTAGCATCTGATTGCTGTAGACTTCCTTTGATTTTTTTTAAAGGACCAGACAGAGAAAAGATCTATGAAAGACTGTTAGTCATTAATATAACCTTTATATTGGGTGGTAGAGTCAGACTATATCAGTAAAGCAGACTGTACCATGTTGCATCACCATCTCTAATATCTCCCCACATTAAATCTCATAAAACAAGAACAACACATAGGCCAGTTTGTTCTTTGCTGTGCTAAATATCTGCTATCGGAGACTTTTTGGTTTTTTTTAAAGCAGTAATAAAATTTAACATGTGATTTCTCTAAGTACATCCTATCACCTCATGTGTAAACCAGATAGTCAATTATACATATCAACTGATGAATGCAGACAACAATAACAACAACAGAGATGGCTCAGTTATCTTGCCTGCTTGTGAACTACAGTACTTAGGTGGAAACTATTGTTAACAGCCGAGTATTGAATGAAAGCAAAGAGGAGTAAAAAGTAGCTAAAGTTTAAACCACCACATCTAAATATTAGGAGGACACCCCCCACACCATTACAGAAACAATTTGAAATAGCTCTGTATTTAAATGCCTGGAAGTGGTTTTCTTCTAAAACCAGCAGAGCATCAAACAATGAATTCATTTAGCAGGCTCTACCCAAAACTGTATTCCCTTGTGGAATAAAGGATGTATGTATTACAGTTGAGCAGTTTGCTTCTAGCTGGTAGGTAAGAAATGAAGTCTGTTTCTCACATTTGGCCTGGTAACCCCTGCCAAAAAGAAACCACAACTGCTACATGCTGAAATTTATAATGTAGCTTTCCTAGACTGAATTCTAGGATTTAAACCTCAGGATATCTGTAGTAGCAGCTTCTGAAAACCCAAACAATTTAGGCTCCTCCCCTAATCTTTAGTCACCATCCACTATGCCCTCTAGAAATAATAATAATATAATAATATTTTGATATTTTAAAATTGAATTGATTGCATTGCTGAATATCTGTATCAGGTTGCTGAAGACTGTATTGTATCACACAGTAACAGGGGGAAATCTACAGCCAGTGGGAATAATTAGGTCTTCTAAACTTCTCAGTTGGACCCATGAGGCAGTTTTAGCCAAGGTACACACACTTGTGAGACAGGTAAAGACACAGATCCCTGCCAAGCCCTCTGCCTTTGTCCCCATGGCTTGATTTCAGACTGCCTGGGCAAAGGAAAATGCATACCCTCCAGCATTTCTCCGATGAAAACAGGGTGTCCTACTCAACAACAACAACAACAACAACAACAACATTATTATTTATACCTGCCCATCTGACTAGGTTGCCCCAGCCACTCTGGGCATCTTCCAACAGATATGAAAACATAATAAAACATCAATCATTAAAAAAACTTCCCTATATACGACTGCCTTCAGGTGTCTTCTAAAGGTTGTACAGTGGTACCTCGGGTTACATACACTTCAGGTTACATACACTTCAGGTTACAGACTTCGCCAACCCAGAAATAGTACCTTGGGTTAAGAACTTTGCTTCAGGAGGAGAACAGAAATCATGCTCTGGCAGCACGGCAGCAGCAGGAGGCCCCATTAGCTAAAGTGGTTCTTCAGGTTAAGAACAGTTTCAGGTTAAGAATGGACCTCCAGAACAAATTAAGTACTTAACTCGAGGTACCACTGTATAGTTATTTATCTCCTTGGTTTGGTTGTCACATAGCTCTATACCCTCCAACATTTATCCGATGAAAATAGGGACATCCTAAGGAAAAGTGGGACATTCCAGGATCAAATCAGAAACTGGGACAGCTTCTGTAAATCTGGGACTGTCCCTGGAAAATAGGGACACTAGGAGGGTCTAAAAATGGGTTGCATGACATCATTATATATGATGTCATGCATATCATAAGTCAGCTGATTGACCTGCCCATCTATCAAAGTCAGCCCACTGACAGCTTTGGGAGGTAAGATTCTGGGAGACGTACAAACCAGCTCCTATTTTCCTACTCTGCCATGCTGGTTCTAAATGTGAAAAGGTACTCTCATACTAGGGTTGCAAGGTCCTTGCCTGGAAATAATGCTTCTGTCGTTAACAGTGCAATTCTACGCATGGTCAGCCAGAGGTAATTCCTTGAGTTCAGTGGGACTTGCAGTCCAGTCCTAACCATGTCTACTCAGAAGCAAGGCCTGATGAATTCATTGGCTTTACTTGTGGGTAGGTGGGGTTAGAATTGCAGCCTTACTCCCAGATACAACTGCAGCCTAAATGTTTGAAAGCGCCAAGAAAGGTGCAGCGGCTCCTTCTTTCCCCCATATTTCTCTCTTCCTCCTTGGCCTGCTGAGGCCTGCAGGGATTAAATTTTGCCCGGTAACAAGCAAAGGGAAGCATGGACCATCTGCTTACGTTGACATCTGCTTGCATTTGGCGACTTGGGGCATTTAAAAGAATAGGCACTGCCTCTAGGCAGGGTTCCATCGGGCACCATCTGGAACAAAGAACCCATGACTCTTATAGCACATTATTAACTTTCAACTAAACTTTCCTGAAGAAGCCTTCTCCTGGATTACAAAGATAAACAAAGCCTAATCAAAGATTCCATAACTGCTGTTATAGCCAAGCACAAATCTGATGAGACAAGCAAAATATGAACTACCTCATGTTAGGAGTAGGCTAAGGAACTGGATGACAGCTGAACACTTCTGGCGTTTTGGGTGGGAGTCTAGAATTCTCACCATATGGAATGGACCACAATCCTATGTAGTAAAATGGAATAACTAGATAGAAATATAAACTAATGTAAGACCCAAAGCCGCTTCAAATCCAATCAGATCTTCTTAAAATAAAAAAAAACCCTATGCAAAACCACATATTTTCCTTCGCATAATCTTTATTTGCTTTTGGGTCTTTAGATACTACAGTTTTCCACGAACCAGTCTATTAATGACTTTGAGATTATTTCAGGCTATCTTTTCTCCATATTTGATTTCCATAATATTGAAGATTGTCCCCATGCTATCACCCTAACTTAAGGTATGTTTTAGTAGTGGGTAGTGATATTAGTGCCTCTTTCATTCTGCAGTAACTTTAGTCTTGTTCTCATGAAATATATTGGATGAAGGCACCTAGAAGGAAGAATGGGATTATGGCAGCAGGGCCAGCCTCTGAGCAACACAAGCTCTCCATTTACACATGGAGTCTTCTCTCTTGGCACAATTATAACAGGGTTTTCAATAGCAAGATGAAGGCACTATGCATGCACAGTTGTGCATACACAGAACCCATGCAGACATTCAACAGAATAGGCATATATCAGCCAGTGGCGGCGCTTCAAGCTCTGGCACTGGGGGGCGGAGAGCAGGCAGGGGAGGGGCTGGCGCACATCCTGGGGGTGTGGCAGGGGTGTGACGCATGTCCTGGAGGTGTGGCACGATGCCTGTGGGGGTGTGATGCCCAGCGCGGGTGGGGGAGCAGCCGCGATGGCACCCCACCGGGATCACACTGCCGGTGGTGATGCTCTTCCCCCCCGCACTCCTCTTCCTTCGCCAGTGATATCAGCCCTTTAATTGAATTCACTCACGATGCATATACTCTGAAAATAGGGTTTTTGATCCTTTGTACATGAGCATGTTGTCTTTCCCCGCAGGGCACATGAATGGCTGGACCCTAAGCAAACAACTTTGCAATATTTTCTAGGATGTAAAACTGCCAAAATTTGGGTCTAATTAAGTAGCTCATTTTGATACATGAAACTGAGAAATTACTTGGAAAACTGCAGTTAGGGAGTGTGGAAATCCCAGGAGAATTCTTACAGGGAGGGGAGAGCTACAGGAAAAATGAGAATATTCTTTTGTATTTGAACAGGGCCTCTTTGCATTTCCAAGTGCTAATCTTCAGTTTTACTCTGTCTAGCCTAGAAAGGAAACAGGGCTACTGTCTGTGCAGAAGATATATTTGCACCTTTGCTCACTTTTTCTGATTTACATATTACATGTTTCTTAGGAAGAAAGCATAAAACATCCTCCCACCATGCAAAGAATCCCCCAGCGATTAAAGATAAATGCAGGCGCTCTGAAAGATTTGCTGTGGAATAAGTATGACTGATACACCAAGGAACCCACAGATCAGATCTGATAGAGCCCATAACGTGCAGCTCTGAAAGGATAATAACCATAAACTCCCCCACCCAGTTATATAAATATGCACATTGACAGAGAGACATGCAAAAGCTTTTGAGCTACACCACTTGTTCTACTGACTAGGATAATGTACCGAAAAGAGACAGCTGGGTAAGCAGCTGCTTTAGCATACTGTTTGCAATAGACTCAGTATGCCAGGAATTAGTAGACAGTGGTTTAGCTGACAAAACTCTTGCTCAGGATTGAAATATTGACATCCTCATATATGTGCAAGTATGCTGAACATCAGCATACCTTTTTGATGTGATCGCTCAGTGGGAAACATTAATTGAAACTTTGGGCATGCGAAGGATCCTGTACTGCAAAGTCCAGATTTAACTCATGTGGCTCCTAGAGAATAACAGGGTGGGTATTTCAGCCAGTATAGGAAGTAGTATCTGTAAAGGGAAGTTGCATATTGCAGGGAGTTTTCTACAACAGTCCTCAATGCAGACTTTGCCACTGTTTCCCCCAGTTGTATGATGGGCAATCATTGTGGGATGAGAACCTTTGCTGTATTTTGCTGGTTTTGTTACTGTGTCGAAGCATGAGTCAAATCATGACCCTGCTCATCTCCCACGGGCTCCTCTGTTGTGTGTTCACAATGGCTGCAACTATAAAATGCTAAGCAGTATAACCTAGGCTGGGTCTATATTGACCCGTTTAACGTTATTAGAAGAAGAAGAAGAGTTTGGATTTGGTATCCCTCTTTATCACTACCCAAAGGAGTCTCAAAGCGGCTAACATTCTCCTTTCCCTTCCTACCCCACAAGAAACACTCTGTGAGGTGAGTGGGGCTGAGAGACTTCAAAGAAGTGTGACTGGCCCAAGGTCACCCAGCAGCTGCATGTGGAGGAGCGGAGACGCGAACCCAGTTCACCAGATTACTAGTCTACCGCTCTTAACCACTACACCACACTGGCTAATATTAGAATGATATTAGATATATCGTTCTAAAACATTGCAGGGCATACTTGTAATTCAAGGTGTTTCTTACCTTTGTTATTCTCCCCATCAAAACACTGTCACCCTACTGCTGGCTGCTGGCTGCTCTGCAGTGCCTTCTGCTTTCCTTAATGTTAAAAACCATGAGTGCAGATCCGCCCCAAATGGAAATTGATGTTTGGTTCTGAAAGGCCACACATGGGCAACACACAAAAAGGCTACAGCCATCCCTGAAGCTGTGAAGGTACCATATTTTCACTCTATAAGACACACTTTCCCCCCTCAAAAAATTAAGGGGAAATGTGTGTGCATCTTATGGAGCGAATACACGCTCCATGGCTTCAGCAATAGCAACGCGAAGCCTCCGAAGTGCAGTGGGAGTGCTCCCGCTGCGCTCCGGAGGCTTCATGTTGGTTTTGCTGAAGCCAGGAGAGCAAGAGTGATTGGTGCGCACCGATCCCTCTTTCTCTTCTGGCTTTGCTTTGCTGGAGAGGCGCTGTGCAGCTTTCCCTTTCTGTGCAGTGCCCCTTCAGCGAAGTGGGAGGAGAAATGGAAGGGGCTCTGTTTCTCCTGCCACTTCGCTGAAAGGGCGCTGCGCAGAGAGGGAGAGAATTTTTTTTTCTTATTCCCCCCCTCTAAAACAAGGTGCGTCCTATGGTCGGGTGCGTCCTATAGAGCGAAAAATACGGTGAATACTTTACTACTGATGATACTTCCCTTTGACTTGAGGAGGAATGGCTGTGGGAGACCTCCCACCAAAGTGAAGAAGCAGGGGACCAAGCTCTTAGTATGTCCAATATTGATATTTACAGTGGGAGTACTTCTGCTGCCCCTGTGGATCCTGCCACCCAAGGCAGGCACCTCACCTTGCCTCATGGGTTGTCCAGCCCTGCCAGGAATTGAATCTGGGATTCCCCCCCCCCCATGTAAATCAACTCCTGGTGGGAAACACCCCTGTCCCCCAAGGTAAGCGAAGCGAAAACAGATTTGTGTTAAAGGTACTTTTGGGTAAGGGTTTCAGGGGAACATTTCATGTCCCACAAGCCTTCAAATCCATTTAGCACTAACAATAACACCAGTTTTTCTAACCCTACATTGATCTTATTTACTTTTATCCATCTCCTATAAACTCAAAACCTTTCAAATGAAAAGAGAACCAGTTAAGAATTGCCAGCTTTAATTCAGTTTCCCCTAACTTGCCAGCTAGAGCTACTACAATAACTTAAGTTCGGGGCCCTGCTTTACCCAAATTCTCCCCAAGTAGCAATTTGTTCAGGAACAAACTGAAATGACTTTGAGAATTTTAAAAAATGTATTCTGTCTGTAAAACTGTGATCCATCTTCCTAATTAAAGCAAGCTGAATGGTTTCCCTAAATAATGGAGGTGACAAATTCTCCAGCGCTGCCTAAATACAGTAAATTGGTGTGCAAATGAATTAGCCACCCGCCTGTGAACTTAATGTGAATCCACCTATTTTTAAAAATAGAGTGTTTTGACATTAACTTCTACACTCTCCTTGAAATGCCAGATGAATTCAAATGAAGCTAGGTCCCAACTACTCAGCAGTTTACCTATTTGCAAAACTAAATAAGGCCTGTAGATTTGTGTTTGCTGACTCCCACCCTTCAGCTATTGACATTGAAACGTCTATACTTCACAGCAGATTTATTTTTCTCAAAACACGCCCTACCTCCAAAGGATGGCTGTCCTGGCCGCTCTTACTGTTCTTTAGCAAAAACTGGAAACGGCTCAGGATTGATGACTCAGTCAATTTTGCTTCTCTAATTTTCACATTTTTTTTTCAATCTTAAATTAATTTCTCCACAATTCTTCAACCATCTGTGACGTGCTTTTGTTTTTGATTTTAAATCCTCATCGGAATTCATCGGAATCGAATTTCTTCTAATAAACACAGGGCTGTATTCAGCTAAAGTGACCCAGTAATGGGACTTTCTCCCCCGCTCCTTCCCTCGCTCTCACCAAATTCAGTCCAGAAGGCTGAGGGAACCCACAGAACAGGAAGGAGGGAGAGGAGGGAGAATATTATGTTGCCCAAGGAGAAATCCTTGCACTGACAAAAAGATTTAGCACTACGTTGGACTCCACCCATATTTTTTCTATGCAGTTTTCACTAATGTACACAATTTTTGCAATGTTCCCTAATATAATGCATTTTTGTATGTTATTTTCACTGACATGCATTTTTACACACATTTTCCTTGAATATATATACATTTTTATACATATTATTTGGTTAGAGAACTTGATTAGCGTACAGTATTGGTTTGAGAAGTGTTACTGTTAGCTAGCATGGTCAAAGGTCAAGGATTATGATAGCTGTAGTCCAAAACAGCTGTAGGGCACCAGGTTGGGGAAGACTAGTCTAGGTCAAATGCAACCACTATGAGATTTTTAATTCTTTCACTCTTGGGCATGACCCCATTTAATATTAAAGCTCTATAATATGAAAGAAATTCGGAAGTCAAAATGTAATCCCATCAGTAGCTAAACATATTAGGAAATCAAATTAGAGGACACAGCATCCCCAGTAAGGCTAATTAAATGAAATAGTTTGTTCAAATAAACACTCAGTTTAATTTGTGACAGAATGTATATCGTTTTACCTCCTGTTTACATGAAATGGTACTCTATTGATTGGTGTTTTCCTAATGTAGTGCTCAATGAGTTGCTGCCTCACTGCTCTGAAGATCTGTTCTGCAGAACAAAATAGAACCATGCTGTTCTGCTTACTCTCAAATGTGAAATTTAATCCTCTCGTTGATAAATTATGACATGGCAAGAAAAAAATATATTCCAGAACAGAGGATTATAAAAGTATAATCTATGGCACCATATAAAAATAGCATGCTGCATCAAACATTCAATATAAAATTTAATACAGTAATAGCAGTGCCGTAATTTTCTAAAGATCTAGATTTGTTTAGAACATTACAACAAGAATACTAAACAAAGACTGGAGCGCAATGTGGTAGACAATTACTTTTATAACAACATAATCACCCATAATCCCTCCTTATTCACTATAAACTATAGTTAACACATTTTTCAACGGGCGTATTCTGGAACAGGTAATTTGTTGGCAAAACATATGAAACTGTATTGTACATTTAGCCCTGTTGCCTACCCAGCCAGCATTGACTAGATTAAGATGCCGTAGCTATGCAAGTCTCAGTGAGAGGTGTTTCTTAGTCCCAGGGCTTTTTTAAAGCCGGAACTCGCTGGAACTCAGTTCCAGCACCCTTTTTTCTAGAAAAACAGCACTATTATCTAAGAAGCTTTAACTCATGAGGTGGCCAATCTGTGGCTCTCAGATGTTGTTGGACTCCAACTTCCATCAATCCTAGCCAGCATGGCTTGTGGTCAAGGATGATAGGAATTGCAGTCCGACCTCTAGAAGGCCAGACACTTCCCACCTTGCTCTGTCTAGAGGTTCCAGAGGCTAAATCTGTGAATGAAGCCTTAGGTGTGCAAAATGTGTACTCTGCTACTGAGCTACAGCTTTTGGTCTCCAATATACAGAGCGAAAGTTGTCAGAATGGTGTACTTCCTTGCTTAGATTTCGAGCAATGAGCTAATGCTGAATAAACACTGAATGAGTCAGAGAGAGAGAAAGAGAGAGAGAGAGAGAGAGAGAGAGAGAGAGAATCGCTTAGAGCATAGTGTGATGTTGGTGGCAATGTGCTTCATAGTGTGCCCCATATTGAAATTTCACTCTTAAAGGCAGTGTGAAGTTTCTCATGCTCTAAATCTTATTTGTCCATTCAGGACCCAAGAATGCACTGTCTGTTTCCATGAAGCACTAGAGGGCAGGCTAGCCTATACTTGTTCTTTACTAGGGAGTAAAATAAACTATGCATTGGCTAGGTCATTAGCTGTGCAATGGGAAAGGGGGAAACGGCACAGTAAGTGATAAGAATGAGGCCAACAATTGCAAAACACTTTATAATATTTTCCTTTGGGGCTACTAACATTTAAGACAAAGTGTAGCTAGCTACTAGACTAATTCAGCACTGACAAGAATCAATCCTTTTGTCTGTGTGTGTTGGGCAGAATTTGTTCAATATGAACAGCTGATGATTTAGGAATAGGCTGCATGACAATGAGGAGGTGACTTTCTTTGTCATTGGCTGATACAGCTGACTTCGCACAGCCCAGTTATCTGCACTGCATGTAAGCTGGAGATGCCACTGAGGGAAGAGAAAGCTTTGCCCTCTCCTCAGACTACATGTGATTCAGGGGCAGCTTTTATTTGGAACAAATAACTGGTTTTCCACTTTACAGTGGTACCTCGGGTTAAGAACTTAATTTGTTCTGGAGGTCCGTTCTTAACCTGAAACTGTTCTTAACCTGAGGTACCACATTAGCTAATGGGGCCTCCCACTGCCGCCGTGCGATTTCTATTCTCATCCTGAAGCAAAGTTCTTAACCCGAGGTACTATTTCTGGGTTAGCGGAGTCTGTAACCTGAAGCGTCTGTAACCTGAGGTACCACTGTAATGTTAGTAACAATTTGATGGGTTCATGAACTAGGTTTACATGCCAAAACACACTAATCCCTAAAAAGCTTGGACCTTTGCCTGGCAATCACAATTCTGTCAAAGCCAGCTTCAGATGTCACATGGAATAGTGTGTAAAATTAAGGGACATCCCTGATATGACATACTTGCTCCTCAGCAAATGCTGGAGGCAGTTGGTGGTGTCCTGATTTGGGTGTGGGAATGAAACAGGTGTAATATAACTATGGAGAAGGAGAATAGCTTATTGTTAAAGCCTTTTCATGCAGAAGGTTGCAGGTTCAATCCTTGACACTTCAAGGTAGTGTTAGGAATGCACTTTTTAATGCAACACGTCATTAACCTAAGGCACTAACTATGGCATGAAGATTGCTTTAAAAAGGATTAGAGAAATTCATGGAAGTTGAATTTCAGTAACTGATCTTGGTTGCTACAATGCAATCTCATGTATGCGTCTACTCAATAGTAAGTGTAATGGAATTCAGGGAAACTAGAACTGTGTACACACAATGCATTTGAAATATATTCTCCCAGAGGAATCCTGGAAAATTTAGTTTGCCCCTCACAGAGCTACAATTCCCAGCATGCTAATACTACAGTTCCCAAGATTCTTTGTGTGTAGGTGGTGTGTGCACAGACTTACACTCAAGATTGCAACCTAAATGACCAAGGGTAGCAGAATTCCCTCTGTTGTCAATGTTCAGGAGCTGTGATGGTGTCATTGCTTATGCAGGCAAAATATAGCTCCATCCAAGGGTGCTATTAACAGGCTTGGAGGAACCCAAAGGAATTGCAGAAGTACAACCAATCTTTAGGAATATAACTAAGTGGGCCGAGAAAAAACTGCCCAGTGAACATGGAGTGAACCCAGTGGCCATGAAATGATGGCTGGGAAATGGAAAAGTGCTGAGAGGTGAAGGAGAGGGGAGGAATGCAGCTGCAGTGCTGGAATCCTAAGCAGAGCATCTGGCTACACTGCACGGTACATTTCCCTCCACATAAGAGCGCAAGAGCCTGCTGAAGTAGGCATCCTGTTCTCAGTGGCTAAGCAGATGCCTGTGAGAAGCAAGAACCCCCGAATACCAGATGCACAAGAAAAACAACGGGATGAGCACCCCCTGGCTTTGAGTTTCTAGTGGTGATCAGCTGCCACCATTGTAGACAGAATGCTAAACTACTGGATCCAGGTTTGACTCAGCAAGGCAATTCTTGCATTCTTATTTCAGGTGATCTAGACATATGGTTATTGATTACCATTTGTGCATTGGGAGGGGGGTTGCTGCTTTGTGGGTGGAACACACACTTTGCCTGTGGAACATCCTTGGTTCAGTCCCAGGCAACCCCAGGAAGGGCTACGAAGGACTCCTGTCTAAAACCCCAGAGAGCTGCTGCCCACCTGTGTAGACAGTACTGAGCTATATGGATCAACAGTCTGCTTCCAGTAAGGTAGCTTCCTATGTTCATATTTCTTAAAAACCTCTAGGTCTGTAGAAAACTAGATGTTTAAGCCCACAGGCTCAAAACATAATTGCATTGGGCAGGAAAGAGAGGGGAGGTAAACAAATAAATTATGTTCATGCACAGAGTGGCAAATATACATCTTCCATCAGTTAAGTGTATGAAGCAGCCTCGCTAATTGATTATACAGAAAGCAAACTGGACTAGCAGGTCATTTTATCTTAATTGAATGACTTGGTCCTATTTCCCCCTGTTAACATCTAGTTCATTTTGTGTTTATATATATATATATGAAGAGGTTCTGCATTTTCCAGGCTGAAATAGGAAGGAATCATGGCACAGAGCCATTTAATGGGGCTTAAAAAGTGGCCTGAATAAACTAGCTGTGTAATTGGAGCTTACGTATCAGTCGTGATTTCAGCTTATAAGAGCCATTTTCTAGTTCCCATTCCTCTCCTGCCTGCTTGAGTTTTTTCCCCCCTCGGGTGTCAACAAATCAAACATGTAACACTCTTCCCCCTGTCTCGAGTAATCTTCAGAATACTGTGCTTGCAAATGAATTCATTTTATGTGCATGAGAAGGAAACCACAGCCATAAAAGTGGAGGGGTGAGGAGAGAGATTTCTTAAGCTGTTCTGTCTAGCCCTCATTCAATGTAGGAGATTTTCCTGTGCTTGGAACATGGTGAGAATTCCTTCCATCACCTCTCAGCCAGGAAAGGAGGCTGCTCCTCTGTTTGTCAGAGGAATGGGAAATACTGGTGGTCCATGGGAAAAAGAGGTTTGGGAGCCACAGGTCTAATCCCTACACCAGGTGTGGGGAACCTTTGACCCTTCAGATGATGCTGAACTATGACTCCCATTAGCCCCAGCAAGCCAGGGGTGATGGGCATTGTAGTTCAGCAACATTTGGAGGACCAATAATTCCCCACCCTTGCCCTACACCACACTGGATCTATATTCCCTGGTATATACCAGAGCCATATCTTCTCATTTCTCTGCCTGGAATCCAGTTGGGCTCCCAAGGTTATGTCTCTTCCCCTGGAACTGGAACCATGGTAAAGTTGGTGGTAGAGTTTCAAGTTCTTGAAATGCTCACTGATCAGATAGACTGCTGCTGCTGCTCCGAAGATGTTGACTGAAGAACTAAAGCCTATTGCTAAGCCCTTGAGCAAATTGATAACTGGTTTTTCATCTACCATCTTGAAAGTGTGCTGTGATGCTACAAATCTAATATAGTACATTGAATGCTGGATCAGGACCTGGAAGACCAGGGTTGAAAATCCCCACATAGTCATGATGGGGACCTTGGACCAGCCACCATCTCTCAACCCAACCTACTTTACAGGATTGTTGTGAGGGGGAACTGAGGAGGTGGAAAAACATTTTTGATACCTTGAATTCTATGTTCTCCATAAGTGAGATATAAGTACAGTGGTATCTCGGGTTAAATACTTAATTCATTCTGGTGGTCTGTTCTTAACCTGAAACTGTTCTTAACCTGAGGTACCACTTTAGCTAATGGGGCCTCCCGCTGCCGCCGCGCCACTGCTGCACAATTTCTGTTCTCATCCTGAAGCAAAGTTCTTAACCCGAGGTACTATTTCTGGGTTAGTGGAGTCTGTAACCTGAAGTGTATGTAACCTGAAGCGTATGTAACCCGAGGTACCACTGTAGAGCAATTAATTAATATAATAAACAAATAACATTATTTTAGTAACTGCCAATAATGTGCTCACATGATCTTTGATTCCCATTTTATCCCATATAAAGTTATATTTATACACTCTTAATTCTTGGTAATCATGCAAAGATACCCTATTATGCATAATGTTTGAAGGTGGCTGTCAGGGGTTCAGGAGCAGAGGCAAGGGCAAGGGAGGAAACAGAGAGCGAGGGAGAGGAGGCAGAAGAAAAGATGAGTGATGACGACGACCCGAGATCTCCGAGTCTTTCCAGTGAATCAGAAGATTCACAGAAAGGAGCACCAGTGGCCAGGGCAAGGGGGGAGCCTAGGGGGACACCCCAGGAAGATAGAGCCAGAGGGGACTCAGAGGGGAGCAGTTGGAAATCAGGACCAGCGTCACCGCCAGAGAGCAGGGAAGAGGAAGGGCGCCAGGGATCAAGCGCTGGCAGCTCACAACAGGGGGGAGGGCACGAGTCAGGAGTGGCCACACCTCCATCGGGGAGCGAAGAAACGGTCAGACGGAAGGTGGAAGGTTGGGCGCGCGTGCCAAGTTCAAATGCACAGGAAGGTGGCGCAGTAGGCAGCCCGGAAAGGGAGCCAGGTCCTAAAGCCCGCCGAAAGGAGGGAGAAGAGTCAGGGGGGTCAGCGTCAGCGTCAGAGGAATCCCGGAAGGAAGAGACCCCGGGGGGCAGAGGGACCCAGAGAAGAACAGTCAGGCGGAAAAGGTGGAGCAAGGCTAGGATATTAAGTTGGTGTACAAGGGGCGGAGACTCAGATGGGGCTTCGCCGATCTAACCATGAGACGTAGAGTTGCACGCAGCAGCTTGAGAATGGAAACTGTAACTCAATAAAGACTTTTATTTAATGATCGCTGGCTAGCGTGATCCTCTGTGAGCTAGGATCTGGAAGCAACTCTGACAGTAAGCCCCATCTCAAAAATTGTGGGCATCTACGTCCTCGCGGAGAGGAGAGAAAGCGGGTGCCTACTAGCGAGCTCACGAACGGCAGACAACATGACGGCCGAACAGCAGATAGTGGAACTCAGAGAAGCAGTGACACGACTGAATGCCGAGGCTCTTGCATCCAGGAAGAGAGAGGAGGACGCAGCTGCCGCCTACAGGGATCTCCAGGTCAGGTTGGAAGTGCTTACGAAGCAAGGGCAACTGACACCCAAACCGGAGGGGATTGGGTTGGGGAGACGAACAGGCGGTCTGGTCTCTCACTTCGATGGGAATTTGCAACAGTACCCCAACTTTAGAGCAGATGTAATGTGTGCACTGCAACTGCTGAACAAAGACTTTAGAGATGAGCAAGAGAAGGTGGGATTCATCATGTCCCATTTGCATGGAGATGCTAAAGCATGGCTGCGCAATTTGTGGAGAGATAATGATCCAGCGCTCCAAAATGCGGATGCCTTTATTAAAGCGATGGATGGGTGCTTTTTATCAAGCATTGACGTGGATCTTGCTCGGCAGGAGATACATGGACTGAAGCAAGGGAGGGCCAGCGTAAGGCAGTACCATGCCCGCTTTTTCGCTTTGGTCAGTGCCCTGGAATGGGACAGAGATTCGGCTCCTGTAAGAGACCTGTTTTGGGAGGGATTGCACGGCTCGGTTAAAGATGAAATTGCGAGGGGGGAGAGACCCCGGACCACGCAGGAGATCGTTCAGAGGGCGCTGGCGGTGGGGGTGCGGCTGGAAGGACGTCCGTGGAGCAGGGACGAAGGGCGTGGAGGGCGCGAACCAGCCAGGGGCTCCTCCTTCCTTCCCAGAGAAGCAGCGCGTGCGCAATCCACGCCTCCGCCAGGAGGAGGAGCGGAACCTATGGAGGTTGGAGGTGCAAGGGCTCAGTCAGCAGCCAGAGCCCTAGCACCGGCAGCAGTGAAAGCGAAGCCTCCTAGAGGGAACAGGAAGTGTTACATCTGCGATGATCCACAGCATATGGCGAAAGAGTGTCCCCAGAGGCTCCACAAGCACACTGCAGCCTCAGCAATGGTAACTGCAGCAACGCAGCAAGGACAACCACAGCAGGGAAACGAAGGAGTCTGGTTGGAAGAAGAGGCACTGGGGCCCAACCAGACGTGTCAGTGAAGCAGTCCCCAGAGATTTTACAGCCCATGGACCCCCTCCCGCCCAAACCGGTAGTGAAGCTCACCGCGTCGCTCCAGCTGCCCAATGGAATCACCATGGACGTGCCAATCACCATTGACTCCGGAAGCAATGCGGACTTTATAGGGCAGGACTTTGTCGACCGGCACGCTATACAGTTGCTGCCTGCCACGCTGCCCCTGCAGGTTGTCACGGTGGATGGCAGGGAGCTGCTAGGGGGGCAAGTGGTGAAGCAGACGCCACCAATGGTGATGCGACTTGGGAATCACAGGGAAATCATCAGCTTCAATGTCACTCAACTATCGGACACGCCCATTGTATTGGGCATGAGTTGGCTGGACAAGCACAGCCCGACGATGGCTTGGTACCAGAGGCGGCTGACCTTCGGCTCTTCCTTTTGCGCTGAACACTGCATCGTGCCCAGGCAGGAAGGAGGGGAAGAGGAGTCACAGCTGCAGCTAGGCACGCTGCAAGCGGTCCCCCACAAGTACGCAGAATTTTTGGAGGTTTTCTGCGAGAAAGAGGCAGACAGGCTACCCCCCCACAGACCATATGACTGCAAAATTGACCTGCTGCCGGGGGCGGCGCTACCCAAAGGGAAGCTGTATTCCATGTCTGAGGACGAACTGCAGGAACTCAAAGAGTTCATAGATCATAATTTGGAGCGCGGTTTCATCCGAGAGTCCAAGGCAGCGGGGGGCAGTCCGGTATTCTTTGTTAAGAAGCGGGACACGCCCCAAAAAAGACTTGTAGTGGACTTTCGCATCTTGAACAGTGTGACCAAGCCATCGGACTTCCCCATGCCCCGAATCGACGACCTCCTCGCAAAGGTACGGAAGGGCAGAGTGTTCACCAAGTTGGACCTGCGAGGGGCATACAACCTCATTCGCATGCGGGAGGGAGATGAGTGGAAGACAGCCATGTTCACGCCCCTGGGCACCTACGAATATAGAGTTATGCCTTTTGGATTGCAAAATGGCTCCCACGTTTTTCAAGCTTTCATGCATCACGTGTTGGCGGGGCTCCTCTACAAGACGTGCGTCTGTTTCTTGGATGACATCCTGATCTTTTCGGAATCGCAGCAGGAGCATGACAGACACGTCAAGGAAGTGCTGAGCAGGCTACAGCAACATAGGCTTTACGCCAAGCTGGAGAAGTGCCAATTCGACGTGACCGAGGTGGATTTCCTGGGCTACAAGTTGTCTGATAAAGGGCTCGCCATGGACAGCGCCAAGGTCCGAGCAGTGTTGGATTGGAAAAGCCCACGCAACCGGAAGGAGGTCCAACGGTTTGTCGGCTTCGCGAACTTCTATCGCAAGTTTATCAAAGGCTTTGCCATGCAGACAGCGGCCATCACGGACACGCTCAGCTCCAAGAAAAAGAAGTTCATCTGGACAGAGCAGGCGGAGCAGTCCTTTCAGGCACTCAAGCGTCTCTTCACGTCGGAAGAGCAGCTGCTTCATGTCAACCCCAGCAGGCCGATGAGGGTGGAGACAGACGCTTCGGACAGAGCCGTGGGAGCAGTCCTGCTGCAGAAAGACCCGCAGGGGGTTTGGAGGCCGGGAGCGTTTTACTCAAGGAAGCTCAGCAAGTCCGAACAGAACTACACCATCTGGGACAGGGAGTTGCTGGCCATTCATGCAGCGTTCAAAGCGTGGAGGCACTTCCTGATCGGCGCCAAGCACACGGTGCAGGTCTGCACGGACCACAAGAATCTAGAGCACTGGCGCACGGCACAGTTCCTGAACCAGAGGCAGATACGTTGGGCTGAGTTCTTTGCGAATTTCGACTTCCGAATAGAGTATGTCCCGGGGGACACCAACATCATGGCGGATGCTCTCTCCCGTAAGCCACAGTATCTGGAGGAGGCAACGCCAGCGGCCGCCATGCACATCTTCGCACCGACAGTGTGGGCGTGCGCGGCGGCAACAGTTGACCTGGATGCGGTGCGACGAGCGTTGCAGGATGACTCCTTCGCGCAAGCAAAGATGGCAGAGGTGCACAGGGGCACGGCAGCGACCGACGAGTTCCAGCTGCGAGATGGTTTGCTCATCCGTAAAGGGGCCATCTACGTGCCGGGAGACGAACTTCGCGCCAAGGTACTGCAGCAGCTGCACGACGCGCCCACTGCCGGGCACTTTGGCAAGGAGAAGACGGTGGAATTAGTAGCCAGAGACTTCTGGTGGCCCGGAATGAGAGGGGAAGTCGCGGACTAAGTGGCGAGGTGTGACACCTGCCAGAGGTCCAAACCAGTGCACAGACCGCCGGCCGGACTGCTGGAACCGCTGCAAACTCCGTTCGAGCCATGGGAGAGAGTGGCCCTGGACTTTGTCACGGATCTGCCCAGCTCGAGGGGCAAGACGGCTGTGCTGGTGGTGGTGGATTTGTTCTCCAAGATGGCACATTTCATTCCGTGTGCGAAGGTGGCCACGGCGGAACAAACCGCCAAACTGTTCATAGACCACGTGTTCAAGGTTCACGGTCTGCCGCGGTCTATTCTGTCCGACCGAGGGCGACAGTTCATCTCAAACTTCTGGCAGAGGCTGATGGGCTTCCTGAACGTCAAGATCAACCTGGCGTCGGCTAGACACCCGCAGACCAACGGGCAAGCGGAGCGGGTCAATGCCATCATGCAGCAGTACCTGAGATGTTATGCGAATCAACAGCCTGCGACGTGGGTGGATTACCTGCCTCTCGCCGAGTTCGCCTACAACAACACGAAGCACGTGTCCACGGGGGTCACGCCGTTCTTCGCCAACAACGGGAGGCACCCTAGAACCTTCCCGGGACTGGAAAGAATGGGGGAGGGGGAGCCGCAGACAGCAGATGCGTTCGCGTCGGAGTTGCAGGAGGTCCACGATCAGCTGCGGCGGCACCTGGAGCTGGCTAAACACGCATACAAGGTACAAGCGGACAAACACAGAAGGGTTGGCGAAGAGATCCATGTGGGAGACTGGGTCTGGTTAGCAGCCCACGCAGTGCCGGCCAGGTCGTTGGCGAAGAAGAAACTAGGGCATAAACGACTGGGGCCCTACCAAGTCGACGAACAGGTCAACCCGGTGGCTTTCAGGCTGGCTCTTCCGGAGGGTTCCAGAATGCATCCGGTGTTCCACAGATCGGTGCTCACTCCCTACAAGGCACCTCACAGGTTTCAGGAACCAGGAACGGCACCGGGTCCGCTCCGAGAGAGAACCGGGCAAGGGGGAGTGGCACAGGAGGAGCGCATCAACGAAGTCACGGAGATTTTGGACTCCAGATGGGGGGAAGAGGGGGTAGAATACCTTCTCGCCAAGGAGGGCACCCCGGCCAGTGCCAACAGCTGGGTGCCGGGCTACGCTTTAGACGAACCTCTGCTCAAAGAAGAGTTTCATGCCCTCTTCCCACATAGGCCAATGCCAGCAGACTTTTTCGACGACTGGCTTTTCACGCCCACGCTTTCAGCCAGCACGTTCCGGGGGTTCGACTCGGACGAGGAACCGACACGAGACGCCCGTTCCCCAGAGGGGTCACCCTCGGGATCTGCTTCAGAACCCTCGTATTGGTGGGATGATCGACCAGAGGAGCAGTTCCGCAGAAGGTGGCTGGAGGGTCCAGGACGAGCAACGTCTCCTGAAGGCAACGAAGGAGAGACGGACATGGACGTTTTCGGGGACGACCCGGGTTTCGAGCACGGCGGCACAGAGATGGAAGCGGAGGTGACCGTCGTCAACGAGAGCAGGGAGGAAGAACCGGAAGACTTCGGATGGCGGCCCGCCACGGGAAGCGAACTGTATCCGACATTCGTCCCCCTGACACGGCAGCACCCAGATCCCGCACCGGAAGGAGGGGAGGGGGGAAGAGGGGGCTTCGAGGGGGGGATGGATGTCAGGGGTTCAGGAGCAGAGGCAAGGGCAAGGGAGGAAACAGAGAGCGAGGGAGAGGAGGCAGAAGAAAAGATGAGTGATGACGACGACCCGAGATCTCCGAGTCTTTCCAGTGAATCAGAAGATTCACAGAAAGGAGCACCAGTGGCCAGGGCAAGGGGGGAGCCTAGGGGGACACCCCAGGAAGATAGAGCCAGAGGGGACTCAGAGGGGAGCAGTTGGAAATCAGGACCAGCGTCACCGCCAGAGAGCAGGGAAGAGGAAGGGCGCCAGGGATCAAGCGCTGGCAGCTCACAACAGGGGGGAGGGCACGAGTCAGGAGTGGCCACACCTCCATCGGGGAGCGAAGAAACGGTCAGACGGAAGGTGGAAGGTTGGGCGCGCGTGCCAAGTTCAAATGCACAGGAAGGTGGCGCAGTAGGCAGCCCGGAAAGGGAGCCAGGTCCTAAAGCCCGCCGAAAGGAGGGAGAAGAGTCAGGGGGGTCAGCGTCAGAGGAATCCCGGAAGGAAGAGACCCCGGGGGGCAGAGGGACCCAGAGAAGAACAGTCAGGCGGAAAAGGTGGAGCAAGGCTAGGATATTAAGTTGGTGTACAAGGGGCGGAGACTCAGATGGGGCTTCGCCGATCTAACCATGAGACGTAGAGTTGCACGCAGCAGCTTGAGAATGGAAACTGTAACTCAATAAAGACTTTTATTTAATGATCGCTGGCTAGCGTGATCCTCTGTGAGCTAGGATCTGGAAGCAACTCTGACAGTGGCAATGGAAAGTTGCTAGTCATGTTTGTGATAACATTCCGAGAGATAATTTGGTCTCATTGGCCTGGCTAACACTAAGGCTTTATCAGGTGCGTTGGTGGAATGACTACAATGTTTATGATGTCTCAAGGCAAACATCAGCAAGCACTGAATTAAACATTAGACTTGGTGTTAGTCTGCAGACATGGGAGGAAAGTTACACTGTACCAGGGTCATATTGCTCATAACCTTTTTCATACGAGCCCTGTGTGTTCAACTACATTTAAGACAGGTCAGTGTCAGTTAAAGTATAAAATCGTTACAACACTAAAATATGGTATTGATATCCAGTCCCACTCATCATTAAGATTTTAAGCACATGTTGAATTTTCTTGGCATGGTATACTTACACAGATTACTAAACAAATTATTACCAAAGCTTAAGTACTGCAGAAAATGGGTTTGAAGTCCAGTATTTTAACAAAAGGATGCTAAAGAAGTTACAGAGCATTAGAATTTACAACAACCAAAAGGACTATCAAAATGGCCACATTGTAGTCAAATAGATAGATAGCTAGATGATAGATGATGATAGATAGATAGATAGATAGATAGATGATAGATAGATAGATAGATAGATATAGATAGACAGACAGACAGAAAGATTCCTGCATGGTAGGGGGTTGGACTACACTGACCCTTGTGGAACCTTCCAACTGTACAATTCTATGTTTCTATGAAAAATCTGAAATGTTACCATGTCAGAGAAAATGCATGAGATATAGGCTTAAATGACAAAACACACCCACACACCTGGGCCTCTGCTGACTCACAGAAGCCAAGAATTAATCTCTTACTAGCTATAATCTTCAATGTTCATTCATTCCCTTCTAGTGAGACATGGATTGGACCCTTCATGTCAACAGCACAGCAGACAGCTCCTAAGCCTCTTAAATTAAAAATATATTTGTCGAATAATATCTCGACTGGATAATTTATTTTTACTAAAATGAGATGTAATCCATGAACTCTCTTCAGGGCAAAGCCAGATAGCCTTGTTTTGGATTCTGGGTTTTGAATGTTGGAATGTATCCTGATCTCTAGATCCTGTGCAAGCATTTTGTTTTGGACTTCCCTTTAAAAATGAAATGAAAAACCGGTGCAAAGGACATTCATAGGGCTTACTTA
Source organism: Podarcis pityusensis (assembly GCF_964106645.2). NCBI lineage: Eukaryota > Metazoa > Chordata > Lepidosauria > Squamata > Lacertidae > Podarcis > Podarcis pityusensis. The sequence continues at coordinate 31,579,931 of NC_138036.1, forward strand.
ATGGAAGTTTCCTTAGCTGTCTTTCACGAAAGGTAGTAAAATTGTCCCCGTAAAAATTGCTGGAGTGCTGGTGTCTTACAGCACAACTGTATACATTTCAAATCAGACAAAAGCTCAGCTGAGTTCAGTAGGATTTATTTTCAGGCACATGTGTGTAGGAGGGGTGGGGAAACTTAGCTCTGGGGCTGAACTTGGTCCTTGGAATCCTCTCCAGGCCACACACCTCATGGACCTTGCTTCACAACCTGTTTTTCCCTGACTGGAATGTGTCCTGGAACTCTGATAGTGCCCCTGGACCGGTGTTTCCCAAAGTTTTTAGACTACAACTCCCTTCATTGCTAGCTAGCAAGACCAGGGGCCAGGAATGACGGAAATTGTAATCCAAAAACAGCTAGAGACTCAAGTGTGCGAAACATTGATCTGGATGGAGGATAGAGGGTGATCTGTGTGAAGAAACCCATCTACTGTACAAAGGAAACACTCACACTTGCTGTTCTGCCCATTTTTGCCTCGGGCTCTGCCCACCACCGGCAAGTGACCCTCAGAAGGTTGCCCAGATTGTGGCCCTCAGTCTGGAAAAGGTTCCTCACCCCTAGTGTACAGGAGAGTCACCTAGGATTCCATTCACATTCTAAAGCAGGCTTCCTCAACTTCAGCCCTCCATATGTTTTTGGCCTACAACTCCCATGATCCCTAGCTAGCAGGACCAGTGGTCAGGGATGATGGGAATTGTAGTCCCAAAACATCTGGAGGGCTGAGGTTGAGGAAGCCTGTTCTAAAGCCAAGGACCAGGCAGAGAATCTACCCATTTGCAATTTCTTTACAACTGAGAAACAAAAGGGTGTTTGTTTGTTTTATTCCCTTTCCCCACTCTCTTGGGTCTTATCTGGACTAACATGTGGATAAATACAATGTGAAGCTATGGCCTTGTGGGAATCCTGCATGAAGGTTAGCGACGGGTCAATCTGTCGGATTCTGGTTTCTCTGAGTTTTTCATTTCTCCAGCTAGTCCTCCCTATTTCCCAATCAGTTTGCATTTTTTAAAAATAAAAAAGTTCTCATGAAAATATAACAGTGTAAATTTATCCTAATATACACATTTTTGCAAAATAGTTTTTCATAATACAATTTTTAGATGTTATATTCACCCATATGCGTGCCTTCATGCTCACGTTACTCTCACATCTGCCTTTTTATACACATTACTTGGCTGTAGGATTCAGAGAAGTGTGAACGTCGGAGGATGGCTGCATTTTGGTTCACGTATTGTTTTGGAAAGTGTGAATTACATAGGTTCACCTTTAAAGGTGAACTGAATCAAATTTCTCCCCTACCCCGAAGGTTAAAGCAGTGAACTGTCAGAATGCATTTACTAATTCATATCCTGAAAAAAACATTCAATTTTCAAGTAGGAAATATACATGAATTGACATTTTACATAAAACCTAGCCAAAGTAAAACGATATTGCTATACTATCTTGCTGCAGGCTCTCCTGCAGGGAAAAGAGCTTATGTCTGTATGTCGTTTGATGATTTCAGTAACATGAGGAGTTGTATTTCATTTACTAAATAGCCTATCTTCCCCCCTCCCCTTCTTCGAGAACTGAAATCTGGCAGAACTTGAAAGGATATTAGAGTACAGAAAATACCATATGAAGGCATGACTTAAAATTTCCTCAGCTGTGGTATGATTTGATTGTAGCCCCCATTATCCTTAACCTTTGACCCTGCTGGCTGGGGCTGATGGGAGCTCGTACTCAAGAACATCTAGGTTCCTCATCCCTGACATAAAAGCTTGGATTGCCTCTTGAGAAAACTGTTGAGTGGTAGACCTCACAAGCGACATGCATGCAACAGCTGGGTGAAATTTTTAGTTCCTCTTCTAAAGTAATCAAAGGATGAAGAAACTCTATTATAGCTCTTTATTTTCATACTCATAGCTTTTTTAAAAAAACAGATGAAGACCTGAGATTTATTATATGCTCCTGTTATTTATCATTTCAGGCAGATACAAATCCTCTTAATTCTAGCAAACTACATAGCAATGCACAGCTGTATGCATATCACTGTATGTATATCACTGACTTCACCTAATGCTAAAGAACAGCTCCTAAAGGGAGCTTAGAATGCATTTGAAGTAGCAGAGCTTCCCTCTTCTACCTACTGTTTCGAAAGTTCTTTCATTTTAAGCACCATCTTTGAGCTTATAGGCTGAATAGAATCCTCTGTTTATGACCCTCTGAATGTTTTTCTGTATAAATCCGCTAAGTGACTAAAAGCCTGTGGTGGACGCCTCATGCTTCACCTTCTTGCATTTTCCCTCTTTCCATTCTGAAGGCTCTTAGACGAGACATGTGGTATACAAGGTTCAAGATCTGCAAAATGAAAAGGGAGGCCTGTTTAGATTATTTATTCCTTGCTTCCTTACCACCAGCTACCTCCCCACTCCTGCTTTCCCCTCCAGAGCAAATTCATTGCAGAGGAAGCCGACTGAATCTCCTACCTTCTTGGAAATAGGATTGTCGTGGAGTTAATTGTAGCTTTCATCAGAATGAAGCTGCCAGATGTGAGGTGCAAGCAGGGCTCACCACTGCCTCAGAGAATATGGCAAATCAGAGAAAGAGAGAGAGAGTGTGTGCTGTTTTGCTCAGATATAAATTAAAACACCTGTACTTCCCAGCTCAAGCACTCTCTGTACTTGCTTTCATTTATGTAAGCTGGCACAGAGGAATAACTGGTGCAACTAAATACCTTTCTTCCATCAATTCTTAGCACAGTGTTATGCAAGTGTCAGAGTTTTGAGGATGCTGCAATGGCTGTGGTCTCCCATGAGCTGAGTCTGTGCTGGCCAGCCAAGACATTTTGCTGCCTGAGGCAGAGCTGAAAATCCTTCCCACCCCAAAGTCAAAGTAAGTGCATACCACCTAAGGCTAGCCAAGTTATTTTGGCACCTGGGTTAGAAAATCCCAGAAATACTTTTCCCTTGCAGTCAAAGCTAATAAGAATAAAAATAAATAAATAGCTACTTGTGTTAATTATGGTTACTTTCCGCCATTTCATGACACTCAATATCACCTTCCTGAAGTGGTTACCTCACTCTGCTTAATAGCAGGGCCACTCCAGAGCCAGACAGAAGGCAGAGGTTGAGAAAGTGGAGCTACAGTGGTAGAGGCTGAAGACTGCTCTTGGTGCTGGCTTCTTCTGGCTTGATGGGGAAGCTAATAACAGGAATGATTCTTGCCCATTTTTCTTTGAGACACCTCTTTCCCTTTCTTTCAGCTGCTTACTACTACTAGTGCCTCTTCAACATGGATGGAAAGGAGATAGAAAAAGAGAGAAAGAAAATTGTGTGTATGTGTGTGTGTGTGTGTGTGTGTGTGTGTGTGTATATATATATATATAACATATTTTTAAAAAAAAATATTATATTGGGAGCTGCCCAGAGTGTCTAGGGAAACCCAGCCAGATAGGCAGTGTATAATTTTTATTTATTTATTATTATTATTATGATTATTATTAGGTGACTTGCAATTCTAAGCACACATTTTGTGGATAGAATTCCTACTGAATAAAGTGGGATTTCTGAGCAGACATACCAACAGTTGCACTCTTAAGGCTGCAATTTAGTTTACAGTCACCTAGGAGTAATCCCTACTGTACACTGGTTTATGTGCCTCTGAATAAATGTGTGCAGGAAAATGCATATTGAGGGTGTGGTAAAAAGTAAATTCCCAATCTTGAAAGATTGGAAACTATGTCTGTAAAGAAGTAAAAAAACAAAACATTTTATTTAAAAAATGGACAGGAACAGTGTTGTTATCCTGTTTTGGATAAAGGCAGATTGCAAGTTCTGTTGCACAAGTGGAAGTTGCTCTGCTTGTGCAATAACTTTGTTTAATACAACCAACACTTTAACATAAAAAGGTCATTGACAGGATGGAAAGGCAACAAAGATGGAATGAAGTTCATGGTCGTTAATGGGTATCTATAAATTACTTTTCTGAACAGAATGCTTTTCTGTCCTGAAACAACTTCCAGATGGAAGCTGTCTTTCCCAAACCCTCTGTGCCATTTCATTAACGCTGAAAAAGCTGTGTAGGAACTTGCTCATAAGTTGCTTTAGATCTTGGGTAATCCAGGTGTGAAAGCCACCGAAGGAATTGTGACCTGATGCTGATGTGCTATTGAAAACTGTGGAAGCTGACCAAACCTAGAAGACATTTCAAGCCTAGGGAGCAAGTTGATGGAGCGACCTTCCTAAAACCTAGCCTTTGATAAATAAAGCATAGTAGCTCAGGGCCAAATAACACTGTTGTTACATTGTGGACAGGTGTAACAATCTCACAATTTGTGTGTGTGTGTGTGGTCCTAATGAAAAGAAGGTGTGAGAGACTGTGAACTGGAGCTGATGAGCAGGGGCAGAGCTTGCATGCCCCCCTGGCTGATTTTCTGCTAAAAATCAGTCTTCCCCAAGCTGCTTTTGCACTCATGGTGGTGAAAAGGCCAAAGATAAAAACGTATGCAAATGTGAAACCTGACAACTTTTCCCTTAAAAGGAAGGGCAACTATAACATTCTGCTGCTGTGTAATATCTTGGTTTCTTCCTTCAGGTGAGTCATTAACAATGGAATCCTATACTGTACATGCCTACTCAGAATTAAGTGTCATTCAATTCAATGGGACTTGCGTCTAGGTAAGAGAGCATATAGGATTGCAGTCTAAATAAATAAGTGGGTGGAAGCACCTGCTCTCCCAGAATGGGGTACAACTGTAAGAGGTGTAAACCTTATAGATGAGCTGATAAATGTTTAGTTGGGAGCAAGAATGGGGAAAATAAAAGGTGTTGGCTGGCTTGCTGTGCTTTTTTCTGTGCCTGGTACTGTTTTGTAAAACTACAAATGATGCTGTTATAATGCTTCTCAGCTTAGCTATCTTGCACTGGGGCAGCAGGGAATTCACACATTCAGCAAGATCTGGGCAAGCCTCGAGTGTGAAAAATCTGATACATTCAAGCTCTGTGAGCAATGCTATCACTGGCAACATAAATAATGCAGCATTCATTGCTGGGTTGCTTGTCATTTGGTGTGTTTGCCGTGTGTATATTATAGGCCATGTTAAAAAAAATGTACATCTGAGGGTGCAGAGAAATATAATCTTAATTGGTCTGTTGGTAAAAACTGATTTAAACATGGCCAGAATTCTGTGCTATATAAACAGAGTTGGGTTTTTAAAAGTTCTCACAGTTAAATGGCCAAGTTAAACAAGATCCTACTGTATGTTGGCTTCTCAGCAGAAACATGAAGAAATAAATGAAGCGAAAAAGGGAAAATGCCTTAGTTTTCTGCTTATTGGGATTGTGCTCTACAATAATAATCTGCACATACAGACATTCTTTTTCATCATTTGTTGTCAACATGGGTGTGAATAAAACCATAAAAGCATAACATTTCCAATCCCTGGTGCCTGCATAACATCAGCCAGCAATGGTGGTGTGCCAGTTTTCCTTTCCAACTCATGTATGACTACGGTGATCTGTGCAGTGGGGCTTTTTGAAATATAGGGATAGAGTGATTTGTGCGTAAGAGTATAATAAGAGCCATATCAGACCCATCAAGTTCAGCATCCTGCTCTCATGGTAGCCAATGAGATGCCTATGGGAAGCCTGTGCTTTCCAGCAACTGTTATTCAGATGAATGCTGCCTCCAACAGTGTACGGGGAACATAGCCATTGTGGCTAGTAGCCACTCGTACATCTTGCACAAGTGAATTCCACAGTTTAGCTAGGCCAGGGTGTACCCCCTTTCTGCCTGTTCTGGATCAACCTTCAGCTTCACTGGCTGGTCCAGGCTGCTAGTATAATGAGAGAGGGATGCAATTACGCAGGATGCTAACACACAACACTTGGATGTTGGATGGCCACACAAGACTTGAGGATTATGCGCTAACTCATGGTTCTCAAGTCTACAGTGTAACTGTGCTGGTCCCGTGGGCTAACCGAGAGGCGAGGTCCGAGTCAAGTCCGAGGTCGAAGGTGCAGTATGGAGGCAGTCCGTAAAAGTTGAAGCTGGATGCAGGGCAGGTAGTCGGGTGAGGTCAGGAGCTCCGGCAGGATAGCAGAACAGGGTTCAGGCAGGAACTGACAACCAACGAAGTTGCTCCCGCAACTTGGGACTGAGGCTGGCTGGCTTTTATCTGCCCCGAGGCACAGGGTGGCCCCGATCCTCAGGTGACTCACCTCTCCTGGCCTGGAGGAGAGCACTCCTTCTGTGGGAACTTAGTTCCCTCCACCTCTCTGCCCTGAGCCTCTGCAGCTCAGGAGAAACTGGAGGGTTACCGGACCCAGAGGTAACCTCAGCTTCCCCTGACGGGGCTGAGAGTGGAGCACCTGCAGGCAATGGGTCCTCCACCCCCTCAAGAGCCAGAGCAGACTCAGCTGGTGCCTGCACCTGAGGATCCAGCACAGGTGAGGACCCTTCAGGCTCATGCCCCAGCCCTGGCTCAGCTGGTTCTGGAGGCGGGGAATCCTGTGCAGGCTGGGATTCCTCAGGTTCAGCATCCGAATCCGAATCCCAGGCCATCACAGTAACAGACCTTGGGCTACATGACTCCCAGCCAAAGCATGCGAAGGTGGGGTGTGTGGAATGGCAGCAACGTCCTCTTGGTGGTATAGTAGCACTCACCATGATGCAAATGGCGGTTGGGCAAGGTGACAATGAAGTTGCAGGGGCTCCAGGCTGGTGGAAGTGGCCCACAATTGTGTGAGTATCTGCTAGATTGCTGCTGGAGCTCCAGCAGCTTTGCCTCATCCCTATCTTGACAAGGGGCAAGACCACCCCCAGCAGGAGGATGCTCCCTCTCCTTTCACTGCTAATGGATCAAATAACTGCAATCTATTGAGAACATTGCTTCATGGGCATCTCTAAAACTATGGCTGACCAAAGCCACTGGTTTAGCATACTTGTGCAGCTGGGCTTGCCCAAATTGGGCAATCCATATGACAGGGTTTCAGTTTGGTGCGGGAAAACAAGAGACAAACAATTTCCTTCCCAATTATGTGGAAATAATGTTGTATCTTGTTGAAGATGTTTTCCCACATCTTGGTTGTGTGAAATGTCAGGCTGAAGTGAACAGCTGTTTCTCTAGTGCTTTGGGTTGGTACTTTGCCCTTTACTTATTATTGCATGCTTATCTTCCTTGAACTAAATTTTGGTTTGGGACATGGTTAATAACTAGGTTTCATGCCAGAAATTGTGTGCAATTGAAGAATCATATGAAACGTGAACCAGTCCAAAACTACATTTTTTTGCCAAATTCCTGCATAAAGCCTGACAACATATTAACAATTAGTGTTTGAAGTCCACTGACTACAATTCTCTCTCTATTTTTTAATGTGCCCATCTGTATCCACCTGCTGGGTTTCTTCTGTCATCATTTCAATTATTGTTGAAATGTAATCTTGCAGAGCTGGGTTGGCTATCTCAGGGCTTTCCAGATGTCGTTGGACTCAGCTCTCATCAGCCCCAGCTAGCATGGCCAGTGGTCAGAGATGATGGTGGAAGTTATAGCCTAGATCATCTAGGTAAAGGTAAAGGGACCCCTGACAGTTAAGTCCTGTCTTGAATGACTCTGGGGTTGTGGCGCTCTTCTTGCTTTACTGGCCGAGGGAGCCGGCGTTTGTCTGCAGACAGCTTCTGGGTTATGTGGCCAGCATGACTAAGCCGCTTCTGGCGAACCAGAGCAGCACACGGAAACGCCATTTACCTTCCCGTTGGAGTGGTACCTATTTATCTACTTGCACTTTGACATGCTAGAGGGCCACAAATTCATCACTCTTGTGCTAGATCACTCAATATAAGGCTTTAGCCATCCTCTTAAGCAGTGGTGTCCAAACTTTTTTCAAAGAGGGCCAGATTTGATGAAGTGAGGACCGGCCAAAGTTGTTGAGCTTACTTGTTGGGTTTAACTTACATTTACACTTAGGTGTTGAGACAGAAGGGAACAATGACTGTGGTCAAACTTCAAAGAAACAAGCTCTCCATTATTATTGGCATCTCCTTTCCTGGGCTGCTTCAACTCCTGAGACTCTACAGCAGCCTTTGTCAACCTGTTGCCCTAGATGATGGAGACTACAACATGCAGCAGCAGCAGCAGCAGCAGCAGCAGCAGCAACAACAACAGATAGCATGAGAACTGAGGCATGATTCGATGAAGTGAATGTGGCAGCACTAATGTGAAGGGTGAAACAGATCTTCTGGACTGCAGCTGAGGGATCCCTGTCCCCTCCCGCTTGCACGCAAGTAAGAGTTGGGATTGGGGCTGCTCCAATGGGAAGGGAGTCATCACGCTACCTAACTGAGACATCCCTGTCCCCTCCTGCTTGCACGCAAGTAGGATTGGGATCGGGGTTGCACTGATGGGGAGGTTCCGTGCTGCCTAACTGAGAGATCCCTGCTATGACTCTTTTAGCAAACTCTTCAGCATACCTTTTGGGTGGTTTACACTTTGTGGCCCTTTCAGACCTGCGTACTATACACAAGTCTTCCATGCGAGGGGAGGCCTGGGTAGGCCGGAGGCTTGGGCTTCGTCTTATATACCTGCTGGGATTGACAAGGCATCTGACCCTCACCTGAATCTCATAGCTCTCCCGTAGCTGCCTCTGATTAGTTTTCATTTAACTCTTGGGGAAAATAATTAGCATCACATGTCATGTGCATGGAAGTTGCTGAACTAATTAACCAACTAGAAGGATTACTGTTAATAGCACCAGTTTTCCTATAACTTGATATTGCTGGATAGTTTTGATGAACTGCAAAAGCATTTTTAGTTTGCTTTCTGTTGCCACCCTGGAACTTTTCTCTATTAGTGCCACTTTGTTTTGTATGATTTCTTGCAAATGAAGGAAAAGAACTTTTCTGCTTGTATATGTTGATAGTATAATTTTGGTTACCGAGGACAAACAAGATTGTACAAAAACAAGATTGGGTGCAGGCCTGGCCAGGACATAGGTACCCTGACTGTGACAAAGGTGACCTGTGTGCTTGCTTGCTTGATTAACAGCTGTTGGGAACTTCAGGGTCCCTGCTCTCCCTTCTTATGGTCTTTGTACTTGACCTGGAGACTCCAACAGAGAGCATTTCATGTCAAGAAGGAGGGCAAGTGGGCACCCTATCAAATGACAGGGCAGGAGCTACACAGAGCAGGGCCTTTTCACTGGTGGTGCCCATTGTATGCCTTGCTCTTCCCAGACCTGCTCTCTTTTGGCCTGTATTTTGGAGCTTTATAATTTAGGAAGACTTTGGAAGAACTGGTTGACAAGTCTTATCAGTCGCTGACGTATGAGCGGATTTTATTTGCTGCTATTCTGGGCTTCTGGTGCAACAGGGTTTACACCAGCGTAATCGTTGGCCATGATGCCAGAAGGGATACAATTTACGAGCTTTCTCCATTATCTGCACAGCAGGGGGTGTTTAGTCAACAGTGCAAAGGCTGAGATGAAGCATTCCCTGCTGGTTACCTGCTTTCAGCAATAGGGGTTACTGTACCCAATTGGTTAGCTGTCAGATTCTAGAGCTCCCCATTGGTGGCTCTTAGGTAATTCACAAAACACAGAGTCCATTCATAAAACACAGTGTTCATTCATAAAGCAGTAACATAAATCTCCATTGCTACATATTGGGTTTGCAATTTTGGGAGAGGGGAGACTGCCTGCTAGGGAGTGGGCGGGCTGGTGAGGCCCCCTAGATTTAGAGGCCCTAGGCTTCAGCCTACTTAGCCTATACATAAATCTGGCACTGAGTCAAGGCGGCGAAGGCCCCTCTGCCACTGCCATTGCTGTAGCATCAACGTCCCGAACGTGTACTGTAGTATTTATTTATTTGTTTAGCCACACCCCCCTGGCTGACCAGATTGGTCGACCCAAGGAGTGACACAGCTGGGGACTCCCTAATGGCGCGGCGGCTAGTCACGTCCCCCGCACAGAGGGGAGAGCTCATGACGAGCCCGCAAAAAGGAAATGGCTTTGGTGGGCAGGCCCTCGGGGGCCGTAGGAGATTGCTTTTTCAAAATTGCCTGGGGGGCCATTTGAAACCAGCCTGGGGCTGGACTTTGGTCACACCTGCTTAAGCATACCTCACCCCACCCCACTTTTGTTTTGGTAAGCTAAGTGATCTCCTTTTGAAGAATTCAGCAGTAGAGATTTCCTGCTTAAACCTCATAACCATACACACCACAGGACTTCCATGGAAACCAAAAGTCTGAAGACTACCAGAGGGAAATAAATATCTGTATGTATTTATTATTCAGTTGGTTCGCTGTTGTACCTTAAAAACAATTAGAAAAGATGTAGAAAGAACAGAAGTAAGAATGAGGGGAGAGATGCAACTGCTATCAAAAAAAGCATCTATGCATCTAGTTCTTATAATATCTAATGCAGGGATAGGAGAACCTGTGGTCCTCCAAATGTTTCTGGACTACAACTCCCATCATCCTTGTCCATTGGCCATGCTGGTTGGGGGTGATGGGAATTGCTTTTCCTTAAACAGCTTCTCTACAGAAGCATAAGTAATAAATGGCATAAAGAAGTAAATAAGTAAGCCAGGTGCAGGGATGCTCTGCTCAGCTCAATGCATATGACGTGCAATTCTGCCCTCAGAGCATGCTGGGAGTTGCAAACATTCCTGCATACTGTTTGCTAGATGTTCATGTGATCAGCCAAAAACAGGACAAAGGAAGAAAATTGGATAGGCACACTGGGCATCTCCAAAGCATGTGAAGTGTGTTGCTATCAGTGGGAAAGATTTGTGCATATGCTAAAATGTGTCAGTTAAATGGCCATATTGTGTCCTCTTTCAATGAATATTCTGGAGAGAACCTTCAGTACAATTAATTACACTTGCCCTTTCTCTCTTTCATTCTTGAAGATTTGAGTTGACTTTAATTAGTCTCCCTCTGTTTGCTTGTGAGCACTTAAAAATAATAATAATTAAGGGGTTTTTTATAGTCAGCTTTTCCCAAGTTCTCACAGTTCTCCTTACTAACAAAACAGATCAAGTTGCATATCTACCAGGCGAGACAGAGAGTTATTTAGCTGTAGCAGGAAGAGAAGGTAAAGGGACAGAGTTGATATTTGTTTCACTTCTGACACTTTCCCATTGCTTTTGCAATGTAAATAGCCTGTCCTGTTTGCATTACCATTTTAATTATGCCTCTTCAATTTCTTCTTCTCTCCAGCTTAGTTTTTTCCTGATACTGTTCAAAAGACAAAAGTTCTCCAGTCCATCGTCTTAGTTCATTGTTTTGATCCAGTTCAGCAGCGATATTCCTCAGTAATCATTACATTTTGTTTTATTTCCTTTCTTATGAAAAGGGAAAATTAATGTCACACCCCAAAGTTTCAGTACTTTGTTCTCTTGTTAGAAGTCCATGAGGAAGTCCTCCTGCACAAATTTTCCTGAAATGTATTTGAGCTGTGTCAGAGTGTTATGTGATTTTGGACAGATCCCATTCATAGGAGTGTCCCAGTAGATCATACTCCATTGCATTAGTGCAGTGAAAATCGTTGTCTGATGAACCATCGAAGAGTCTTATGGTATTTTAAAGGCTAACAAATGTTATGACAGCATAGGCTTTCATAGACTAGTGTCCTCTATGCATATTTTGAATACATTTCAACTCTGATTGAATTGTTACTATCTGCACCTCTTGCATTTCATTGCTCTGACTCCAAAATTTACAACCCTTTACAATAATCTGTATATACCTGCAAATGAGAGTTATAATTCATGTATCTGATGAAGGGAATTGAAACTTGTGAAAGCTTATGCCATAGGAAAATTTGTTAGTCTTTTGAGATGCTAGAATACTTTTGTTGAGCAGGCATTTTCCAAATTTTTTTTTTATGAACTGCCCTAGTAGGGCAGTAATTGTTCCTTGATAATTTGTCATCCCCCTCCATGATGGCACCCAGGGCGACCCGCCCCCGCCCCCCTTCCTACGCCCCTGACAGCACAGGTTTCATAGGATGATGTCATCTATATGTATTCATCGATTGAATATCAGCAGCTCTTTCATAAGTAGGCTACAGTTCTAAGAACCTCACTATGGAACATTTAGAAATAACATTTACTCTTCTACTTTCCTCTCCTTCAGAATAAATGGTATATCCTCCCCAAGGAGGGGATGTATCCAAAATTGCATCCAGAATTGCAGTGAGCTTTGACAAAAAGATGTAACGTGGGAATACTAGCCACAGCTACAGTATGAAAAGAAGTAATGAAAAAATACTTCACTTAGCAAAAGCCAGTGGTATTGAAACCCCAGATTTTTTACGCTTTACTGTGTGACAATCCCACTCCCATTTTAAAAGCACAGTGTAGTCCTAAACCTTATGCAAATGTTAGATTGCTGTATTTAAAGAATGAACTAGTCTTTTATAACCAGGTGTTTTAAACTTTAAGCCATCCCCCTTTTCTAAAGAGTGAGAGAACATTGTTATGATAACAGCATATTTATCTTTCATCTGTCAGCAATTAGTTTACAAAGCTAATTCTCTGACTGTGAGCCAGGTTGCGAGGGAAAGCCTTTGTTGCAGTGTGTTTTCAGATTGCTGTTAATCCACTCCCACCGATTGATCATTGCCCATATGGACTCTTACCAAAGTGGGATTATCTACAAGGCTGATAGAGGAAGCCAGAGAGATATCTGGTTTATTTCTGGCTTTCTTCAAAGGAAGTACAGAATGAATTAATAGGGTCAGAATCCCCCCCCCCATATATATTTCTGGGTGTCTCATTGTCTGCTTACCGCTTGAAAAAGAACCATTCATTTTCTAAGTAATTAGCACATACGGACATCAGTCATTTCTGTTTAAACTTTGGTAAAGAAGGCCATACAAGAGGTGACATCATTTTCCTCCATATGTTTCTCAAATGGTCCTCATTAGATTGGGTAGAGAATAGATGGGCTAGAAAGGGATGAGTGGAGTGCCAAATAATGTAGATTGAGAAGCCTGATTTTGAAAACAAAAGTGACACATTTCTACCTTTCTGGATCAACAAAAACCTTTATTGATTATTATTTTTTTAATGTCAAAGTTCTCATAGTTGGGGATAGTGTCTCTCAACTTGTACAGTTGTAGTGTCTTATTCATCCTTTAGCGTTAATGACGTTGCATATATTTCAGCCACCATTTTAGTTGATTGTATTATTATGGACCACACTGGTGATATCAGCCATAGTAGGAGTGATATAACTTTGGCAGCAGGAGTAGACATGAAGATGTACACATAGAATCATAGACTTGTAGAGTTGAAAGGGACCATGAGGGTCATCTGGGCCAATCCCCTGCAATGCAGGAATCTTTTGTCCACCGTGGGTCTTGAACCCACAACCCTGAGATTAACAGACTCATGCTCTACCAACTGAGCTATGCCAGCAATCCATGTGAGTTGGAATGGTTTAGGACCAAACACTGAGGCAATGGCAATCGTGCTACTGAATGAAACATATAAAAGTTGTCTAAGTCTCCATTGATTCTATGGAAATTACTGCTGAATGGTTCTGTGAAAACTCATGCCACTTTTGTTTGAACTGTGTGAAGAATCATAGGTAATACCATTCAACAGAAATGCTGATGCCCTTGGCATCAAGAATGCCGAGAATGGATGACTTTAAAGCTACTATTTCAAATGCAGTGGTATTTTGGCAAACTATTACAGCTTCAGAAAGCAGAAGAAATGTGGAGGGAAGGGGGCAGATTATAAACGCACCAAAAGCAAGGGACAGATAAACAAACAGTTCACTATACAAATGTCAAAGCTCACTAGCTGCTAATCTAGAAAACATCTGTTTATAGCCATGGGTATTCTGATTTCCATAAAGCTGTTTTTACATCTCTGACTTCAATCACCCTTGCCTCACTAAATTAACAGAATAAATAAATAAATGCAGATTCATCAGTGCCGCTCTTATGCTAGTAGGAGGGTCCTATTTAGTGATCTAGGATGGGCCTCTCAATATAGGACAGTATTCTCTAACTCCATAGTTGGCTCTATTGTATTGAATTCTTCCTTTGTATTTACAGCAATCTAACTTACATGACCAGCTAGGAATCCCAGAACAAAAATATTCTCATGCTTCTTCATACAATCATTGAATTGTAAAGTTGGAAGGGACACCAAGGGTCATCTAGTCCAACCCCGACTCTGATACCAGAAGAGGGTGAGGCTGCGGTAGAGGGGGGAATGACTTGAAACAATGGGAGACAGAGCAAAAAGGAAATGGGATCGGCGACGAATAGAAAGCAACAGATAGTTTCACAAAACTGTATGTGTATGTCTATACATGTGTGCACACATGCACAGATATACAGATATATCTCAAATACACCGGAAGTGGTGATTTAATGACATAAATCCTCAGGTGAGCTTAGAAGAGAGTACTCATATTACCACTTACTCTTTGCACAATCAAGCAAAAGAATAGTTTCTATAAAATTTCTTAGAAAAGTAAAACCATTTTGTGAAGTGCGGGTAAGAAATGTTACAAATCAAATCAAATCTGGATAAACTCGGGAATTTTGACTAGGGCAATTTAAAAATAAGATAAGCACAGCAGAAACACTTTTAGGGATGCACTGGAAGGTTGAATAGAGTGTGCTGTTTCATATACTGCAACGCCTGAAAATCATAGAATGGTAGAGTTGAATCTCTCCTAATTTCATGATAAACTTTTTTTTTTAAAGCAAACCCATTGTTTGAATCTATTACAATGGGTCGACTGAGAATTAGAATGAATGCTAGGAGAAATATGAGCCAAATGGGCTTCGTGGTTTGAACTAAAATGGATAAAATGAAATATATATTGGTAAGCATTTCATGTTTATGGAAGCTGCATGTATTATATATGTCCTGCATACTACATCTGTTTCAAGAAAGCCTTTAATCAAAACCATGTGATACAGGAGAAATGATCAGCGAATCGAATTCCCATCCCTGCCTCTGGAGTTCGCAAGTGCATCCCTTGTTCCACCACATTAATATTTATTATGCTTATGGGGAAGCTAAGACACTGGGATCTGTTTGCAATTACCAAATTAAAATGCAATTAACCAGTCACAGAGAACAAACAGTGTTTCCTTTAAAATATTTTAAAGAGGTAGAACTGAGGATGAGTATAAAATTTCCTGGCCTAGGATGTTTTTACTTATGGAAGCTTCCTATGAAATATTGTGAAGGCCGACTTTCCCCCCTTTTTCCTTTTAAAATATCCCTAAGCCAGAAACCCATTTAAACCAAACAATGCTTTTTTAAAAAAATAAATAAATGCTGGTACAACAAAAAGATTTGTTTAGAACATTATATACCTGGTGGAAACTTCTCTGTAGTTATGTCTGCAAACCTTCTTCTCTGTCAAACAACAGTTACAAGTGTGTATAAATCAGATGCATTCTCCCTTCTCTGAATGGGCTGCTTTTGACAGCATCTGCTTGACAGCTTCCTCCTGGAGGAATAAACACTGAAGGCTTTGTAAGCATCTATTTTCAAGTAGGACCGGCAACATGGAGTGCTCCTGTTCAGGATATGAGCCAGCCAGCCCAGCCATCTTTCAGCATATTTTATTCCACACACCACTGCTGCATTATGGCACTGAGCATACCCTCCAACATTTCTCCTATGAAAATAGGGACGTCCAATTCAATAACAACAAACAACAACAACATTATACCTGACTGGGCGGCTTCCACTATATATAAAAATATAATGAAACATTAAAAATGAAAAAAAAATCCCTATACAGGGCTGCCTCTAGGGGTCTTTTAAAGGTTTGCTGCCATATGTCTGCAATTTCCTGGACATAGCTGTCAATTTTTTGGGGGGGAGATTTTGCAAAAAAGTTGAACAACTCTTGTGTCTGGATTTTCACTTTTTGAAACATGGCAACCCTAAACTTATCTCCTTGGCTTGGGGGTCGCATAACTCCATACCCTTCAACATTTCTCCAAGGAAAATAGGGACATTCTAAGGAAAAGCAGGACATTCTGGGATCAAATAAAAAACCAGGATGGCTTATTAAATCTGGGATGTCCCTGGAAAATAAGGACACTTGAAGGGTCTGAGTGTTTAGTACAGGACTAATATATTTCCCCTTTCCACTCATAGTTCTTTGGGTCCAAACATTTATAAACTGAACTTTTATGAATTTATTTTTTTTGTGGTGGAATGAAAGTTCTTCCCAACTGAGTGCCCTTGGTTCACCAAAAGAGTTATCTTTGTTATCTGCCTGACACAAAAGAGAGGGAATTCTGCGCAAGTCTGAATGATTTCCTTATATTCCCAGCTTTGGAATGGAAACTTCCTGCTATGCGGAAAGACTTGGAACAGTTCTGCTTGCATGTCCAGTCCCGAAACAACATCTCTGGTGATCTTTCATCAATTTATCTTTCTGATGGAATTCACAGCTTTTGGAGTCAATTTAGTCACAGTGGTTGGTATGGTTAGCAGCCAGTTTTACTCCGGAACAGAAGGTTAAGGCTACAAGCCTAAACACTAGGGAGCAAGCCCCATTGAGCACACAGTGGGGCTTACTTCTGTTGCAGTGTAGGTTCTTTGTCTTATTCCAAGCAAGACAGGCATCGCTATAAGTTTTAAACGGGTTCCTTTACTTAAGATAATCATCCATTACATGCTGCAAACAGAAGCAAGCAAGGGAAGGGGAAACTGAAACTCAGCTCACAACCCAGGAAAGCCACCCAGCCCCCTCTCCCAGATACATTAACCCCTTAGCGACATTTTCTTCTCAATGCAGTGAGTGTTAATTCAAGGCTGCTGCCTATTCCAGCAACTTCTGAGTAAACATGTATAGCTTGTGCTGTAACTCTGCTTTCAGTTTTGAAGCAAACTATGTATGATTTAGCACCATGCATTCCTTTACTCACAGTTTTTTAAAAATTAACCACAACAATTTAATTGACGTCAGTGGGCTCTAAAATTGCTTAATATTTATATATTGTCATGTTGGACATAGTAGGGATGGGAACTCTTCAGAAGTTGTTGAACTCCAACTCCTATCATCTCCAACCAAGCATGGCCACTGTTCAGAAATGACACTAGTCATAGTCAGGCCAGCTGCCATGATCTACACAGTGGAATGGTTGTGGACTCTCCTTCCTTGGAGGTCTTCAAAAAGAGGTTGGAGGGTCATCTGTAATCTATGCTTTCATTTAGGGTTGCCATATCTTGAAGAGCAAAAAAGAGGACAGCCTGAGCCAGGGAAAAGAGGCACGCGGGCGCTGGCATGTAGGGCCACTGCTGCGCCCGTGCACCTCTTTTCCTAGCTTGGGCTGGCAGTGGCTGCAGTGTACAGAGCAGCCTATGCCCAAGCTGCCTGCGCCTGCACTTAATGCACTGAGAATGCAAGTAGACTGCAGGCGGAGGCGAGGCTACCACTGATTGTTGGGATCAGGTGTATTATTAGCCCAAATTGTGATTCTGCAATAATTTAGTAGAACGAAATACTCCCTGCTGGCAATGCCTTGGAAACACCTTGTTTGTTTAACACACTGTGCTTTAAATCTTGATTTCCCACTGTCTACTCCCTTTTTGGTCATATTATGTCTGAGACAACAGGAGGGGAAGCCTAGTTCAGCGCCTGTTGGACATGGTCCAATTACTGAACTTGGGGATCTGATTAATGGTTTCCTGAAGGAAAAGCAAAACTCCAGCCCACCAAAAGCTAAGTATTATAGAAGTAGCACTTTAGGATTACACACTGTCTGTTCTTGAGTGTTGCTGAGAATTTTGTTTTCTCTGTCTCTTGGTGTGAAGAAAGCACAAGGGAGAAGTTTGACAGTGGTAGTCTTAATGCTGCAATTTGCTTTGTCCAGGAGCTTTAAAAGACTGCATTGAATATTAGATGCTGCAAGCCCTCTTTGGTGAGGCATTGGAAACATGTGGCTTTATATGAACTATAATACTTTCATACTGCAAGGTTAGCCAACATAGTACCCTCCAAATGTTGTTGGACTCCAACTCCCATCATCCCTAATCATTGGCCATGCTAGCTCAGGCTGATAGAAGTTGTTGTCCAACAGCATAAGGTGGACCACAGGTTCCCCATGACTGTCTTAAGCCATTTACTTCATCCAGGAAGCTGCCTTACACTGTATCAGACCATTAGTCTACTTAACTTGCTAGGAATTGTCTAAACCAATAATGAGGATACCTTGGCCCTCCAGTAGCTGTGGTACTCTTCATCCCATCAGCCCTAGCTAGCATGGCTAATGGTCAAAGATGATGGAAGTTGGAGTCCAACAACATCTGGATGGAGACAGGTTCCGCATCCCATCTACACGGACCGTCACCAGCTTTCTAGAGGTCCTTCCCAGTCCTTCCTTGAGATACTAGGTTTGAGCATGGGACCTTCTGCGTGTGCTTTGGCACGGAGCTAGGTCACCCAGACCTATATAACTTGCCCTGTTCAACTGAATATCAAGTTATATTGACCTCATATACACTAAAACATATCACATAAAGGAGAACATTTAACATTCTTTTGATAAACATGCACTCACATTGCTATGGGGAATTGATATAGAAATGCTGTGATTGAATACATTTGTGCTTGCCAAACCTGATTGCTCCATAATTAATAACAATGTGCTAAATCTCAGCTTGAGACTATGGTATATTTTCTTCCAGACACAATTGATTGAGCTACCAATGAACACTCAAGTCTTCTCTCCCACCCCGGTCTTCCTATTATGTTGCACTAATCTTGTGTCTTCCGCTGAATTTTCTTACGCTTTGCTGTTACTAGCAAGCTTAAGGATTAGTGAGGCTTAATGGTTAGTGATGCCTGCTGGTGCAGCGGGGAACTGACCCAGGCGACGTGGCCCTTGGCAGGCATATACCCCATCACTGGCCGGACAGCCATTCGGCAAGGGGGCTGGGGGCACAGTGGCAAGGCCCAGAGACACCGGGTAGCAGGCAGGTCAGTACGGGGATCTCTGTGTGAGGGCCCCTGACTCAGCCCCCTTAAACTCATGCACACAGGACTACAGGCCCCCGATCTCCCCATGCTATGCCCCTGATGCAGGGGCCAGGGTGGTTTATGTGGGAAGAGGCAATTCTTGAGATACTGGGGTCCTGAGCTGCATAAGGTTTTATAGGTCAAAACCGGCACTTGCGGTGGGTGGGGAAGGCTGTCATATTAGAAAATTGGTTAGGGAACAAAAGAAGTAAAACACAGAAAATCATGGCCAGCGCAAAGAATTGTGGATGAGCTCTAATTCTTTTCGGCATTTTGCCTCAGTATGTGTGTGTGTGCGTATTGCCCTAAAACTGAAACATTTTCTTTAATGAAAAGGTTTGTTCTTTCTTGTGCACTCCACTGCCTTATATTGGACCCTTGACATTCTGGGTCTCTTTGACCTAAGGTTGAAACAGCACACAGCTAGATAATGGAGTTGGCTTAAAACAGTAGGGGGGAAACAGCCAAGAAAGAGAAGAGAATATTAGTATTGCTTTAATAGCTTCTCTATTCATATATTCAAACTGCAGAAACATAGGTGAACATTAATGTTACTCTTGGGCCATGAATGAACATTTTTTTCAGGTGATTTTCATTCTCAGCGTACTGGAATGTAATCAGCTTTTTAGCAAGGCATTTCCTTAGCCATTTATTTCTGCTAGACCTGGGAACGAAGCATTGCTTAAATGGGTTATTGGCTGGCATCCTTAGGTAATGGAAAAGGACTGTGCGTACATTTTCTCTTGAGAGGATGGCCACAACAATTACATCCTCTGTAGCGAGGCATCTTCAGTATAAGCCAACTGCATTCTGCCTCTCTTGCTTGCTGATTGAATTATCAGCCTCCCAGATGAGATAGCCTTCAGCGTGTCCAGAGAGAAAGCATTACATTGTCTTATAAACCAGTAAAATCAGCACTTTCCAAACAGAGAGTGATAAATTGTCAGACCTGTAAGTGATTTGACCTTGATCTCTTAGCCAAAAGTTGTGGGAACGGCACCAACGCGGCATCTTCAAGCACCCATGTTACAAAGTGCCATTCCTAAAACAATTAACTGCCTACTGCAATGACATGTTTCCCATTTCTCCCCTCCTGTTCCATTATGTGTCCTCCCAGTGAAAGAAAACACGGCTGTTCCTCCTCCTCCTCCTCCTCCTGTCAAGGCAAATGACTACAAGAAACATATTTCACTTCAGATGAAACAAAGGCCTCTCCCTCCTGGCCAAAGTGTAAGATGTCATTGAAATAAACTTTCATAGAATCGCTAAACTGTTCTGCTATAAATGAGTGGTTCTTGATGCAGCTAGCGATCAACAAACTCACTTCCTAATTAAGTGCAGGAGCATAATGAGGAACAGGGCTTCCTTTGTTTAGCTAGCTTGTGTGAACTATGGCCACAATTCCCCAGACTCTCCTAACTCCTTCATTCAAAACTTGTAATTGGAACATAAGGAACCAGGTACTACAACAGCAAATGGTTTGACAGTGGCTCCATTCACTGCCAGCCAGATGTGAGACACTTTCAAAGGGGCTGAATGACTCATATATTGCCTGGTGTTGTATGACACCATAATCTCTGGTTTTCAGACCTACCATCAATAGGCACTGTCATCTTTAATGCAATCTAATGAGGCATTAAGATTTACAGAAAGGACAGACAATTCAAACTGAATCACCAGGAGAACAGGCCAGTGAGCAAGCAGGTTGGCAATTCATTGCTTCAGTTTGCACAAACAATATGCTTTGAGCAAGGGATGGAGGTTTTCTTCTCCTGAACGAGGGATGGCAGGAAAGGACAGCTATGCCTTTGGTTTTTGACTGGTGAGTTGGGTCTCACTACTGAGTTGTGGCCTGATCTAAGAGGGGTTATAGCAACAGTGCTGTCACCATACAAAAATAGGGTACAAAATTATGAAATGTATTCCCAAAATGCATGTTTGGTTTAAAAGTGGGACCCAGATACTGATGGGGAAGAAATTCAGTTCAGTTCATATGGTGAACCTAACTAATTCACACTTTCCAGAACAATATGTGTACTGAAACACAGTCATCCTTTGAAATTTGCAGTTCTCTGAATTTTGTAACACAGTTCTCTAGCAAAGCAATGCACACTGGGGTAAAGTGCCTATAAAAATACACATATTAGTGAAAAAAACATGCACAAGTGCATTATATAAGGCAAAATTGCTTTGCAAAAATGTATGTATTAGACAAAATTGCATACAAGGTATGTATTGGTGGAGAAATTCACACTGAAATGCGGCTGAATTTTCATGGAGACTTGTTAATTTTTTTAAATATGCAAACTAATGTGCAGAGCTCATCTTAAGAGTGGAAAAATGAGAAGCTAAGGAAAACTTAAACTGAAAGATTTGAGCATCCTTAGTGCCAGGTCTGAAAACATGGTAGGCTATTGAGCTAAAAGATACCTTAAAAATATGATACAGTTCAAGCAATACATTTTCAGCCACAGTTGTAAGCAGAGCTTTTGAGTACAAAGCAAAGCCTGGCAAGGTCCAGAGACATCTCTCAGATTGTGCTGGGCATTACCTGGTGTTCTTCAAAGTCTCCAGCACACCAAAGCAGTGGTGACATTGCTGCCCTTTTGGAGCACATGAGGCCACTTGAGGCAGGATGTGAAACACACCTGCTCTGCTATTTCTAGAATGAACCCAGAACTGTATGAAAGTCAGCAAGTTCTGGGTTTCTTATGGAATTGCTTCCACCCTTACCCTACATGCTGATTGGCGATAGGAAGCGAAGGAGGTAAACTTATAGTTCTTACTGGTGTTCAGTTGCATCTAGTCTCTGAGAACACACAGCCCTATTCCCCACTTGCAAACAAAACTTTTCCGCTCTCATTGCAATGGCAGAAGCTCACCTTTGTCTGTAGAGAAGTCATTCTGTGTGCCAGATCAGCTGAGTCTGAATCATCTAGTGCCCCTATAAGGTAGGTGCTGACAGGCAGTAGCAGAGTGAAAAATGTGGTTATTGCCATGTTAACAAGTCTCTCCATAAATCTATCCTAAAAAGGGAGCTCTTAGATGAGGTGTGGAAATTAGCAAGTGTGGAAAAGGAGAGCTGTAAAAACGAAACTGTAAAATAAAACACATACACAACAATATTAAACACACACTCTTTTTGTTAACATCAAAATCCATAAAAGCATTAGATTTGCAGATTCATCTAAGGAAGCTTCTGAAATTCCCTCCCCTTGCATATGACATCTTCACTAGTAGGGTTTTGTTGTTGTCCTAAGACCTATCTTTTCACCCAGGCCATTGGGACATTGAGATGAATTGCTTGAAGAGACCGACATGAATTAGAAGTGTCCCATTTGCTGCAGTGAAATAGTTGTGGTAACTGATGTTGTAACTGTTTGATTGCATCAATAGTTTTGATTTTCATTTTATAATTGTTTTCTTTGTTTAAATATGAATACGGCATGCCACCTTGTGATTCTAATGGAATCTGATGAAGGTGATCTAGAAATATAGCAAATGAATGAATGAAATGAATACATGTTAGAAATATAACCAGAGTGGAAAACATTGTGGATGTGCTGTGAGTGGCACAGGAGAGGGACAAACCTATGCTGATTCCTAATTATCCCTTACTTGACATACATGTCCACTACCCTAGTAGGAAACTTGACCACAATAAGATGGGGTGTAATTCTCTCCCCCCCCCCCGTTGACTCCAGTGGGAAGGAACAGGATAAAAGCTGAATCACTCCTCTGTGGAGTAACTGTTTGCAGGCCATGGACAGCTCATCCTGGGGGTATTCCTGACTTTGGGGTTGCTTGATTTTCTTATTGTCTTCACAACTAAACTGCTTTTTTCAGAATGTCTTCGTTAAACAGGACATTTGGGGGTTGTCTGTAATGCACCTTGTCTGAAGTCTTATGAGACAGCCTCCAGGCCAAATCTCTAATCTCATGAGGCTGCTATGCTTCAGTATCATTATGTGAGGGGAACCAACCTCCTTCCTATAGGCATTGTGGTTCAATTGCAAAGAGGTGGGTGCTGTGTTCGTGTTTCCATACAAACAAGGTAAATACTGCCTTTTGTGGTAATACGAGCACTAGAATCACAGGGTTGTGCCATTTAGAAACATTTCATGTTTTTTTTCAGATTGATGGCCTGAAGAATTCTGGTGACGTGATCCTCTCCCTGAACAGACATTAATCATATCAAATAATGTTTTTGTTTTGTTCTATTTTTCATGCGGTCTTCAGTTTCACCTCAATAAACCACTTTGGAAGATGATAGAGAAATGCACATTTGATGTTATACAAGTTAAACAATGTTCACATAATGCCCATGGGCCTTTGAGAAAGAAAAAGGAAAATGTCACATAATGCAAGGGATGTGATTCATTTGAGCACAGCCAAGAGGAATAAAATCTGATTATTTTTTCTGTTAAATATTAGCATAATCTGATTAATTCCACAGATCAAATAAATTGAAAGCAGAGCCACATTCAGAAATGTATGTTTTATATATGCCTTCTAAACCACAATAAAAAGATTGTAGTTAGTGCAGCCAGGTAAAAAATATGGCAAGAATAAAGTCATCTTCTATCATTCTATAGGATTATACTGACGGATCTTTTCTGGCATGATTTTTATCTCTGCTGACATGGCTTTGTTAGGTTAAACAGAAATAATCTTGAAATGTCTGCTGTTGGTAGGAATGAAATTCAGATTTAAAATATTTATTACAAGTCATCATCTGATTTGGGAAACTAATGCGTACCTCCTGTATTTCAAAATGAAATTTAGCTCTGCTTACATTGGAATAAGATTGCTACTTTTGAGACAAATCAAGAACCAGAGTGGATTGATAGGTAGAATTTTAAATCTGCCCCTGAGAGAAATATGAGATGTGAATTTCTGTATTGGCTTTATGAAAGCTAAACATCCTGATCCAGCAAAAGACACCCTCACAGACAAGCAGCCTTAACCAAGTGTTCCTGCTGCTGCTGCTGCTGCTGCTGCATATCTGAGTGTGTCTGAAGATGGGGACCCATTGTGCAGCAGCTCTGGAAAAGGCAAATTCCATGCTAGGGGTCATTAGGAAAGGAACTAAGAAGAAAACTGCTGGTTTTATAATGTCATTATATGACTCTACGGTGCAACCACAATTGTAACACTGTCTACAGTTCTGGATGCCTGGCCCCAAAGAGGAGGTTGCAGAGGTGGAAAAGATTTGGAAAAGGGCAACCAGAATGAAAGGGGGTGCAGCAGTTCCCCTTGAAGGAAAAGTTGGAGCATTTGGGGCAGTGGCGTAGTGTGGGTTGCACAGCCCCGGGCTGTGTGGAGGGGAGGGAGGGAAATGGATGGAGTGGATGGAGACCAGGGGCGGTGCCTAATGGCGTCCATATAACTCAGAGGACTGCAGCTGCAGAGATAAGGAAAGAAGAGTTGTTTCGTTGTCTGGAGAGGTCATTTCCTGGTTTGCATGGAGAAGCCGTTTTCAACAGAGCCCAGCAAGGGAAGCATGCAGCTGTACTGAGGCAACACCTAACTCCTAACAATTTTGCTCCTGGAGCAACCACTCCATGACACCCCCCCCATGCTACACCACTGATTTGGGGGGTGGCACTGTGGGTTAAACCACAGAGCCTAGGACTTGCTGATCAGAAGTTCGGCGGTTCAAATCCCTGTGATGGGGTGAGCTCCCGTTGCTTGGTCCCTGCTCCTGCCAACCTAGCAGTTCAAAAGCACGTCAAAGTGCAAGTAGATAAATACTTCACGGCAGGAAGGTAAACAGCATTTCCGTGTGCTGCTCTGGTTCACCAGAAGCGGATTAGTCATGCTGGCCACATGACCCGGAAGTTGTACGCTGACTCCCTTGACTAATAAAGCGAGATGAGCGCCGCAACCCCAGAGTCGGTCACGACTGGACCTAATGGTCAGGGGTCCTTTACCTGTTTAGAGAAAAGGTAAGTAAGAGGTGACACAATAGAAGCCTACACAACTATGTTTGCTTCAGGTTGCGTGTTTTCAGGTTGCGTCCCATGGTGACCCGGAAGTACCGGAAAGGGTTACTTCTGGGTTTCGCCACTCGCGCATGCACAGACGTGCAAAATGACGTCACACGTATGCACAGAAGTAGCAAATCGCGACCCACGCATGCGCAGACATGGGTTGCATTCCTTTCAGGTTGCGAATGGGGCCCCGGAATGGATCCTGTTCGCAACCAGAGGTACCACTGTATGGTGTGGAGAAAGTGGAAAGAGACAAGTTTTTCTCCCTCTCTTATAACACTAGAACTCATGGACATACAATGAAGCTGAATGCTGGAAGATTCAGGACAGATCAAGGTTAAGTGCTTATTTACAGAGTGAATAGTTAAAACCTAGGAACTTGTTCCCACAGGAGCCAGTGATGGCCACCTACTTGGATGGCTTTAAAAGAGGATTAGACCAATTCATGGAAGATAAGGCTCTCAATGGCTACTAGTTGGCTATGCTCTGCCTCCAAGATCAGAGGGCAGTATGGCTCTGAATACCAGTTGCTGGAAACTGCAGGAGGGAAGAGCACTGTTATGATCAGGTGCTGCTTGCATGCTCACCACAAGCATCAGGTTGGCCACTGTGAGAACAGTATGCCGAACTAGATGGGCCATTGGCCAGCAAGGGTCTTCTTATGTTCTTCCATATTTTCAGTCCCTGCATATCGCTCTCACTCTCTATTACAGTGTCACTCAAATAAATTTTAGTTGATTAATGGTGTGAATTTTAATTGTCCAGTCAATGAAATCTGCAAACATTTGCATATGAATAAACAGTAACATTTGCATATGAATAAGCAACAAAAAGTTGTTTTTAGAAGCAGAAAGCGTTCTTTCTTTGTTTCTAGGTGACACATGCTATGTGCTTCCTCTAGGCACACATGGAATTATTCCATCTGAGAGAAGATATATACACATGTATACACACTTCTCTCACATGGGAGAGAAAGTTGTTTATAGTGTCAGCGTTTACTTAGGGATGAGTTTCACATATGCAGCGTATTTTATCTTTCTCACTTTCAATACAAAGCTAACCTTGCCTACTCAGAAGAAAGTCCTATTGAATTCAGTGAATATTACTTTCAGGTAAGCGGGGTTAAAACTTCAGGCTTTTCTGTTTAAGACACACACCAGAATGGCTGGATAGGCCACTGCTTCCCACCATGTGCACATGAGGATGCAAGCATGTGTTTGTTACCACACATAAAGTGTGAAATTCCCATTAATGCAGGCAGAAAGATATTAAATATTGTGCTTTATCCAATCACTTGTGAAGGCACAGCTGGTTTCAGTCACATTTATGAGCAAATGTCTAAATCATGTTTTACATCTATTAGACTAAATAGGAAAGAAATTTTTGGAATCAAATCAATGATGCGAAATATAAATGATATGTGTAGGAATGTAAATTATAAGCAGCAGTGCAGGGGTGGTAAGAATAAGTAACAACAGCTGTGAAAGAATGAGAGGAAGAGAAGTGAACTCATTTGGGAGCACTGTAGTTGGGACTTGAGGTGCCAGCACATTAACAGTGTAAGACTACTTATAGAAAGCTCTGAATGGCTTTATTGACTGCCATATTCTCACCCTTAGTACTGCACCCTCGCTGCTGCGGTCAAGGGTGTAGTTGTGGTGTCAGGGTGCAATGAGAGGCAGAGAGGAGGCCTACAGATCCTCCAAGTGTCCCTATTTTCCAGGGATGTCCCTGATTTAGAAAAGCCGTCCTGGTTTCTGATTTGATCTCAGAATGTCCTGCTTTCCTTAGGAAATCCCTGTTTTCATTGGGGAAATGTTGGAGGGTATGGATTTATCCAACCCCTGAGCCGTCTGAAGGCAATCCTGTATAGGGAAGGGTTTTTTCATGTTTAATGTTCTATCATGTTTTTATATATGTTGGAAGCTGCCCTGCCCAGAATGTTGGGCGCAACCCAGTAAGATGTGTGGGGTATAAATAATAAAATTATCATTATGGAATGGGATGTCCCTATTTCCATTGGAGAAATGTTGAAGGGTATGGGCCTAGATGTAGGGGTGGGGCAGCAGGGCATGTTGTCTACAGTAGCAAATCATCCCAGGCTCCCATTGCATTTATTAATGAAACATCTGCCATGGCCAGTTGGCTGCTGTTTTATTTTTCATTGCATTTTTTTAAAAAAATACTGTACTAGTAGGTAAAAAAAAGGTAAAAGGCCCCTGGTAGTTAACTCCAGTCAAAGGCGACTATGGGGTGCGGTGTTCGTCTCACTTCAGGCCGAGGGATCCAACGTTTGTCCACAGACAGCTTTCCGGGTCATGTGGCCAGCATGACTAAACTGCTTCTGGTGCAATGGAACACCGTGACGGAAGCCAGAGCGCACGGAAACGCCATTTGCTTACTAGTACCTTGGGATTTTAAATGAAAGGCATGATATATGAAGTGAATGTGTGGTTCTGTCCTTGTAGGTTAAAAATACGGCTCCTGCCATGAAGACTCAGCAGTTTGTTATCAAAACTGATGCAATGACTTGAAGAAGTCTGAGATGAACGGCTGCATTTGGATATACATTGTATATAAAATAATGGCAGCCAGGGGTAAGGACTGGGAGCCTAAATGAACACACTTCTTTCCAGAATTAGAGGCTGAATTTAATCATAGGCTAAAGTGAAGTGGTACAGAAGAAAAAGGCTGAATTAATTTTATGATAAGTAACTCTGGACTACATAAGACTTCTGCAGACATAACATGTAAAATTTTATTTCAGATATTGCAGTTTTCTTTTATTTCCAGCTATAACCCTATTGCTTTTTTTTAAAGGTGTGGCCGTATTCATGGCTTTTAATTTCTATTGGTTAGAATGGAGATTTCAGTTGCTGTACCAATATGTTGATACTTAATCATACTAACAATTTCTAGTGCTAAGCCAATGTGTTGGTACTTAAATCATAGGAAGGAAAACAACAATAATCCATCCATCACTAGTAGGTCTCAGGTCAGGTTACAGCAATATAAAATACAGCATTAAAATCAGCATTAAAAATCCTATTCATAATATTACTTGATTAAATTAAGTTTAAAATGCAAGATTGTACAACACTTCCTTCAATTAAAAAACCGATTTCTATTATTTTTATTGTGCATTACATGAAGAAATAATTTGAAGGTGATCGCCCCCTCTTTTTTTTAGTTTTCTGAATCGTGCTGAATTCTGCAGATCTCATGCATTGCTTCACTCTGTCAGTAACCACTATTACCAAGGTCATTCTATCTTTGCAAAATAATCTTTTGATCTGTATTGAGACTAAACAGGTATTTTCTCTGTTTACTTTTGGAAGCACTGAACATTAAAAAGCTAACCCTAGGGAATAAAATATTAAAGAAGCTTGCTTTGTGCACTGAAGTCTAGCCTTTGGAAGACATTGGCAACAAATCTTGTAGAAATATTGCTCTATTACCTTAGGTCCCTGGTGGCAAAATGCAATCTTGAACACTGATCAGAATTTAACAGTATTTATGAAAGAGAGTAAGGCAAGAGCTACAAGCACCCTGAATGCATCTGGAATCATTTTGCTTCTGTCTGAGAACCCCAACAAGAACAGTTGAGATCTGAATTTGCACTGCCTGGTTATTTCATGTCTTGTAAAAAGCTTTATTACTGGGTCCAAACAAGCCAAGTTTAGATTATTTTTTCATGACTCACAATTTCCATGACAAATGAAAATTTACTACTGAGTTGAAAAGTTAATCCTGATATACACATATCCAGCATTGAAGCTCAGGGCAGGGGGAACCTCTCTAGCCACCGGTTTAAGTAAGTCAATGGAAATGGAGTGGGTAGGGCAGGGGGAGAGCATCCTAATACCTCTGAAATAGGCCAAATGCAGTTCAAATTAAATGAAAGTAAACAAGATGCTTGCTCAACCTGCTGAGAGCCAACATATCCATGAAGTTATTCATGAAGCATGTCACACATCAAAAGCTGGGGCAGCCATGTGCCATTATTTACAGAGGAAGAGCCTCTTTCTGAAGTAGTAAAGGTAAAGGGACCCCTGACCATTAGGTCCAGTCGTGGCCGACTCTGGGGTTGCGGTGCTCATCTCGCTTTGTTGGCTGAGGGAGCCGGCGTACAGCTTCCGGGTCATGTGGCCAGCATGACTAAGCCGCTTCTGGCGAACCAGAGCAGTGCACGGAAACACCGTTTACCTTCCCGCTGGAGCGGTACCTATTTATCTACTTGCACTTGACGTGCTTTCAAACTGCTAGGTTGGCAGAAGCAGGGACTGAGCAACGGGAGCTCACCCCGTCGCGGGGATTCGAACCGCCAACCTTCTGATCGACAAGTCCTAGGCTCTGTGGTTTAACCCACAGTGCCACCCGCATCCATCTGCTTTCTGAAGTACTCCTAGTTTAAAGGGCTGTCTGGTCCAAGCCTGGTTTAAAGATAGAGAACTATAAGATGGGAGAGCAGGAGACACCTTGAAGTTGCCTATCAACAGCATTTTTACAGCACTCGGAACAGACACACAGGTCATATCCACTATGGTGAGATGTATTGCATTTCTATTTCAATTTTAGTTCTAAATTTGCCTCTTAAGCATACAATGAGTACATGCAAATTCTATGCTAAGCTGTGCCATCTTTTGGCCATTATTCTGCTGATACATTTGCTCTTTTTGGCAATGCATAAGTGCCCATCCTACACCAAGGGGTGGAGACAGAGGGAGCAAGATCCCCAGAGTGGCTTAACAATCAATCCTTCAACTGTCGCTATTTTCCAGGGACCGTCCCGGATTTACAGAAGCCATCCCGGAATGTCTCACTTTCCCTTAGGATGTCCCTATTTTTATCAAAGAAATGTTGGAGGGTATGGTAGGATGTCCCTATTTTCATTGGTTATGGAGTTCTGCGACCCCTGAGCCAAGGAGATAAGTAACTATACAACCTTTAGAAGACATCTGAAGGCCAGGGAAGTTTTTTCAGGTTCAATGTTTCATTATGTTTTTATATACGTTAGAAGCCACCTAGAGTGGCTGGGGCAACCCAGTCAGATGGCTGAGGAATAATAGTAATAATAATAATAATAATAATAATAATAATAATAATAATAGAATAAGATATTCCTATTTTCATTGGATAAATGTTGGAGGGTATGTATTTCCAGGAAAACCTTGGGACTGAACTCTGGGAGAGGCATGGGAGTGTCCTCATAACTGTCAGCACCCTTAATAAACTACAGCTCCCACAAATCATTGGGGGAAGCCATGACTGTTTAAAGTGGTGCTGTGGTGCTTTAAATGCATGGTGTGAATGTGGTCACAGTTAGATGCATTCATTTTGCAGGTAAACCATATGCTATGGACAATATAAATCAATGTGTCACAGGATCACGGCATTTTGCATCAGGAGAAGATACTTGGGGGTGGGCCATAGCTCAGTGCAGAATGTCCCAGGTATGCTCCCTGGCCTGTTGTCTTTGTCAATGGAGTTTTCTTGGCAGGGATACTGGAGTGGCTTGCCGGTTCCTGCTCCAGGTGGATCACGTTTAGTCAAAACTCTCCACTATGACCTGTCCGTCTTGGGTGGCCCTGCACGGCATAGCTCATAGCTTCTCTGAGTTATTTAAACCCCTTCACCACAACAAGGCAGTGATCCATGAAGGAGACAAGGCAGTGATCCATGAAGGAGATTTTACTTTCTTGGGTTCCATGATCACTGCAGATGGTGACAGCAGTCATGAAATTAAAAGACGCCTGCTTCTTGGGAGAAAATCAATGACAAACCTAGACAGCATCTTAAAAAGCAGAAACATCACCTTGCCAACAAAGGTCCGTATAGTTAAAGCTATGGTTTTCCCAGTAGTGATGTATGGAAGTGAGAGCTGGACCATAAAGAAGGCTGATCACCGAAGAATTGATGCTTTTGAATTATGGTGTTGGAGGAGACTCTTGAGAGTCCTATGGACTGCAAGAAGATCAAACCTCTCCATTGTTAAGGAAATCAGCCCTGAGTGCTCACTGGAAGGACACATCCTGAAGCTGAGGCTCCAATATTTTGGCCACCTCATGAGAAGAGAAGACTCTCTGGGAAAGACCCTGATGTTGGGAAAGACTGAGGGCACAAGGAGAAAGGACAGAGGATGAGATAGTTGGACAGTGTTCTCAAAGCTACCAGCATGAGTTTGACCAAAGTGCGGGGGGCAGTGGAACACAAGGAGTGCCTGGCGTGCTCTGGTCCATGGGGTCATGAAGAGTCGGACACGACTAAATAACTAAACAACAACAACATGCTCCCTGGCATCTCCAGGTATGGCTGGGAATATCCCCTGTCAGAAACTTTGGGGAGCTGCTGCCAGGCCGTGTGGACAATATGGAGCTAGACAGCCTAACATTGCCTAAGGCAGCTTCCTATGTGACTAATTATCATTTTTTCCCCTTTGAAAAAAACACTGATCACTCTACCTAGCTGACCTTTTTATCCCACATATCACAGTCCTGTTTGTATTGATGTATAGAGGGCCAAGGATCAGCAAAGACTTGAAAGTGGGTAAGCAGTGGGCTTATTTATTCTTCCCTCTTTTCTCTGGAGATGGATTTCAAAAGTGGGAAATAAAACCACGGCATTCACATCTAGCCCAGTGAACAGACAGATGTTCCTCCTGCAGTAAAAATAAGCAGCAACGGCCTGGTGAATGTTAGTCTGAGATACATTTATAGATCAGATGTGCTTCAATGCACAAGAATAAAGAATAGGGGCTTAAACGCTTGTATTTTGTGAAACAGTTGTGACTGTGAACAAGCATGAATCTAGTGCAGCCTTCAGAATTAAACTCTGGATATCTTCCAGCAAGCATAATTTCTTTGGCGTTTCTCATGATTAGCCACCTCACACTTTCTCTTCCTTAAAGATTTCCCTTAGCAGTGTTGCCTGCAAAATAAAAATAAAATTCTGTAGTTGTATATAGACTGGCAAACAGGCACAGAAAATGCACAAAGTCTTGAGAATATATGCTGATGAATCAGTCTAATTCATTCTCCAAATATACAGTATAGGGAAGATTTAATTTGCAATAGAAAAAGGTCAACAAACCCGGACAACATCCACTGAACTCTTAAAGGCTTTTAGTATAAACTGAGTCTGTCCAGCAATTTTGAATCCACTTGAGGACTCTTATTCCCCCCACCAACCAGATGCACTCAATGGGCCCCTCAAAAACAGTTCTCCCAAATCTGATAAACAAATTCAGCTATTTCAAAGATGTCCAGCAACACTATCAAAATCTTCTTGTCCCTCAGCTTCAAACTGTGTAACATGAAAGTGTAGCTTTCTCAAACAAAATCCATATTTATATGAATCTTGGATACCTCTACAAGGAAATAAGGACATTTTTGAGTGTTTTATTTTCTTCTATGTATGTCTGGCACCTGACAGACATATGTCAGTTCAAATAAGCAACCAACCCTACCAAGTCTGCAATTATGTTTTCCTGCTCACTTTGAATGTGTGAGGTCAAAAAAGCACCATTATTCGATGGAGTATATTTGTAAGCAGTTAAGCTAAGACACACACACACACACACACACACAAACACACACAACCTGCAGCAGTATCAACCTTTTATAGAAAATAATTGCCACTGGGGTAAGTAGAATATCCAGTCCTAAGAAAAAGACAGTGTACGTTTTTGTTTTTATATCAGCTTCTGGTATGGGAAGCTGCACGAATGGCAGTAAGATCACACTCTGTTTTGTCTTGTTGCTGCAGACAGCTCTTGTGTGGTAGAATTGCCACCTGGACAGTGGGAATTACTGTTGGGAAATGTATATTTATTTGCATTCTGCCTCAAGTTTCCTTCTTGTCAGGAACAGTGCATAATATGTTTGTAAAACTGGGAATTGCTACAGACTCAGCCTGGAACACAAAAGACTTCACATGAAGCAAAGTCTTACTCTCCAGCAGCCCTGATTTCCTCAAGGAGGGCTCTGATTTTCACAGCACTGCTCCAGGCTCTGAGAATTTTAAAGAAGCAACTGAGTGGCAGAACCTTGGGATGAAATGCCTTCATTTAAAGAGCCTGTTTGTTTTTTTAAAGCAATAGGTTTTGTGGCAGCACACCTACCCCATAAATTGGGCTAAAACTGAAGGATTGAGAACAGACACATGAAAAGCTGTCTGCCAAAAGTTGTATGTCAACCTCTGAGGTTTTTTTTTACCTCACGAAATTGCAAACGACGAAGAAGAGCTGGGTGTCTGGGCCTGCCATGGCCTGTTTTAAATGCCCTGGGAGCGAAACTGAGGGAAGCCTGATTGTTCCCTCAAGCCCGACCCCGGAGAGCCCAGCCCAGCCATGGCAGCCTGCCATTGACCAATTGTGTGACAGGCTGACACAGAACAGGATTTTCCGTGAGCTGTAGCTTGCCCTCTGGCAGGGATCAGACCCTGATGCCCAGCCTTGCATCGTTGGTGGGAGGGGAGGCACTGGCCATTCCGCAAAGCTGCTGCACCCCTAAAGGGGGGTAAGCGGACATCTATAACTTGCAGTCACATAACCAGCTGCTCTGCATAAGCCAGTATGCTGAACTATGGCTCAGTGAGACTTCACGCTTCCGGATAAGAGTTTCTTTGCACCTCCCTGATCCTTCCCATGACAGTGCTAAACTAAGTCAAAGCTTGGCTTATCGTGTCATCTGAACTAGGAATTTTGCTTAGTGAGGAGAGGCTTAATCACAAGTCTGGGTTTGGGTAAGATACTAAGCCAAGCCTTAGCTTAGCTCCATGCAGCTGGTTAGTAAAAAGTGTTCAGAAATAACATTCTAAAGGGGGACAGTGACACCAAGCAGCCCAATGAAGACTGAGCATGCTCAGTTGCTTCAGAATGCTGACTGGAAAATGGTGGGCAGAAAACTGTAGGGGAGAGCAATGGAATGGAGTATTCTGCAAATGGAGTTTGAACGTTATATAGATGAACTCCACACTGCAATAGCTTGTTGCAGGTTTCACTTGTGTGGTATAATACCCACCAGTAAGGATGTTGGATAAATTATCCAAATTCACATTTATGCAAAAATTCAGGGTATTTTGGAACAAACCCCACTTCCAGTCTTATAACCTCTACATAAAAAGGTCCCTGTGGTGCAATGGGTCAGTGCGTCTGGCTCTTAACCAGAAGGTTGGTGGTTCAAGCCCATTCAGGGACAGCTGTGGGCAGGATTCCTGCATTGCAGGGTGTTGGACTAGATGACTCTCGGTGTCTCTTCCAACTCTACAATTCTATGATTCTCTGAAATTTACAAGTGGTTCTTTAAATATTTTTTTTAAAAAGCTAGGCAGCCCGCCTGAAATGTGTGGAGAGTTGGGAAGTAGTTGACCAAATTACATTACAAAGCAGAGATAAGTACACCTGGAGACTTTGGGGTACATCTCTCTCTATTCCCAGGCCTAACATTCTTCACTGCAAATGGCATTTTGCTCAACAGAATCTTAGGAAACGATGGAAATATCATAAAGGTTTAGTTCCTCTGCTGGTTTCTTGCCTTTTGTACAATACTGGCTTTGCAGATGGAAAATAGCATCAGAAATTTATTTTGACTTGAAACTGCTTCTGCTTTTTAATAACTTGAATTGTTGTAGTAGTTTTTTTATTAAAAAAATCAGCATAATTATTTTCTTTGATCATTCTAATTGCAACTGTCTGCTTCTGAAATTTTGTTTTTCCACAATCATCTGTAATGAATGAAGGACACTGGCAAGTAGCTGCTAGGAGCAGAGGAGGAGTTGGAACGTTTGGCCCTTCTCAGAATTGTAGCATAGCTTGAATTTTAAATATTTGCCGACCCATATATAGCAGAGGGAATCCAATATTGCTGAATCCCAGGAGCTGTGCTACCTGGCACAACATGTACCCCCAATAATATAATTAACTATAATGGTTAATTAACTGCTGGAGATAATGTTTTCTATTACCCTACAACTTTCACTTTGTTTTTCATGCTCCATGTTGCCTGCTCGTCTTGGGATTCTTGTATCCTCTACACCAGCCTTTCTCAAACTGTGGGTCTCCAGATGTTGCTGGACTACAACTCCCATCACCCCTAGCTAGCAAGGCTAGAGCTCAGGGATGATGGGAGTTGTAGTCCAACAACATCTGGGGACCCACAGGTTGAGAACCGCTGCTCTACACAATAGCCCAGTCCAGACATTTATTAGTCCAGCAAGAGTCTTTCATTGTATAGAAAACATCTCATAGGACTTGACTTGGATGTTCCATATGAATACTTGATTCATAAAGACTTCCCACATTTTTTTGAGGGAAACATATTTTGCAAAGTAGACATCTATGTGATTGGTCATCGATGGCTCACCTTGACAGTTGTAAATAGTGACTGATGTTTGAGCCATTGAAGGAGCCACAACTAGCACAGGTCCCTCTAACATATGGCATGTGGGCTGACAAGTGTATGCAGGGGCGCCAGCTCCTGGGGGCTGAGCCCTTTTGGGCCTCCCAATATTTTGGGGGTGGGGGTTGCCCCCCATGTTAAAAAAACATGGAGGTGAAGCATGGAGCTGAGAACAGCTCAACTTTAGTGGCTGGCTCCTCCTCCTGCTGGGGAGGGGAAGGAGCAGCCTCCCACCAGTGGTGGCGCCAGGAATGTTTAGTTGGTGATCAATCACAATGCTGAAAACCAAACATTGCTTAGCCCTAAATGAACTGCCTTGCATATTTTTATTAATTTATAGTTAATAACACATGAGAACATTCTCCATTGCCTAATTAAATGCAAAAGTAGTTTCTCAACCTCTCCCTTTGGGTATAACATATTAATCACCTTTACAAATTGGCTTGTGTACTTGATTAGTTTTTAGTCAATAGCATTTATTAGGAAATATTGGTTCAAAGCAAATGTATATTTTTTTTGCAACAACCTATTAGGGTTGCCCTTGCTTGTAATGTAATCCTTCTGAGTAACCTTTATGAAGGCAAATGCAATTAAGTCCTGCATTTTTAATTTTACAAAGCTGTGGGCTAGTTTGTACTTAGCATAAGGTAGGTCCCTGTGTTCCTGTGCTCCTATGGCTTTAGAGGAGAATAAGGGGTTAACAATTAATGTTTCGTGTGCCTATGCAAGCAGTAGCTTTGGAAATCTGCTCTGCTGAACGTTCCCCAGCCCTGCCTGCACTGCAGCCTGATAACAATTCCATGCTGTTGGAGGGCTCCTGGGTGAAATCGTACCTGATTCATAAATTGTCCACGCATTGCGGGTGACACAAATGTATATTCCAAACCAGGTACATTTGAGATTGAATACCATCATTTATTAACGTGTGTGCAGTATTGTGAAATACAGCAAAGTGGCTCATTTCTGCTACTGGCATTGCATGCCTTGTGGATTGGTTCTGACGACACACTGAAGGCTAAGAAGCAGAGAAACTGCACACCGAGGTCTATTTTCACAATGAGTGTATCATGGGAGCAACAATTTTTATCTTTTTGTGGGAAAGGAGCATATTTTTCCCACATCACAGTTCTCATTCTGGTAGACCAATTTTAGGAACGGTTTTTTCCATTTACGTATGTTGCCTGCTGCAGTAGTATCCAAAGAACCAACCCTAAGGCACATTTATTTAATATATTACATTTTTATCCAGCCTTCCTTGCACCATGTTACGCAAGGTACTCACTTTATTTACTATTTATTTATTTTTTAAAATTCTATTTCATTAAAAAAAATCAGAGAAGTTTACAATTGTTATACATAAAATATAAACCATGTGAAACTTTTAAAACCAGCTGTTATGGAAATATGTATTATTAATTGCCTGCATAAGCTGGATGAAACAGAAAAGTTGACATCATGTAGAAGCTGCTGAATCTCTACTGGCTGAGTATGTCACAAGACTGGGCCAATGACACGAAAAGCTTGGTTTCTTGTTGCTATCAAATGAGCTTTGCCATCTTGGGAAATGACCAATAATGCTCATGCAGAGGGATCGCCTGTCACCAACAGCAGCTGGTTGGACACAACATAAAACACCAGATGTAGCTTAGGGACCTATTTCTGGGTTCTCTGCCATGTAAGTCTTGACAGGCAGAATTTTGTTGGTATCTGACACTGGAACTTCCACCTAAGCAATGTTTGTCAAGACTCCTTGTTATTACTACATCTTAAGTGCCTGGCAAAAGTCATCCTGGTCTCACAAGCTTGTGATTTTATTTATTTTATTTGCATATAGATAGAGAGAAAAATAGATAGGCACCCCCCCATTTGTGCGCAACCAAATCAACCTTGACCTCATATATGCGCAGTGCCGGGAAATCATTAAATATTTCAATACTAACCAGAAATGGTGGGGGAGAGTGGGAAGGTCCTCATGGCTCGTGAGGAGATCCTCTACGGAGTCTGAAGTCCATAAAAAAAGACTTCAAGGGCTCCAAAATGGTGCATAGGAGCTCTCAGTGCTGCCATGCTACCCCACTCAACAGCTGTTGGGCAGGAAGCTGTAATTTTCACAGGTTCACCACTTACTGCAGGCTCCCCACTTACATGCATTTCACTTATGCACATGGGAGCCCAGAAAGTAATCCCCTCGTAAGTGAGGAATCGTCTGTGTATATCTATCTATCATCTATCTATCTATCATTATCTATCTATTATCTATCTATGACAGTGAGAGCTGTCTATTATCTATGACAGTGAGAGCTGCTCGACAGTGGAATTTGCTGCCAAGGAGTGTGGTGGAGTCTCCTTCTTTGGAGGTCTTTAAGCAGAGGCTTGACAACCATATGTCAGGCGTGCTCTGATGGTGTTTCCTGCTTGGCAGGGGGTTGGACTCGATGGCCCTTGTGGTCTCTTCCAACTCTATGATTCTATGATTCTATGATTATCTATCTATCATCTATCTATCATCTATCATCTATCATCTATCATCTATCTATATCTATATCTATCTATCTATCTATCTATCTATCTATCATCTGCTGGCAACATTAAGGGAAAATATCATAGGGAGCTTCTGGCTCAATATTGTCTACACAGACTGGCAGCAGCTCTCCGAGGTTTTCGGCAGGGTTATCTCTTGGCCCTTCTGCATGCAAAGCACGTGCTCTACCGCTGAGTTTTGGCCCTTCCGCAACTAATCCCTCTCCCTAATCTGGAAACCATTATATTATGGTGCTACTATATCGTCGTGGTGAGCAGCGTAAAATCAATACTAAAACTACATCCATAAAACAAGGACAAATTAATGGAACAGATCAATATATCAGCATAGCTTTCCTGAGGAAAGCCTTGGTTTTAATGTCATTTAGATTGGTTTCGTTCTCTCCTCCTGCCCACTCCCACCCACAAAATAAGTACTGATTCTCCAAGACAAAATGGGAGCAGGAGTCTGAGTTTTTAGGCTTGGCAACTGCCCCCTCCATCTATAAAAATCAAAAGCTGAATGTGTGTTATTTCTGAGAAAAGATGAAGGCATTGCTCATCTCTGTTGTGAAGGAAAATATTGAAATTTCTGCAAGGCTGAAGGAAACTTTGGTAAAGGCTGAAGTTAAAAAAAGAAACCCCCTGCAGACAATTTTCCAAATAGCTCTTTGCCTCATACTTGTCCTAATTCTGAGCTGGGAATGAGCACCAGAGGAATACTCCTTGTGTAAAGGTCAAGAGGACCCAATGTTGCAAATTAGATTCTCAAACTCAGAGAAGGAAAAATGCCTAGAGGTGACTCAG
Organism: Podarcis pityusensis; assembly: GCF_964106645.2. Classification (NCBI taxonomy): domain Eukaryota; kingdom Metazoa; phylum Chordata; class Lepidosauria; order Squamata; family Lacertidae; genus Podarcis; species Podarcis pityusensis. The sequence continues at coordinate 31,618,674 of NC_138036.1, forward strand.
GCATTTTGCTACAGCCATAACCTCCACAATGACCCAGACATGCTAGAGGTGCTGCTGGCAGCATTGGTACTTTCCTCTCCCCCCCCCCCCTTTAAAAAACAGCTAGCAACTCTGTCCTTCACATTCTTTCTCTCAGTAATGAGTAGCTCTGAACTGGACTGCATCAACTATCATGGGATAATGAAATGACGCTCAGATTCTGAAGTTCCTTTTCTGCAATGCTGATAGACATGCGGTCAAACTAGAGGTGAAGTGGGAGACCTATGAGTAGCAGGTGGTGAAGTGACAGAGACACCATCCTGGCATTGGTGGCGCTGCTACTTCCTCCAATAGAATGGGGTGAGGTCAGAACACAGAGCATTCTCACTTGGAAGATGGAGAGATGTCTGTCTATCTGCGTGTGTGTAAAAGTAAAATGGACATTTGTTTCTGTACCCAACTTTTCCTCTGGCCCAGCATGTGACCCTCAGAAGTTGCCCAGAAGAAAATGCAGCCCTCGGGCTGACTATGATTCCCCACTCCTTAAATACTGTAAAGGGATAAGAGTACTGAACAATCAAAACATCACTATGAATAGATAGCTATAGATTTAATTTCTATTTAATTTATCCATAAATATAAACAATTTGTTCTGTTCTATCTTGTTGTGTTTTTGACTGGTTTAAAATGACTGTCAGAGCTTATTATTATCATCATCATCATCATCATCATCATCATTATTACAAAGTTCACAAAACCATTGAAAGGTTTGAAAACTAGGATCTAGCTGATGTTTGGTTTATCTCTGCAGCATCCAGCATTTCTATCTTGCTTCTGAAGGGATCTGCCTGCCTGCCTGCCTGCCTGCCTGCGGGTGCCCTAGCCTCCTTCTGCTTCTTTCTCTGGTGTATCCCCAGGGTGCTCTTCACTAGAAAGAGAATCCACAACAAAGTAGTTCAGAAGCTGACGGGTGGGTTGCCTCTGCCCCAGTGACCCCGTTTCTGATTTCCATCTCCTCTCCTCTCCTCTCTTCCCTGTTGTTCTTGTTGCTTCAGCTGCTGCTGACTTTCATCTCGCAGAATCCACCGTCTTCAACCAGGGCCTGAATACCATTTCCCTCCGGGGCTGATGTCAGCATTCCTGCAGTCGGCATGCAGAGTCTTGCTAAGTAGTACTTAAAGTGTGTGTTTAGATACTGTATCTTCCTTTGGCTGTTTTTGGTCCTAAGGACAGGCCTCTTTTTTTGTCAGAAGAAGGATTCACTTTAATGTCGTCCCTGCAAGTGCATTGATTGATGTTTCCTTAAACACATATATACCATTTGTAGTTGCTGCCGCCTAAGTAGCAGCAGCCGTGCTAGCCTGATTTTTTTGCGAGCATGATTTTCAATGCACATTTTTCTGCGTTCATTTTCTTTCACCCTAGTTTCAAAATCCTCCCTTTTGAAGATTTATTCTGTTGGTGAAATGAGTGGGGTGCTTTCCGCTGACTCCAGAACTATTAGTTCACACTGCTGAATTTCTCCTTATGATTTACATGGGTGCAAAGACACATGGAAAAAGGGTAGTGTGAACTGATTGGTACACAGTGAGCTACCGTACATGTTTGTGGTCAGGCAGCATTTTCCGCTAGCAGCCACAATCTCCAAGACAGCTGTAGGGTGTATATTGGCAACCAATTTTCAACAGGCAGTTGTGTGCCTGCAAACATAGCTGCATGTAGAAATTTAATGGTGCCAGCTAGGAATGGTTGGATGTGTTGCATCTCCCCTTCTCCTCAGATTTACCTTGAAATTTAGCTGGGGGCAGGCAGGGGCGGAGAGAAATAGACTCATTTCTTGAATCAGTCCCAGGAAGCTCCCCTCCCTTGTCTTTCCTGCCTGAAGTAATCCATATTCACAAACAAAAGCACTCTAGAAACGACTAAAGCCTCCTTAGGAAGCTTCTCCTACACTTTGACGGTCTTTCGTTTAGCAGTCGTAATTATCCGATAACTGGATAGGAAATGACACCTGAAGCAACAGTTCATTTCAACCTGTGATTTATTGTCACAAACCTCAGATGCCTACAGTGTGTTTTTATAGGAAAAGTCAATGCTATAAAATGCCGTTTTAGAATTTGCTGAGCAGAGGCAAGTTATATTTGAATGTATGTGTGCTTGTGTGTGCTAGATTGTTGCATTCTGTACAATAAGTAATTTCTGGTTGCAGATTTGATTGGGTAGCATTCTTAAATCACAATTTATTTTCTAGATAAGCACTGTTTACATTAATCAGAGCACACTATTTACCTAGAAGGCTGTAACTCTGGTTTGTGATGTGAGGGTGCTTTTTGCCCTAGGGAATAAGAGTTCTCAAATAGCAATGCAACGTGAGCTGGCCTAATAGAGAGTTCCTGTGCTATAGAAATCAACGGCTATTATTCAATCAAGTTAATAAACCTCATTCGCTGATTGGAGAGCTGTCATCTGGAGATACTGATATTGAATGAATGGGATAATTTATACTTCCTTCAGGAAGACAGAAAAAGGAAATAACATCCTTTCAAAACTGAATCACAAATTTCACTTCCCCCTGAGAAAACCCAGTGCAATCATTATAATTTTTTCATTTCATTGTCTAAAGAGTTTCCCATCAATCTAGGGGAGAGACATGGATAGTCCAGATCGTCATATCAAGGTCTTCTGGGGCAAAAGTTAATCCAAGAGAGTACTGGCAGAGGCATACTGTCAGGGAGGTGTGTAGGAGAAAGTACAGTATGGCTTACAAAATAAGACCATACAATATATGACTCAGTTCCATTTGCTTCAAGAAGAACACCATGTCGCAGCATCCTTCTAATCCTCTGCAGTGCTTTTCTTCTGGTGGTACTCAATAAATGATACACAGTGCCAGAACCCTTTCCCCCTCTCAAATCTTGCAGTAACGTAAATTGAGGTTGGGGAGAGCAACCGTGACTTAAAGGGGGATTGCGAAAAGCAGGAGGCTGAGGCAGAGACAGTGAGGAAATGGAGGTCCTTGTTTGCGGCTGTAATTGCTCTCAGTCAAGAGGTTGCACTGTTCCGCTTTGGCTGCCCTGCAATGCATGCTCTCGCCCCGGTGTGCTGCTGCCATGTCACCAGCTCACTGCGCCATGAGGTGTGGGGCGAGAGTGAGCACCGCTTCCCTTTCATCTGTGCTTCTCTTTCCATGTCTGTGGGGCAGAGGTGGGGAAAGGGAGGGAGGGAGAGAAGGAGAGAAGGGGTAGGAGGCAGCAGCTTCTGCTGCTAGGGCCACCATCCTCCACTATGGGGATGGGGCCAGCCATAGAGGCGAGTGCAGATGTTGTGGCTGGTGGCAGGAAGGAGAAGGAGAAGAGAGCGTGAAGAGCAATGAATGGGGGAGAGGCGCATCTTGAAATCAGCACCTGCATATTTCATGCAAATACATTTCTTTTTCTTTTTTCTGGTGGTGCCTTCCCTCTCTATTGGTGCTGTGTAACTGGCTGTCCTCACTGCAACAAGGAGAGCAGGAAACGTAAAGGCAGGATGAATCCACAACGTCCTTCTCCATCTCTCCATTGTCTCAATTTTAATGAGAGCCGTACAAAACAAATGTGATTGTTCATGGAACCTTAGGAGCCATGCTTGTAAAGATGTCCAATAGCTCCTGCAAATACTGTCAGGATGGCTCAAAGTTCATTCACAAGGATAACACAGCCTCACAAAAGAACCGTTCGCTCAGCTGCTCCTTGAGTTGACCTTGCAGGCAGGCTTCTTTCTCGTGTGTGTGTGTGGCTTGCGGCTTCTGCTAGAACACTTTAAAGTCTGACTCTTTACCTTGACATCCAATTCCCACTGGAAACAAGATCTGGATTTCTCTTACTGATCTAAGCTGGAGAGATCGTTGTAGTGGCAGGGCAATGTGCTGAGAGAAGGTCAACCCTGCAAGGAGAAAAAGGAATAGATCCACTGACTGAGAAAGCAAATAAAAGACTTTTTATGCACCGTTTGCTGTATAGTTGTGTGTGTGTGTGTGTGTTTAAAACTATATGTAGTAGGGATTATGGCAGGCAATCACATGAGCACTTTAGTCAAAGCATTTTTTCCCCTGGCCACCAAAGTATGTCTTTCATTATTAAAGGAGAGGAATGTTCAGTGCACTTAGAAGGACATTGGGGTAGTTCAGTGCATGTCAGCACTTGCAGCTTACTATAATGAAATACTTTCTTATAGGCTGCGGTGTAATCTCTGAAAGGATGTTTTGATTGTTCCTTTCATAATGTTATTGAAGGCATTTCAGTTTGGGTAATTAAAATGATAGATGGAAAGTGCACAAACACATTCACCATTTTTTTTATTTTCTTTTTGCACGAACGAGGTCAGTTTGCTAAGTGCTGTCTGTCCTTTCACCGGTTTACTATGTTACTTTCTCCCCTATTGTGTATTACAAAATAAATCCTGTCTCAGCTGCATCTTTTTTCCATCAGCAAAATGCAACATTGGCTATTGTGAAACCCAATCAACCCAGTGGCTGCTATCTCAGCCCTGTGTGCACCTGTGAACATCTTGTATCTCTTGCATTCCAGCATGTGGAGCACCTTGTGTCTAAGGAACCATGCTGGGATCAATATTTATGATACTATTTTGCTACCATTTATCTTATAGTCTGGGGCTGTAGTCATATGACCCTAAGGGGGTTCCATTTATTATAATGGGCTGGAGCACAATTTTATTTCTAGTTCTCTCAGTGTATGTCCCATGTTATTCCTGCAATAAACATTGTTTGGTTAGCTGGCTTCTAAAGTGAGTATGCGTTTTATTTATATATAAAAATATGTTCCTAGATAAAAGGATCATTATGGTGAACATAATATGGTAATGTCAAAGCCTTAAAATACTACGGTTGCAGTAAGTAAGCAAGCTTGCAAAAGCAATTTCATACAGATCAGAGCCAGTATAAAATTTTAGTACTGGGGGTCTATGAGCCTATAGAGCAGGAATCTCTAGATGTTATTGGACTGCAACTCCCATCACTCCTGGCCATTGACAAGGCTGGCTGATGAGAGCTGGAATCCAGAAACATCTGGAGGGTACCACATTGATTATTTTCATAATTGATCATTGATTGTTTCCACAATTCATAATTCACAATTTGTTTATTTCATATTCATGAAATAATAGCTTACTTTGATTATTCATTCTAGTTTTTGTGGAAGAATGGGAAAACCTATTTTTTTTCAGTATGTTAACATTGAGCTATCTTATGAGAAGTACGGATGCTTGGATCTTAATTCCCAAATTCTCAATTGTGAGATTTGATAATTAAAACAGACTAAATAGAATCTCTCTACTGAAGAGATAGCTTTGACCATGGCTATTTTAAGGAGGGGGGGGTCACACTTCTATAGTACAGATAATAATCCCCTTTCATGGATGTGATAGCTTTTGTGTTATCATGAAAGAAATGCTTGAATGTTACATTTGTTCACATTTAGACATGGGATCAGAATCCAATGTCATTTGTCACACTCTGTGCTGTGGCCTGAATGGCACCCTAAGATGGCAGTGAAAAGTGATTTCTTGGCTTTAAAAAAAAGCCATTGTCAACACGACAGAGCAATTGCTAGGCAAGGCAAGACATCTAGTGTACTGTATTAGGGATATTGGCGATAATTGGTCATGCCAACATGAAAATATTGTGCTGGACTGAATATTTTAAATTCTTTCCTGAGAAGATTTGAAGATGTGACTTGTTCCCTTAAGAAATTAAAAATGATAGCTGTTATAATCTTGGATAAATAAGTTTTGTTCTTCAGCATTAATGCATTAAGGCATTTGTGAGGAAGTCCATAAAGAATGGGCAAGTTGAACCCCTCTCATAACTTCATAACTTGGGGAAAATGACTGAGAAGGCACTCTACATGGTTCCAAACAGATGGGGAACAGAAACGGGTGGAAAGAGGGTATCTGCCAATGACCTTCCTAAGTAAGAGGGTTCATGCAGGAGAAGGCAGTCCTTCAGATAATGCCAGAAGAGACCTTCAGTGCTGTGCATGATGAAGTCCCATTAGTAGGCTTCTCTTCAAAAAATATTGTGGGCAGAACCTGATGATCTTGTTGTACCATTAACAACAAAAGTCTGGCCTCCCTTGCAATATAAGGCATGCTCCACATGAAGGCCGTTACCAATTATAAGGGCAATTCAGCTGAGGGTCCTAAAGGAGATTCAAAACCTTCATGTGAGAAAAACAACAGCTCAGAAATGCTGTGCCTGCTGCTGTTGTTTTAGAGCAGAAATAACAAACAGCAAGGGGTTTGCAAGATCAAAGACTTCAGAGGGGTAATTAGAAAAATTTGAAAATTGCTTCTTATTAAAAGAAATGCACCAAAAAGGAGCAAAAATTAAAATTGTTTCCATTTCATCGGGAAAAGATTATTCTTATTATATTGTCGACCAAAAAAGGGACTTGACTGCATTTGTCTGTGGCATAATGGAGTTACTCTGATAACAAGCGGCAAGAGGGAAGAACACAGACTAGACAGAAAGTGTCTGCCTGCTTTTTCATTAGAAAGTCACTTGTGGGAGCATTCTGTTCACTACAGGCAAAGAATTATGGGATTAGGTTGATTTGCTGCACTTTTCCTTTAGTCTCCATGTGGTATCCATATGGAATAGCAAAAAGAGATGCGCTTCAGAGCACACGGACACCAGCTAGTTCCCATTAGGGGTGTATTTTGTTTTCACCGACGTGGTTCATGGGCCTGAGAAATCACAAAGGATCTGAGGGAGCCTAAATACAGCCCCTGTTGTGAATAAGGATGCACAACCTTATCTTTTGGGGGCCTTTACACAGAAAATTTGCTTCTCACTTAATTTTCCCCTCTCTTAGATGTCATGCTTTTTCTTTCATACTTAACTCGCATTCATATTGTAATAAGAAGCATCTGTCAGCAGATCAGGTCTTTCATGACATGCTCGTCTTTGTTATCACATGAGTAGACTACCATAATATTCATTTTTGGTGGTGCTAATTATGGGGAGAGCACCCCAGCACTGGCCAGCATGCTAGGAAGAATGGGCAATTTTGTAAGGTTGCTGTAGCATCTGTTCAAATGGAGTTCCCCGAGGCTAATGAACAGTGTTTGAAACCACAACCACCCCTCAATAAAACAAAATTCAAGTCATTATTATTAAAAATTTGCTAGATATTTTGGAAAGCTGTTCATCTTAAAATATCAAAGTTTTGCACAATGGTTCCTGAGATCAAGGAGCAGATTTTCACAGTGTTTGGGTACAATTGGATGCCATTTTGCATCAAGACAGTATAATGTATCTTTCAACTTTGCACTGATTTTAACCACCGATTTCAAAACTGTACTGATTTTTTTTTTTGTTTCTTTAATTTCTTGAGCAGCCTTGAGGACGAGGCTGTTAGTTTGACTTTTTTACACATTTAAATCAAGTTTTGGATTTGCATACTCCATAAACAAAAGGGCTTCATGCTTCCCACATTTCAGATTTTGATAGTGCAACTCAGATGCAATAGTGTCAAAACCAGAAGTTTTATAATATGGAAAATATGATTGGCTTAATTTTTATGAATTTCACATGTCACTTCTAATTAAAATTTTGAATTTTGTTATTATTATCATCATAGATGTATATTTACCTGCCTTTCACCATGAGGACCCAGAGCAGCTTTCAACCATCTAAAAATACAATATTAACACTGTTAAAATAGATTACCATCAAGAGAACAGATTGGGTCTAAAATAAATTTCTCATGCATCAGAGGCCAGAACAAAGAGGTGAATTTTCAGCAAATGACAAAAACTACATAATGAAGGCCCCACAGGAATACCTATGGGAAGGAAATTCCATAGCTTAGGGGCTGCCCCAGATAAAACTGTCTGCTGGGGCTGGTGGCAGGAGAGGGTCCCTCTGCTGATCTTAGGACCTGAGAGCATCTGTAGAGAAAGAAGTTGTAGTTCAGCTTTCTGGGACCTATATTATTTAAAGCATTAAATACTAATTTGAGCACGTTTAATTGGATCCATAAACAAACTGGCAACCCCTGCAGCTGTTTTAAAACAAGAGTTATGGAAGTTCTAAATGGAAACCCAGTCAGTAATCTGGCTGCTGCAAATGCAGATCCAAATGGTTCCTTAATCAACAGCTGAGTGAAAGATGTTTTGAATGAAGAAAGGATTCAACTATTTCGTCTGACAGTACGCTTTCAAAGTTTCCCCATTTTCTCAAAGAAATGTGATCTCTGGTAGTAATTGACTCAGAGAACAACTGACAATGTCGATTAATATCTGTCTGATATATCCAAATGGTTCTTACTTCTCAGTGAGTGTAATGTGGGGTAGCATTTTGGTTCTCATTGATCGGAGGTCAATGGCAGTGTGTGTCAAAGTGACAATTTCCAGTGTTATGTAGCCGATGGACATTGGCACTGCTCAGATGAGCTGCAGCAGTTTCTGAATATAATCATTGTAGTGTTGCAGATAGTTTCCTTTTGTGGAAGTATAAACAATGCAACTGGTACAGAGCTACTGAATCTACAATCTTGGACATTCTCTTGAAAATTCTGTATCTTTATCAAGAGGTTATTTTTAGTTTATATTCATGGATTCCTTGTATATGGTTAAGGGAGAAATGACTGTTGTGCATAGATAACTCTCTCTCTCTTTTAAAAAAGGTCCTATGAATAGCGCTTGAGCATATCAAAGTGCTTCATTATTTGTCCTTCCTTGATGATGGCAGGGACAGAATTCCAGCTTTCTTTGCAGCTGTGTGTATGTAGAACAAGCCAATAGACATGTCTGCCCCTTCCTGCAAAGTTCAAACATGAATACCCATCATATCATGTCACTAAGTTCTTCCGCCAAAAGCAATGGCTAATTCTATTCCACCTGCTAGTTTAAAAATGTCATTATTTGTATTTCACACCACAGCTGATATTTTAATCCTCAGTTTGAGCAGATGTGCTGTATTCATATAGAAAAGGCAGTGAACTCATTTAATTAACACCAGATTTGCACAATGCTGCATGTACTTCACCGTGGAGTCAGCTAGAATGCAATTACGAAGATGGGATTCTGATGTAGATACACCCACCCCCACAATGTAAAGCACATGCACAGCTCAATCTGAGGCAACCTTCCTTGGGAATAAGGCTCTCTGAGTTCAGTGGGACTTACATCCAGGTATATGTGCATGCAATTTCAGCCGTAGCGCTATATCCAGTGCTATTTTTCTAGAATAAGAGGTGCCGGAACTCACCATAAACGGGTTCTGGCTGAAAAGATCCCTGGCTATATCAAATGACCCTCTGAGCCCATGTCAACAGTGCATTTCAGTCTGGCTTTCAGCTGATTTTGTGTATGATCCATCTTCTTCTTTTGATGTTTCATTTTGATGTTTCATGCTCTGAAACAACAAATATGTGATGAGCATATGCTTCATTGCCCTACTGTACCACCCTCAGATTATTTGACATATTCACAGACTTCTCTGCTCACTAAGAAGCTGATCAGAGGAAATGTGTGTTGATAAAGGTAAAGGGACCCCTGACCATTAGGTCCTGTCGTGGCTGACTCTGGGGTTGAGGCCCTCATCTCGCTTTATTGGAAGAGGAAGCCGGCGTACAGCTTCTGGGTCATGTGGCCATGACTAAGCTGCTTCTGGCGAACCAGAGCAGCGCACGGAAACGCCATTTACCTTCCCGCCGGAGCGGTACCTATTTATCTACTTGCACTTTGACGTGCTTTCAAACTGCTAGGTTGGCAGGAGCAGGGACTGAGCAACGGGAGCTCACCCCGTCGCGGGGATTCGAACCGCCGACCTCCTGATCGGCAAGTCGTAGGCTCTGTGGTTTAACCCACAGCGCCACCATGTGTGTTGGTATTCCCTCTCTTATTCAACATGGAACAATTCCCCCAGCCTTTAAACGGCTCTAATTTTTACCCTTGTGTAGGGATGGGGGAGAAATCAAAATGAGTTTGATTTTAAAGGCAAATCTGCCTAATCTGTACTTTTCAAAACAACCTGAGGACCAAAACACAGAATTTCTGACACCTCCAAATTTTGAAATGCTCTTCTCTAGCCAAGTAATGTGTACAAAATTGCCAAGAGTAAAGTGTGCATGAAAATGCATATAGTGGTAAAAAATGTACTATATTAGAGGACACTGAACTTCAGTGTTTCGCTTCCAGGGGGCACTCAAGGGTATGCAGTACTGGCACTTTTGTTTTGTTAAAAAGTGTGGCACTTACTGTAACAATTTCATGGTGAGTACCGACACCCATTTTTCTAGAAAAAAGCACTGCTGAAAAAAGGAGGAACTGAAAGAAACCAAAATTGACAGATTCACCCATGTGTCACCCATTTGTGACATGGTTATATAATATGGTCTATAGGGCCTCTTACTGAGCTCATTCATTTCAGGTAAATCCAGTGGCTAGCCTAGCTGCACCATAGATAGGTAGATAGATATAATCTAGCTGTTCGCTTTCTGGATAGCTTCCATGTTAGTGACCCTCTTTGCATTTGTCTGCACAGAGGAGAAATGATTCCCACCCCCTGTCTTGGCATAAAGCCACTTTGGATGACTGCCCGTTACTAAGTAAAGAGACTAAAGTGGATCTTTCAAACTTACATTTAAATACTATTTTAGTTGCATGTGGATGAGATCACTTCCTAAGTTAATAACTAACAGGAATGACGGTTTAGACTGCTTGCTGAAAAAAGAAAACAAAGGGAGATTAAAGACACTTCAGGATCTGGATGGTTGCACTGAACTTCACAGAATTTCACATTTTAATCTGGTGCAGTGAAAAAGTCAGGCAGCATGACGGCATGATATATTATTGTGCTTGAATATGGAATCCCTTTAAAATGGATAAGGAAATGAAGGTACAAAACGAATGACATTTTGTTTATCATATAGCTCCAGGCTCCGCAATGTGTTCTATGGGTGTTCTATGTGTTCTATGGGTGATGCTGTCCCAGGAGACAGGAACTAAATAATAATGATAATAATAATAATTTTTTATTTATACCCTGCCCTCCCCAGCCAAGACGGGGCTCAGGGTGGCTAACAACCAATAATAAAAACAAGTTGATTAAAATACAATTAAATACAATTAAAATACAGTCATACCTCGGGTTACAGATGCTTCAGGTTGCACGTTTTCGGGATACGGATGCGCCAAAACCTGGAAGTACCGGGTTACTTCCGGGTTTCGGCGCTCGCACATGCGCAGAAACACTAAGTCACCCTTTGCACATGTGCAGGCGCGCCGAATCACAACCCACACGTGCGCAGACACAGCGCTGCAGGTTGCGGACGCTGTGGGTTGCAAACATGCCTCCTGCATGGATCACGTTCACAACCCAAGTGTCCACTGTAATGCTCTATATCTGACCAAGGCTCACCTTGAAGATCAGCAGACCAAAATAATTATTATCGAGGCCATAGTCATTACAAAATAATGACCATTCATTTGGGGCGACTTATTTCAAACTGGGCTTTGGTCAGCCGACTTGAGCTAAACGAAAACCACTCCTCTGATGTTGCAGCCTTATTCAGAAGCTGTGAAAAGAAGGGCAGGGCTTATTCAGCTATGTCTGGAGGTGGGGAGAGGATGTCAAGGCCAGGAGTACAGACTTGTGGGTGCTCCCCAAGTGTCAGGGACTCAATGGATGAGGAAGAGTGGTGGGCACCGCCTGCTTAAGAGCCCCCCAGGGATGACACAGAAGATGACTTAGACCCCAAATGGTGGTGGTGGGACACTGGGGAACAGTCTGGGGAAGGGACAAGATGGGAGGTGCTTGAAGCAAGAGGCTTGTACGATCAAGGGGGGTCCAGAAGAAGGAGGCCCTTCTAGGACAGGGCTGGAGGCTGAGAGTCTTGGTGTCTTAGTGTCAGTGCAGACCCAGACAGAGACAAATCAGAGATTGTCTCAATGAAAGCAGCTTCCTAAGCGCCTATGTTCCCATTTATTTTTAGGAACAAGCCCTAAGTCAGCTATGTTAAACAACAAAAGTGAGGATTTTTTTCTTTCACATAAAAAATTGCGGCTACTTCTCCCAGAACAATTACAAATGAAGCTAATCCAGTTCAGGCTGCATCACAAGATACTCATAATTCACTCTACAGAGATTGTTTTGCCAACCAGTTAAATCTTGTGAGAAAATATTCTATGTTCTTCTTTTCAAGTCCCCAGAGAAAGATTTGCCTAGAATTTAGTCGGGGTAGCTTTAATGTCTCAATATTGCACATGCATGCCATTTGTGGTTTTTCAAGAAAACAACTGGTTCCGAAAACTCAATAAACTGGCCTTGAACGCTGATGAATTTGTGGTTGCTCTTGCCATTTATAGGGTTAGGCTATGCTCAAATATGCAAGCCCAACACATTTTTCTGCCTGAGACAAAAGACAAGATGGCACCCTCTATTCCACCTATATAACCCAACTAGACTGAAAGTAAGAACACAAAATTAACCTGCTGTATCACAGACCAGTGTCTCATCTAGTACAGCATCCTGTGCTCAACCAGATGTTGATGGCAAGCCCACAAGCAGTATTTGGTACAACAGCACTCTCTCTGCCTGTGGTTTTCAGCAGCTGGCATTCAGAAGCCTACTGCCTTTGACAGTGGAGGTAGAACATCGCCGTCTGAATTAGCAGCCACTGACAGAGCCTTATCTGAATCCATGAATTTATCTAATCCTCTTTTAAAATTAGTGGTCACCACTAACTCTTAACCAATAACACAGGATGGCCATATGCTGTGTGAAGAAATACTTTTTTGGGTCTGTCTTGAAATTTTCAATGTTCAGCTTTGCTGGATGTCCAGAAGTTCTAGTATTATGAGCAAGGGATAAAAGCTTTTCTCTGTTCACTTTCTCAATGGCATTCTTTTTGAAATATACTCAGAGTGCCCCTTCAGCCGTTCCATTATTGTTTTGTAAGGAACAGTAGCGACGTCTTTAGGCGCAAGGAGAGCCCGGGCAATTTCGAACGTCTCCTCTCCGCAGATGCTGAAGAATATCTTGGCGTCGTTGGTGACCCCTTTGGCTTCTAGGAGGAAGGTGAAACAGGAGGCGTACGCTTCCCAGTCTCTTGATGCTGGGTTGAACAGCGAGAAGCTGCTGTCAGTTGCCATTCTGAGTTCCTTGGGTACCGGAGCTGAAGCCTGGATACACGGTGTGAGGCAGCGGTGCGGCAGGTGGCAGTGCTGCGGTGCTGTGTGTGGCGGTCAGCTCAGTGGGATCCCATCATCGTCACCAGTGAAATATACTCGGAGTCAAGTGTGGATTTTATGCTCTTTATTCAGCTCATAGTAGCGAGGAATGGAAGTTTCCCCAAAACGTCTGCTTTATATACATTATTTACACAACGGGCCCCACGTGACTGGCTAATTCCGGGATTCTCCTGTAGGCCAATCAGGTTGTGGATTCACTTCCACCTGGAGCTGGATTGGGTGGCTCCTGAGGACCAATCAGACTGCTGCATTCTAAATCCTATTGTTCTAGGACCAATTAGACTGCTGCAATTTGGATCCTATTCAACTCAGTACATAACACTTCTAGATACTTTTATGGTGTCACCTCTTATTTGCCTTTTCTATAAACTTCTCTAATGTAGTACAGGCACAGGTTGAAGTCAGTAAGCCATGGTACACCTCTTATTATGGGACAGCACCAGCTTCAGCTCAGTCCTGAAGAAATGATGCTGACCCATGAGAAGAGCTTTCGATCAGACAGTTTGGTTTCTAATTAGCTGTCTTAGAAAGGCTCATTTTAGAAATTAAGCATTGCACATTTTAAAGATGGGCTCGAATTAATGCCTGATTTCTCATCAGCATCTCCCCAGTGAGAATGAAAGGAATTTTACTCACTACAGATTCCCGTTGCATTGGTGGCTAAGTTTTGCTTGGAGAACATGAGTACCAAACACCCTCACCCCAAGATACCTGTTCTTTTCCCCCCTTTAATCCTTTTTTCCCTTGCAATTAATTAATTGTTTTATTTAAAAATGGTTTTATGGAAGAACCCTGTTAGGGAATTTAAAGGATGGGAAGAAGGCTTGGCAGAAAGAGTATGAGTAAGGCTGTAGGTATAGTACAGTGGGAAAGTGGATCAAAAGAAAGTGAAAGCAGAGGAATGTTGAATGAAATGTCATAGGTACATAGGAAGTTGGTTTATGCCAAGTTAGACCACCAGTCCACCTAGCTTAGTACTGTCTACTCTCCAGGGTTTGGGGCAGGAATATGTCCAAGCTCTACCTGGAAATGCTGGGAATTGAACTTGGGAGATAGTGTACCATCAGGTGGAACACCCTCTCATCAGATGTCAAAGAAATAAACAACTACCTGACATTTAGAAGACATCTGAAGGCAGCCCTCTTCAGGGAAGTTTTTAATGTATGACATTTTAATGTATTTTTAATCTTTGTTGGAAGCCGCCCAGAGTGGGCATACAAATAAATGATGATGATGATAATAATAATAATAATAATAATAATAATAATAATAATAATAATATACCACTGAGCCACAGCCTTTCTCCTTAAAGGAGACATTTTTCTGGAATATTATCAGTGCTTTAGGAGCTGTCCACATAGTACTCTTGGGTCATCAGAAGGTGGTTGCTAGTGTAAATGCACAGACCAGTGTCTGCAACAAGGCATATTGTTATAGTTAAAGCCAAATGGCCTTTGGGCTGATAGTTACCATATGTTGCAAGTTTGCCTTTCTGACCAAGAACATCTTCCAAGACCAATAGTTACTTTGTGGTGCAACAGCTTGTGGAAAAGGGAAGATTATTGTTTTTTGGTTTCGTTATGGAGGCCAATAGCTTTTGCCCTGAGCTCAAAAGGGATTTTTTAACAATGTGCAGTTTTACTTTCCCCTTACTTCAAGCCACAGGCTGGAATCATAGAATCAGTGCTCCCCCCCCTCGGGGGTACTCAAGGATACGCGGTACTGGCACCTCTCTCTTTTGTTTTAAAAAGTGACACTTACTGTAACAACTTCATGAGGAGTACCGGCACCTATTTTTCTAGAAGAAGAACCCCCCCCCCACTGCATAGAATCATAGAATTGTCAAATTGGAAGAGACTGTTTGTGATGTTCCTGAGTTTCATCATTTGGGTGGTGCTGAAAACAGCCCTGTCCCATAACTTGGAAACTACAAGCTTTCTATGGTCTCAGCCAAAGACTGCCATATCACAATTTTTTCTTCTTAGGAAGGAAACCTCATTTATTTCAAGGGAGTTACTTTTGAGTAAAATATACCAAAGCCAGCCATTTGTGCTTTGTTCTGTAAAGGTAGCACACAATTGGGGACTGACATCGGGCATGAGGAAAGTGCTTAAACAAACATATCCAGTATAACTCACAGTCAACATTTCCACCAGTCCAAAGGGAGAATTGACAGATATAATCTGGGGCCTCCATCCTATAGATCCAAGCTAATGGACTTGCATCAACAGCTCCCAAGAAGCTGCCCATTCACATAACTGTCTCTGTGCAATTATTTCTGGCCCGGGAGTCTGCCAGTACTCTACATGTTCCTAAGATGTGGATCACATGGCGCATGTATGAACTAGGGCAAACTCCACTGAAAGCAATGGGACATGCTTGTTGCAACAACTTTCTTCCAGTGCTTTTAGGGGGACAAAGTCAACTAACTTTAGCAGGAATGAGGCCATAATATGTTTATGGGTAATAAGCCTGGGTGTATATCATTCTGAGAATAATGGACAATAGTTTTAGAATGGCTTGCTCCTAAATAGAAAGTACCCCAGGGAAGCTGGCACTGACAGCAAGCATTCATAGGAATAATTTGCCATGCCAACAGATTCGTTGAGCACTTGATTTTAACATGCAAAATGTGACTAAGTAGGAAAGGCTGCCTTGGACTCTTCTTCATTCCCAGCTGCTTGTCACTTTTCATTTCTTGTTCCTTCAAAACGGAGGAGGCCCTCAGAACCACAACACAAGATAGTCCAGCCAATTCCTGTAAAAGTTTCAAGAAAACCAGTATAAATTGCTTATTGTGTTACTGGGTTTATACAATATGTGTTTATTTAAAACTTGTAACAGCTTCCAGCTTTTGACATGCAAATTCCAGGGAGATAATAAGAAACTGATCTTCACATCTAAATGTCACCTTTTACTGTGCACATCGTTATATATAAACACAGGGTGGGAAAGAATATTACGTTCTGCCATTAAGGGGAGAGCATGGCTGTAATGCTTAAAACTGGATGCTTTCCTGCAAAATTCATTTCCTTCCCCTGCATGATCCTTTGACCCTGCTGAGTGAAGTAATGTGTTCCTTAGGCTAGGATCTAGTTCGCGGAAGGAGGAGGTACCACTTTTTAAGGTCAACTGCTAATTAAAAATTGCAGCCTGATTTTCTACTCCTAAACAGGCTTAGAAATATTCTACCACAGTAAGAGCACTTAGAAATTCTTGTCCGATTCTGAGAAGCTTCAGAAACATTGAAAGACTTAACCATGGATTTCATTCATTCATATTTTATAGTTACTAGTAAACATTTGTCATAGGCATGACTCTGGAGGTGTCTTCAAGGAAACAGAAATTCACAAGATGGAGAAAGTGTAACTCCGCTTCTTCTGAGCTGCATTAAAGTGCATTTTGTGCTACAATTAACTCTGGAGAGCCACTGTGGTGCAGTGGTTAAGAGCGGTAGTCTCGTAATGTGGTGAACCGGGTTCGCGTCTCCGCTAATCTATATGCAGCTGCTGGGTGACCTTGGGCTAGTCACACTTCTTTGAAGTCTCTCAGCCCCACTCACCTCACAGAGTGTTTGTTGTGGGGGAGGAAGGGAAAGGAGAATGTTAGCCGCTTTGAGACTCCTTCGGGTAGTGATAAAGCGTGATATCAAATCCAAACTCCTCCTCCTCCTCTTCTTCTTCTTTTCTTGATGGGGGAACGGGGATGGCACACTTGCCATTCAAGCACTGATCCCAGCTCTGTGACAGCTGCTCTTCTGTGATGTACTCCCTGTACATCTGTTGCCTAAGGCACAGGACAATATGGCACTCCACCCCATTCCACATACAGAATCTGATCATACTGGTAGCTGGGACAGTCATGCCCTCACAGTGCACACCTTAGGCATCAGGCTAACTGGGAGGGATGGGAGGGACTGCAGCCATCTCCAGCATTTGCCACCTGAGGCGGCCACCTCTCTCTGTTTAATGGTAGGCTTGGGTTCTCACCTGTTCTGTGGAATAACATTCCTTTCAAGCTAGGACAGGTGTCCACTACATGCACTTTCCAGAAAGGCATTTTTGTTCTGACAAGTTCACCCTGATGCATAAATGATTCTTTGCAATATCTATTCTGTATGGGTTTGTTTTGTTTTAAATGTATATGGGGTGTGTGTGGGTGTGACATTTTTAAAACTGTTTTTGCCATTTTTAATGGTACATTGCCATGAAACAATTGTACAGAAGGAAATTGACAACAATACTACTATTACTAACAATATGTTTTGCACAGGCTGATGGAAGGTGTTTTTATCACAAAACACTGGCTTAAAAAAATTGATCACTACTTATTTATTTGCAAAAGCTGTTCCATTTGAATTTTGCCTTTATATATTGGTATAGAGTAGACAGAGTTCCTCAAGCACCATTTTCATCTTCCCCTCCTGCAGTCCTCTGAACACCCTCAAAATCTGGAGGGCTGGGGGACCCACTGGAGAAGGGTTTTTTGGGGGGGGTGTCTGTATTGGGCTGCAGGGGGAGAAGAGGCTGTCACAACTGCATTACTTGAGCAGAAGTCTTCATGCACCCACCGTGTTTGAGACTATCTCTTATAAATCCACAAATCAGTTGTTGATTTCCTATCACTATGGGCAATGCACTGGAAGATTTAAGTAGAGGAAAAAACTTCTTAAGGCTTATTTAAGAGGCACGGAACCTCGGGGTAAAAAAATAATCAATAAAGGCATAAATAAACCTTGGAAGTCAAGCTGCAGAAGGGACTTTTCATTCACAGCACATCAGGAACTGTTCAGGTATCCGCTAGCACCACCACACACAGTGCTTTGCGGCTTTGCTTCCTTGCAATGTCGTATCAATGGCAGCTCTCCAATCTCCCCTGAGCCTGTTATTATCCCCGCTGTATTCCTCCATAACACAGTGTGAGGTTCTTTCCCTTGCAACATGATTTCCCATGCCATTCATAGACCTTGGGTAGGTTCCAAGGGTTTCCTAATCAATCTGCCATTGAAAGCTGTCAGATCTCATTTTCATTCCTAGCAGCTCAGATGACTATGCATTTAATATCTGCCGCATGCAAAACTTTCTCTCCCTTGTTCTTGTTTACTGCTTCCTTTGTCTTGCGGCATTTCTCCTCCACTTCTTTTCTAGCCCCTTCCCATATAATCCCTTCTAGAACTGTGTTAGAATAACTGAGAATATTTTCAAATAAACAAAAAGACCCACCACGCCATTAGTACGATATTTATTTAGTGCCAACAGGGTTTTAAAATGCGAAATGTTTTGTCTCCTTGAGGTTTAGTGCAATGGTTTCTGAAAGCCTTTAATAGGAGTATCTGCCCAAGGAACCAATTATTCAGCGATGAATAGTATTGTGCCATTTTTGACCGGCAAATTCATTTCCACAATTAATTTAAAACGTGTTTACTCTTTACACTAAATTCTTAAGAAAGCACACCTTGGCACATTAAAAAAACAACACCTGAAATACAACTAGTACAAGTAAACAATTAAATCTTGATGGGTCTTCTCATTCACATCATGGTAGCAGCTTTGCTAGTATTCTTTAGAACAGGGGCAATGAAATTTTGCAGGCCAAGAACCACGTTAACTTGTTTGAAAGCAGCTGGGAGCCACATTCCAGCAGTGGGTGGGAGCAGACCTGCACTCTTAACTCACATACAATTGCATGCACAAAGAGAAAAGCTATTTCCTACAGAAACAGAGCATGTATTTAATTCTTAGTAATTACACTCAAGTGCCATCTTTCATTTTCCTAACACATTTTAATAGGTTAAAAAAAGCTGTCTGATACCTTTTATCTGTCCTGATTGTGCAAAAGGAAAAAATAATCCCAGCAGATGAATGCCAACAAGGCTAATGCGCATCTGAACTGCTTGCACTGCCTTACAGCTTTTAAAGCCTCAAACTACAAAATGCAATTGCACCCCCCCAAAAACTGCATGCATGCAATTGCAAAAAGCATGGAGACAATTTTTTGCACTTTCCTCTCTGTTTTGACCTTCTTGCAGCAGGTCTTGAAGAAGAAGGAGCTGCAACTTGACACTTTGCACATCAAAACCCTTTCCTCTCTCTGCTGAACAGCTGGTGGCCAGGAGGGGACCCAGAGGGCTGGGTAAAATTCATCTGTGGTCTGCATCCAGCCTGCAGGCTAGGGATTTCCCTGCCGGAAGGTTAAATTGTCAGCATCCACTGCTAGTCCTGGGATCCATTCCACAATCTTTTTTCCAGTAACATGTGTACCACTAGTTCAAACTGTGTAGAAAATAAATTCCTTCAGAAGGGAAACCAAAGCAGCTAACAATGTAAAATTAAGAGGAGACTGACAGTGATAAATACATATAACAATTTAACCAGAGAGGCAGTAACAATAAACATCAGCTAGCTAAAAAAACAAAAACACAGTCCAGGAGAAACGCAGCAATAACACAATACCTCTGGACAGCAGAGAAATCACTTCAACATGTCAGGAACTTGCTGGACTAAGAAAAAGGAGGCCTCCCTGGACAGAGAGTCCCAAGCCCTGTACACAACTACTGAGAAGGCTTTCTCCTGTATTCTCACCAAATATGTCTCCGATTCTGATAGGGCACAGTGGAGGTTCCATCCTGGAGATCTTCATCCATGATCAGGTTTATGTTACTGAAGGTTGCCCTTCAGGTAAACAAGTTCTTAGCCATTTAGGACTTTGAACTGGGCTTGGAAATTAAATTGGCAGCCCATATTTTAGTAGGTATTGTTTTTGTTTTAAATTTGGTTGGTTGCATTTTTGTGTGTGTGGTTTACACCTCCCCCACACAACATACCTGGTATCTGTATTGTTAATGGGTGGGTTATACATATTTTTAAACAAATTAAACTGAGATGTAACGAGAGCACATGTGACTATGGTTCTACACCATGGGAGAGCTTATGAACAGGATCTCGTCTTCAGATCCTGCGTAGAACATGTGGACAGCAGAGGACGGCAGGCAACATGGACACGATAGCAGAGGGGGGAGTGAGCTTGGCTCCCCCCTTCTCACAGTGTTGTTTGAAGGAATAACACTCAAACAGGGCTAATGCGTCACTACAAACCAAGCCAAAGTCAAGATGCTTTAAATGCCATGTTCAGTTGTAAGCCTAGGCATTTGGTAAAACATATATGATACTGAACCACAGTTCAGCATGAATCCAAATTCCCAGTTGTGGTATGATACACCCTTGCTTCTTGACCTGCATTTTGCAATGTTCAACCACTTAACAAAAAGGCAACAGTTGCAGAGACATCTCCTTTTATGTACTTGATTGTAGGACGTGTTTCTCAGCCTTAAAGCCTAATAGTCATTGTTGTAGGATCATCTCCAGTTCCCCAATGAGACTCAAATAAAGAGTGGTTCACTAAATCAAAGGGGCTGATTAAATGTATTGACTGGGACTATCCAGCGTGAGCTTGGTACAATATGTCCTGGCTCTAGTCCTTTTGTGTTTCTTCCCTGGTTGACTGATACTGGCAAAAACAAATGCTTTTCAGAATTACGTTTGTTTATCCCCTTTTTTCATATGCTCAAAAAACTATCTGCAAGCTGTCAACATGTACTCCAAAATGTTATAGTATAACCCAGTACATACACACACAACTCATTCTAAAACGAGTCTGCTTTTTGATGGAACAAACTTTTAGTTATAATATCAGTTAGCAGGAGAGCTGAATAACAGCATGGTCAGCACATAGTGCAGAATCATGTACATAATGCAGATTCTGCACATAATGCAGAATTGCCTATCATGGCAAATATTGCGTTTTACTTGATGCAGGGCCAACCAATATTTAGATTTGGGTGGGCAGAGGATGAATCCAAGCAGCAGGGTTACACAGATTCATGGTCTTTATCCTTGCCTTGCATAGTTGCATCAAAAACTACTCTTCCACTCAGGAAGCATGCAGGTTTCAACTGGGTGATAGACAAATCTCCCAATTTCAGTTTTTCTCCATTTCCCATTTTTCCAGTCTTATAATCAGTACACCACATTTCCACATCAGCTTGTGATTTGTTTGTTTTTTAAGTCCTCAGGAGAATTTGTCAGCATTTTAGTGAAAATTTCTCCTAATACCCACATTTTTCTATGGAATTGTGACTGATATATACATTTCTCCCCCAAAATGATTCCCCCAATATAATGCATTTTTATTTGTGATTTCCTAATATCTGCTTTTTAATAAACACTTTCTCTTCATGTACAAAAAAAACCTAACAAATTTTTTGTTGGTTAGCCTCATTGCAGAATTCTGAAGGAATTTTGAAGGATGTCTGTGCTGTGGTCTGCGTATTGTTTCAGGATGTGCAAATTAGGTAAGTCCACATTATAATTCATGCCAAACTGAATTTATCCCCAGTTCATCAAATGAAACATAATTCAGTGTATAGCTTAGAGAAACATACATTAAGGAAAGACACGTTAAAAGCCCCGAATCTTAAGAAGACCTAGGCAGAAGACAGAAACCATTGTTCACTATATCCATAGAGGACCAGGAATGGGGCAATGTGTTTTAAGCCACCTGACAAAAGATTTAATATAAGTAGGGGCATATCTTTAGGAGGGGGCAATATTGAGCGGCAACATGGCATGTGCTACATCAGTGCATCGTGTGACGTGGTGCACACTGTGTCAGTGCATTGCGCAACGTGGTGTATGGCATGAGATGCTGCCCCCTCAATAGCAGGGGCAAGCAGCTACTCCTGAAGATATGTATTACCAAAAACAAAGAAAGACATGCCTTTCACATATGATTGTTTTTATCCTGCAGAATAAAGGTGGAAGGAATTTGGAGAAGGGTCATAGCTCAGTGGTAGGTCATCTGCTTTGCATGCAGAAGGTTCTAGGTTCAATGTGTGGCATCTCCAGGGAGGACTGAGGGAGACCTTTTTCTGAAATTCTGGAGAGCAGCTGCCAGTACACAATACTGAGCGGGATGGGCCAATGGTCTGACTCAGTAAAAGGCAGCTTTCTCTGTTCCTAATTTGGAACTATACAGTTGTTTTGTTCCAGTTTATGTTTTGAAATGGCCCACCAGTTGATCATTTCCATGTGTTTTCAGTCTTACTAGAGGGCAGCTCTAGAGGCCTTTGCTAAGGTTATCAGCACAAACTAGATAATTTGAATCACCTTTGTTTGAAATTCCTTTTGCTGACAACTAAATGTGTGTGATGAAATGTAAGGTGGCAGTATCTGGGTATGCAGATTGTGATATCGGCTGGGGCTTGGAGAAGAAAACTGGAAAGCAAAACATGCACCATCTATTGATTAGATGAATGTCCGCTCACCCATTGCCACAAAATATTTTTGCCTAGCAATTCTTTCTTGCCTGCTTTTCTGATTGAATCTCAGTGTTGGTGGTATTCGACTAAGTTTCACTCCATGCAGACCCACTAAAATTAATGAACATGACTAAGTTAGGCCCATTAATTTCAATAGGTCTGAGTAAAACTCAGTTGAACACCATCCCATATGATTTCCATTAAGATAACAGTCTCTCTAGCGCTACTGAGAGGAAGGAGTTGTGTAACTAGAAATGCCTTAATTTATTTGATTTAGAACAGTGCTGGGGAAGCTTTGGCTCTCCAGATGTCGTTGGACAACGCCCATCATCCCTGACCATTGGCCATGCTGGCTGGGGCTGATGGAAGCCAGACTCCAGCAACATCTGGAAGGCCACAAGCTCCCCATCCCTTACTTAGAAAATACCAAAAAAACATTTCTATGACCTGGAACCCTATTTCTGGAACATGGACTCTGGAGGAACTGCCAGCTCCAAAGGAATGGTGAATCATCAGCTAAGCCAGGTGTCACTGTGATGATGGATGCCAAGTGTCCCAAAGAAACTAATTTTAAGTACAGGTGATTATTACAGGTGACCAGTCAGAGATGGTTGCTTCCCTTTTTTTAGGGCTATCAGTTCTAATCACATTGCTATAGCATGACAGCTAATTAATTTTAGGAAGAGAGGGCAAGTGGGTTTTTCTTCAGGGAGTCTAGCAGAGCTGAATCCTCTCCAATGGATCATGCAGATGCCCCCTGACAGAAAAATAATAATCAAATAATCAGTTATGGTAGTGTGTGTGAAAGCGAGGGGGGAATGCTGTTCCCAGGGAGCGTTCTGAATCTGCTATTGGTAAGCTGCCGATGACAGTTCTTTCCCACTCCTAGACTCTGGCTTTCTTTTTCACACATTGTTTCATTTTATTTTATATGCCATTTCCCCCTGCCCCTGGCTATTTGGAAATGGCAAGCGCCAGAAGGGGTGTGGGAAAAACAACTGCTGTATCGTATGAAGTCAAGGCGAAAGCCGCAGTGCATTCTACCAAAAGTCCTTCTTTCCACTCTAGCACAGTTTAGCCCTGCCGAAGATCCTACAATATTGCCTTACAGAAATTTCTTGGAAAGATCAGGCCAGACCTCTCCAAGGTAATCAAAGAGAAAACACAATTTTGGCATGTGCTTAAGATGCAGAATGAAGAACTTAAGGAAAGCATAGGGAATGCTCCGTTTTTAAAAAAACAAAATTTACACAATGTGCACAAACGTCTACACAATATTAAAAGAATTCTGTAAAGTTATAAAGGAACATCTCTGGGGTATCCCAAGCCTTAAAGCAGAAGAAAACTTCAGCAGTGAGAGAAGGGTCAATGCTTATTAAAGATAAAACTATAGACATGACAAATGTCAAAGGTGCTTGTCTTTACAAGCCAAAGCCCTGTCATTATGATGGGTGGGTTGTGTGTCAAGGGAGAGCTTGTGTATAGGAGGGACCTATTGGTACAAAATTGTATGCATTTTGTATTTTCTACCTGTATTCATGTAAGTAGTCTTGCTGTATGGTGACAAATCAATTAATAACAATGGGAATGACAGACCACTGTGAAAGATCTAGGGTGGGGAAACTTTCCCTACTGACAAAGCCCCTATTTGTATAAAAGAATTACAATAGGCTGCTAACACTGGCTAAACCTACCTTTAAAAGTTCAGTAAATGGTCTAGCTTTTGACCAAACTGCGGGAGGCAGTGGAAGACAGGAGTGCCTGGCGTGCTCTGGTCCATGGGGTCACGAAGAGTCAGACATGTCTAAATGACTAAACAACAACAACAACAAATGGTCTAGCTGCTTATGGGCTTCAATCTAAGCCCTACTGCCAAGAACTCCTCCCTCCAGCCCAGCTTGGGGGTAGGGGAAGGAAGGTGCTTTGGATGTACTCCCCCAAAGCCCCAAATGCCAGATCTTACAGAACTTTGTTACCTATCCTTGGAACACAACCATGAAGTTTTAGCACATGGATGATGTTGACGAGAAATTCTTTTTTAAACCCATGAAACAAAATGTCCAAGTATTTTTTTTAAGATATTAGTTTGAGAAGAGGAGGGTGGAGGAAGGCAAAAATCACCCAGAGGTACTTGTGGTACTCATTGGCATGCTGGGGTGCTGGCGCTTACCTGACCTCCCAACACCTGAGTCGCTGCTGCTTACTGGGAGATGAAGGGACAAAGCTTTGGGGAGACCAGTGTGGGGCAAATGCATAGTGGAGTCCATCTGGCACTCCTGCCATGTGTTAGCACTGCCCTGACCTTCCTGCCACTTCTCCCCTCTCCCTCTGAGTAAGTCGCTGTGACTTAGCTGTTGGGAGGTTAGGTAACTGCCACACAATGCTGTCCACTACTGGAGGCTTGCAAATGAAATCAAAAAGAAAAAACTAACGTAGCTAGGTTCAAATTATCTCTTGAGAAGTGTCCTGAGTATCCTTGGAGAAGTGAGGTTCTGAGAGAAAGCATCTTGGGTCATCACCTGACTGGATGTTCCAAGGGACTGAGAGTGAATCTTCACATTTCTATGGGAATCCAAGAGCAGTAAGAGCAGGACCCTTTTTGGAGATGGGGAGTTTTGTCCATAGTGAGATATGCGCCATCTCTCATTGCAGTGGTCCCTGTGGCCAATTGGAAACATATTTTAGAGCATGGGCAGGCAAACTAAGGCCCGGGGGCCGGATACAGCCAATCGCCTTCTAAATCCGGCCCACGGATGGTCCGGGAATCACGTGTTTTTACATTAGTAGAATGTGTCCTTTTATTTAAAATACATCTCTGGGTTATTTGTGGGGCATAGGAATTTGTTCATTTCCCCCCCAAAAATATAGTCTGGCCCCCCACAAGGTCTGAGGGACCTTTCAGCCTCCTGCTGAAAAAGTTTGCTGACCCCTGTTTTAGAGGGTAGATCTGCCTTCATAATGACTCTTCGTTAACATTATAAAATTCTGACTCATTTTTTTGGGGGGGGGGAGATTAAGCTAGGAGTTCATCACAACCACATCCTCTTCTTCCTTCTTATTGTTCAGAATCGAATAACTTTGAATTTTGCTTTTTCTCAATATGCTTTAGGGCTACTTTTCTTTCTAGCTGTGACAAAACTGGGTGATTTTTAGAAGTAACAAGGGATTCTCCAATAGTCCAATGGGCTGGTATAGCTTTAGGTTTTTAAAAGCATATAGCAATTGATCCGTGAACATTTTTAATCAGTCAGCATTTAATAATTCACATCCAAAAAAAGCATTCCATTTCAAATAGTGTGTGTGTATAAATTTACATTTTACAAAAAAAAAATAGCCAAAGTAAAATGATATTGCTGCAGGCTTTCCTACTGGGAAAAGGGCTTATATCTATATATCGTTTGTTGATTTCAGTAACCTGAGTTGTATTTCATGTACTAAATATAAACCAACTTTTCCTGATATACAATATAAAAATTATATAAAAATCTCATTTTCACAGGTACTGAACTCCAGCAGAACTTGGAAGGAAAATGGAGTCACTGGCTTACGTTTGTAGAGCCAAGAGTAGAGAAAATACCATACACATAATGATTGAATTTGTTCCCAGGGGGGCATTTATTGCAGAGTATCATTGACAAACACAGATGGTTTATGAAGGCACTGAGAGTGTTCATAAAGAAATATAGGTCTTTAAGTTACTAGTCTTCCCCTAAAAAATAACCAAGCAAAGAGAAGATAGTTTCAAATAAACATGTGCTTCTAACACTGTATTCATGTACAGTGCAAACTTATACCTGTCCACTCAGAAGTAAGTCCCATTGAGTTCAGTATGTATAGGATTGCAGCCTCAAATACCTGCTTGTTTTTGACATATATGAAATAAAACAGCATCAAGAAAAAACAAACCCACAGCCTGGGAGGAGGAGGCACTTACTAATAGTGAATTCAGAGGGCTCTCGCAGAACAACATTACTACATCACTTTAAGAGATCGTTGGGTTTTCCCTTCAGTGGGTATCTGCATGGAACATGTCAGGTGATTCAGCTGCACTAAATTTCCTGAAGCAACAACTACTACTCAACCCATCCATAAAACTGATTACTTGATAGCTTGTCTAAATAAATAAAAAAATTAAATAATTGTCCAGTAGCACCTTAGAGACCAACTAAGTTTGT
This sequence comes from Podarcis pityusensis, assembly GCF_964106645.2. Classification (NCBI taxonomy): domain Eukaryota; kingdom Metazoa; phylum Chordata; class Lepidosauria; order Squamata; family Lacertidae; genus Podarcis; species Podarcis pityusensis. The sequence goes on from NC_138036.1 coordinate 31,645,398, forward strand.
TGTGGGTATAAGCTTTCGTGTGCATGCACACTTCTTCGGATATGAAGAATGCACATGAAAGCTTATACCCAGAACAAACTTAGTTGGTCTCTAATGTGTTACTGGACAATTTTTTTTATTTATTTTTATTTTGACTGCGTCAGACCAACATGGCTACCTACCTGAATCCTGATAGCTTTTCAGTTACAGACTTACCATGGAATGTGTTCAGAATTTCATTATTGGGCTAGGGATTTGTAACTTTTTTCTTTCTTATTATGGCAACAAAAACTTAGGAAAAAAAACAATTCCATACCCTCTGTCAGAATACTACCACTCGCCACTACTACATGCATGTCTTCTGTAATATTTGAAGGAGTGATTGCACAATATGTTCAAGGCAGGGTGGAGGGAAGCTCTGAATTTGAAGTGACTTGGAAGAAAGACGCTGACTGAGGCAGAGGAGTTTGACACAAACTTTTTAAAGTGGCATCACAGTGCTTTAAATGTGTGGCGTGAATGTGTCCTTCATCTTCAAACTGAACTTATGAACTTGGAATGGAGGAGTCCTTTAAACAGAGGACTGCCCTCTAGCCCTTCAACTACAGGGCTGTGCTCTGTTGGACACATGGCCATTATAAGACAGTAAAAGAGTCAGGCCCTATCTGCCTACCCTCCTTGAAATTATTTCAGCACTTATCTTACTGCTAGACTGTCACCCTTAACTGTTCCCTCATCCTGTGATTCCCTGAGTTGGGAGAGTTCTCCCATTGCAGAATACTTATTTGTTGTTTTTTTAAAAGAAACATTGTATTTGTGCTCATTTTAGGTGTTTTGGATCCATTTCCAGACAAAATGAAATCTGCTGTCATAAAACTTTCTAGAATTTTCCTCTCAAAAGCTTCTAAAAGATTTAACAATAAAGGAGGCAGCCAAAGAGACAGACCACTTGGAAGAGGGTCTTGTGTAACATAGGCTTAAGTTTCAGTCAACCGAAACCCTTTGCTTTATACTGCAAATGACTTTTATTTTGTATAAATGTACAGGAGAATAAAGAAGAGAAGGTTTTAAAGCAGACACTGGAACAATGTCTGACTTAAAGAAAGTGCACTTAAAAATGCCCTAATAATGAATGATCTAATATCATACCACACACACTGTGAGAAAGGCAAAAACTTCCAGCAAAGTCCATTATATTCTTTCCGTACATGTTTCCAATTTCTAGACATTGTAGGAAATGACGATCAGTTGATAAAAAATATAGCTGTACACCAACCGAATGTAAATATGATTTACTTCCTAATGCATACTAAAGAGACTCAGCAGTTTTGCTAGAAAGCCTGTTGGACATATGAAGCCGAACAAATGCAAGATGTTGACAACCATCTGATTCATGCGAAGGTTCGCCCTGGATAGAAAATTATGATGCAGACATTGTTAAAGAGCGATACCTTTATTAGATGAACCCGTAGGGCCTTTTTGCTTCAACAGTTTACCCCAAGTATTGCTTGCTTCTGCTGAGCTGTAGATCTCTCCTTCCTTCTCTCTAATCAAGATGCAGCATCCAACATGCCCTGAGAGAAAGACTGAGGAAACTCCGTAGGGAGAAATAAGAAACGAGGAAAAAGGTCCAGAGGCAGAGAGGAGGTCATTTGTCAGCACAGCTTGCCTGTTACCTTTTGACCACTAATGAGAACATCACAGAAACTCCCAGCACAACACAGTGGTTTCCCAGCTGCTGTAGACAACTGCTCTGTGTTTTGTTCATCGCACATTACATTAACTGGCAAACCTTCTTTGCCTCATCTCTCTACAAAAGCCATACATTGCAATTTCCTGCGTTGCTGCTCACAAAAGTTAACATGGGGTTTTGCAGGACAAAGGGATTCTCCGCAGCAAAGGCTGTGGGTTAGGGAGGGAGATTGTTGGAAAGAGATCCAGATTAGGAGGACATGGTGAGGCTTTGAACCTTTGCCAGGGCAGACAGGGCTGGCAAAAGGGAAGGCAATTAGAATTGTTGTCCTGGCGAGATGGTTTTGTTATTAAGCAGCTGCTTACTGCCTTTGGAAAGCCTTTGGAAAGCCTTTGGAAAGATTAATTTTTTTTTTATATGAATATTTATTCCAATTTTAAAAATTACAGAAAAAGAAAAAAATAGAAAAAGAAAAACAAATCACATACATCTTATACAAAAAAGAAACAATACAAAAGAAAAATACAAAAGACAGAAAATCACCATAAAAAGGTAACAAAAAATGAAATTAAACCTTAAAACCGTTTTCCCATTTACTTATTTCCGTGACTTCCTCTCACCTCTCTGCTTTGTATTCTAGTTTAAATCGTATCTCCAGCAAATCCTTCTAACCTTCTTTTCATTTACTTATTTTAACATTCGAAAGTATTTAATTCTCCTCTATCTTTATTTTACACTTCATATTTACTTATTCCATTATACTCTGTCTGCCAATACGGTCTAATATTCTTCTCCAACCTTTTCTAACATTCTTTTATATTACAGTATTTCTGAAGATATATTTTAATTTTTTTCCAATCTTCTTCCATCGACCCTTCTTCCTGATCTCGAATTCTGCCGGTCATCTCAGCCAGTTCCATATAGTCTATCACTTTTCTCTGCCATTCTTCTCGGGTAGGCAATTCTTGTGTCTTCCAGTATTTCCCAATAAGTATTCTTGCCGCTGCTGTCGCATACATAAAGAAATTCCTATCTTCCCTTCGCACCAATTGGCCGACCATGCCCAAGAGGAAGGCCTCTGGTTTCTTCAAGAAAGTATATTTCAATACCTTTTTTAGTTCATTATATATCATTTCCCAGAAGGCCTTGATCTTTGGGCACGTCCACCAAAGGTGGAAAAAAGTACCTTCATTTTCTTTACATTTCCAACATTTATTATCAGGCGAATGATAAATTTTTGCTAGCTTGACTGGGGTTAAGTACCACCTGTAAATCATTTTCATTATATTTTCTCTTAAGGCGTTACAGGCCGTAAATTTTATACCTGTGGTCCATAACCATTCCCAGTCAGCAAACATGATATTATGCCCAACATCTTGCGCCCATTTAATCATAGCAGATTTAACCATTTCATCCTGTGTATTCCATTTCAACAGCAGGTTATACATTCTTGACAGGTTTTTAGTTTTAGGTTCTAGCAATTCCGTTTCCAGTTTAGATTTTTCCTCCTGGAAGCCAATCTTTTTATCTAAATTAAAAACCTCCCTTATTTGATAATAGTGCAGCCAATCTCGAACTTTAGTTTTTAATTTGTCAAAGCTCTGCAATTTTAATTTATCTCCAACTTGTTCTAAAATTTCACAATATTTTGGCCAGTTTGTCTCCATATTTGTTTTTTTCAGAGCCTTAGCCTCCATTGGTGATAGCCACCTTGGTGTTTTACTTTCCAACAAATCCTTATATCTCACCCAAACATTGAATAATGCTTTCCTGACAATATGATTCTTAAAGGCCTTATGCGCTTTGACTTTGTCATACCATAAATATGCATGCCACCCAAACACATTATCAAAACCTTCTAGATCTAAAATGTCTGCATTTTCAAGAAGTAGCCAGTCTTTCAGCCAGCAAAAAGCGGCTGATTCATAGTATAGTTTAAGATCTGGCAGGGCAAATCCCCCTCTTTCCTTTGCATCTGTTAATATCTTAAATTTTATTCTAGGCTTTTTGCCCTGCCAGATAAATTTGGAAATGTCTCTTTGCCACCTCTTGAAACAGTCCATTTTATCCACAATCTGTAATGTTTGGAACAAAAACAACATTCTAGGCAATACATTCATCTTTATCGCTGCAATTCGGCCCAACAATGATAACTTCAATTTTGACCATATTTCTAAATCCTTCTTCACCTCTGACCAACATTTTTCGTAGTTATCTTTAAACAGATTCACATTTTTGGCAGTCATATTCACCCCTAGATATTTCACTTTATTAACAATTGTTAATCCTGTCTCTTTCTGAAACCTCTCCTTCTCTGTCTCTGTAAGATTTTTCTCTAATACCTTAGTTTTCATCTTGTTTAATTTAAAACCTGCTACTTGGCCAAATTCTTGGATTAATTGTAACACTCTTTTTGTACTAGCTTCTGGCTCCTGTAATGTCAAAACTATGTCATCGGCGAAAGCTTTCAGTTTGTACTGTTTAGCTCCGAGTTGTATACCTTTAACCAATTGGTCTTTCCTAATCATATTGAGCATGACCTCCAGGACCGATATAAAAAGCAATGGGGAGATTGGGCAACCGCCTTTGGAAAGATTAATGGATCCAAGGAAGGTCGCACCATGTAAGGAACAGGGCTGTGGACATCAAGGCCTTTGTGGTAAGGCTTGGCAAAGAAGAAAGGAAGCCAAGCTCAGGTGGGCCCCTCTTCTGACAAAAGGACCAATATGGACATGTATTTATCCCCAATAGGGTATTAATAGGAAGGTGTCCGGGACCTCCATCTTGAAGGACATGGAAAATAGCAAGACACTCACAAGTCTGGAGTGTCTCAAATGTGAGAATGCTATCTAAAGCAGCCTTTCTCAACAGTGAGTTCCCAGAAGTTGTTTGACTATGACTCCCATCATCCTTGAATACTACTCCCACTAGCTTTGGATGATGGGACTTGCAGTCCAACAACATCTGAGGACCCAAGGTTGAGAAAGAGTAATGAGACAACCAGCAAAGTTTTAGGAGGAACACACACTCATCTAGTCCTCTACACAAGAACATGCTTCGTGCCCCCACAGCCTTCCCTTAGCCTATCTTGTTACAGACTAGCTTTCATTTCTTATCACTGACCTTGCACTGGTCAATTATTGTGGTGCCTTGGTGTTCCCTGGGCCAATCAGAGAAGGCCCAGTATATTTTGCTGCCTGAGGCGAAGGGCAAGATGGCACCCTTTCATTGTGCGTAACAGAAGCCAACTGGGCTGGTAAGCAGGGATGAGATAAAAATGTGATTCTGTTTGCATTTAAAAGTGATCCTTTCTGGGTGACCTTGAACCAGTCACTTTCTCTTTGTCTACCCTACTGCACAGCATGGCTGTGAACAAAAAATGGAAAGGGGAAACTATGCAAACGTTCTTTACAAGACAAGTAAGGTGTTAGTGTAGTAGTAGTGTGGTGGTAGTAAATATAAAGGAGAGGTCTATTGCCACTATCCCCTGCTTGTGAGCTTCCTATACACATCTGGATGACCACTATGGAAACCAGATGCTAGATTAGATGGAACTTTTAAGTAGGGGTCTTCGGGGGGGGGGAGGGACTGCAACTCAATAGCAGAGTATTTTGCATGCAAAAGGTCCCAACTTCAATCCTTGGTGCCTCCAGGTAACAAAAGATTGCCTAGCAGGTGATATGAAAGGGAATCAGAGTAAACTGGGCTACGTGGATCAGTAGTTTGACCTGGTATAAGTCCACTTCTTGTGCTCTTAAGCACAAGTCTCAGAAGGAGGCATGCCATCTTTGCCCTCTGCTCCATCAAGCAACACTTTCCTACCTTTAGTAAAATATTTCCACGCTGGGGAACAGCTTCCTCTGCTGAACTTTTGAATTTTAAAAGCTCACAAGACTCAAGAGGGTGGCAGATTGAGAACCCTAGTACTTTAGAGCCCTACTACTTTAAGCATTTTAGGAGATCTGAGTGATGTATCTCATTGCAAACAAGATGAGATATGGAAAGTGAACTTCAGACAATACAGGGCAGTGCACAGAATAGGAAGCAAGGAACTTCCGTTACTGCCCCTCAGTCCACTTTATGGTCAGTCCTTTTAGACCTGACATAGTCACAAACATTGCACATTGCAGGCATCCCATGTGCATGCTAATCTGACATCTGACCACTGTACCCATAAATGAAATTGTTTCCACAACTATGATACTTTTTTGAACTAAATATTTGATTGGACCTACTCTAAATTTAGGACACCATCACTCAATCCATAATTCTCCAGTTCGCAAGTTTAGGGCTATAATCCTAAATATGCTTACCTTATAGCAAGCCCCATTAACCACCATAGGACTGACTTACTTAATAAATGCGCATAGGATTGCCTTGTTAGAGGAGCATCTTATTCCTGGCCCTTTCTGCTCCATTTGGTGTCTCATGTTTTTTGAAATGGCTTTCTGGCTGGCTTCCCCTGCATTTTCATCAATGAAGGTCATGTTTCCATGACCTCATCTCTTTCTACCTTGAGCTTATATATATATATGAAGCACTCCACACCTGCACCCAGCAGGAGCAAGGCCCTTGATTCTCTATTCTCCAAGCCCCTAATGGCTGTTGTAGCAGCCAACTGTGATGTTACAAACACAGAATTACAAGAAGTCACCTGGTGAGGGAATAAGCAGCTGGAGCAGATGAAATCTTCACTACAGAGTATCTCGTGGAGCCAGAAAAAACTGGAAAAAGAAACAGGGAATAGTTGTAATCAATGCATTTGACAAGCTGCTCACTAGGATAACTTCCTGAAATGCAGCCAAACATTTTAATGTTTGTGTTATATCATGGGGAAAGCAATTATACAGTCATTGAGTCAGACTATTAAGCTTCCAGGTAAAACAGCTGCTCTGTCTTTCCTTAAATGGTTCTTTCTTCAGCTGTACTCCATTAATGTGGAGGAATATGGAGCAGATGCCTTCATACAATTGTTCTTTCCTTGATTCTGTGGGGTTCCTTGAAGAGTATTGTTATGGTGGTGGTTGGGTGAAGGAAGCCTGAGAGCTGCTCTAGGCATGTATTCCATCACTCGTTTGACATTGACTTGGAACCAAGTTTGCATGAGGAGATGATAAATGCAGATACTTTTGCATAAGGGATGTTTTTGCTTCCTCTGTTGGAAGCAGCCTTCCGGAAGACTGGCAGATATATCTTGCATGTAGACAACCCACTTCCCTGAGACATGGCCCGTAAACACCCCAGGGGGAGGTTGGGGTGGGTGGAGAAAGAACTGCATGTGGGCTGAAACCAAATGTGAATAATAGTTTGTCTTGAACCATGTTTGGTCAGTACCCAGTATACTGGATGTATATATACAGAACATTTTATGTGTCAACTAAGTAGCCTGAGTTACAGCTGTATAACTGTATACTGTACAGAAGAGTTACAGCTCCCATCTTCAGGTTATCAAACCTTGTTCAACTTATTGATGATCATCTCCAAAGGTCTACATTTTGAGAGAGTGGTTCTTTTGTATCACAACTGGGTCACTGGCAATAGGTTTTTCTAACACTGGATTTCCCCCCAAAAGGGAAAATCTGAATGAAATGGGAGGTACTACCCATGTAACTTTGATGTCAATGGCATTGTGTGGATGTTATGACAAATGTGCATGCATGAGGAGGACTGATGCCACAATAAACACCTCCTTGGAAACACACATCAACTGATGCATTAGTAGTATTTAACAACTACTAGTATTATTTATTCACCACTTTTGCCAAGGTAGCTTCTAAACAGTTTGCAAGTATAAAACCTTATTACAAAGAATAGGAACACACATAATTAAAATACACAAGAGTTTCCACCCTCAAAACATTAAAATAGGTAAAGGTAAAGGTACCCCTGCCTGTACGGGCCAGTCTTGACAGACTCTAGGGTTGTGCGCTCATCTCACTCTAGAGGCCGGGGGCCAGCGCTGTCCGCAGACACTTCCGGGTCACGTGGCCAGCGTGACGACGCTGCTCCAGCGAACCGGCACCAGAGCAGCACATGGAAACGCCGTTTACCTTCCGGCTAAAAAGCGGTACCTATTTATCTACTTGCAATTAAGGGTGCTTTCGAACTGCTGGGTGGGCAGGAGCTGGGACCGAACGATGGGAGCCCACCCCGCCGCGGGGATTCGAACTGGCGACCATGCGATCGGCAAGTCCTAGGCGCTGAGGTTTTACCCACAGCGCCACCCGCGTCCCGATCAAAACATTAAAATAAATACCCACAATTAAAATGTATAATAAAACAAGCACATTAAAACAGTACAAAAAATAAAGCAGAAGGTTCAAATAAAGAGACTAGAGGAATTAAACAGGTGTGTCTTTAAAGGCCAGTGCATAGGCTTGAACAGAATCTTAGAGAGTTACTCCAGAACTACAAAGAGGTTGCAAGTGGTTGGCAGCCAAAGGCTAAAGGTAGATTGCAGAGTAGCAACTAGGGTCAAGAGTCAGTGGTTGATAGGACTACATGTCACCTTTTTTTGCCAGCCAGTCCTGTGGCTCTCTAGCTTGACTAAGGAAGCAGTTCAGATGTGTGTTGTTTTTTTTCAAAAGAAGGCAATGATAGCTCTTTCATATTTGTACCAATATATATATATATATATATATATATATATATATATATATTTGTATCCTTTAAAGTACATCTATATATGAGTGATTGCATATTTTTTGGGGGGTAAAGTTATTCTGTGTTATGGACTGATAAAACCTGCAAACAGAAACATTCCCCAGAAAGCACAGTTTCTTCATTGTGAGGAAATATTAAAAATACGTAGCATTTGCAAATGTAGAGATTTTTGTTTGTTTGTTTCTTGATACAGCATATGCGAGCTACTGTGGGAAGTGACAATATACCAGTCAGTTAGTGTGATCATTAAAAGGAGACAAATCACATGCTAATGTCATTTTCATTTGGGCTGGAACAACACAGAGTCATTATGGCCATGGGTTTCTAACAGCTGGTAGCATTACAAATTGAATTTGTTAGCGCAGTTGGTGGTGACTGTCTATTTTTATATCATAAGTTTTCTTGGGGGGATGCCTAAAAGGTGTTAACATGTTGTTCTGATCCATCAGCACCTCATGAAGGTGAGGTGTTGATGGATCATAAGCCAGCTGTACGTCTTGTAATGGGAGTCATATGGATGGAAACTTTAAGGCAGCGGCTGCTGCTATGGAAAGTAGATAGTGATTTGATGAGCATGGAACATTTGGGATAACAAATAGGATCATTAAAGGAAACATTTATGGTTGCTAATTGCAGGCAGTTTTGCAAAAACCATCCAACTGAGAATAAATGCAGAGGACTTCAAAGCATGCAACTGAGGTACTCAACCCAATTCTAATAGGTTCCAGATTGTCTAATTCATTTCTACACCTTTTTATTTTACACTGAAACTAATTGTTACATTAAAAGGACAGGCTTGTACCATACAAAGTAAACTATTGATTTCCTTTTTAGATCATGATTGCATTGGTTTCAGCATAAACTGAAATACGTGTGTGCAATAAGATCTTCGCTATCTGTTTAATTGTTTGCTTGCAAAGGTATTAGAGAAAAATCTATTGCTGATCTGTTAAAAATGGCAACAATTTCTAGGGCAGGCTTCCTCAACCTCGGCCCTCCAGATGTTTTGAGACTACAATTCCTATCATCCCTGACCACTGGTCCTGCTAGCTAGGGATCATGGGAGTTGTGGGCCAAAGACATCTGGAGGGCCGAGGTTGGGGAAGCCTGCTCTAGGGCATTGCTTTCATTGGGTCTTGCCTTGTTCTGTTGCACATCCTGATGCTGTTCTGTTTGCTGATGGGTCTGACTCTGAATCTGTGAGAGTCAGGGAAAGAGGCTGTAAGGTTTACACATCAGCATAAGCTAGCATGGTGATAGTGTTAGTGGATCTACACATACAGTGCTTTTAAAAAGGGGTATTCACCATGAAGTTGTTACAGTGAGTTTTACTGCCACACTTTTAACATTTGGGGCAGAAAGGTGCCGGTACTGCATACTCTTGTGTACCCCCAGAAAAAAGCACTGTGCATTTATGTATCTTTACTTCAAAGACCATAAAAACTGTACATAGCAGATAGCAGTTTTTAGCTTTGTCTTGTGTCTGGAGACAATAAACACTTTGTTACTTTGAACTATGTGGGAGAGGAGTTTTTCCCTTAACCAGGGACTCTGGAAGAAACTGTTTCTGCTGGGAGTAGGAAATCTCTGAAGACTCTGTGGGGCTCTGCAAAATGTGCTGCTACATCACACTGGTTGAGCTGTGGTGAACGACCAGCTGATTCCACAAGTCACCAACAAGGTCAGCTTTGAAACAGGAGGCTGGGCACCTTTTTGTTCTTCATTTGAGGCAGCAAAACATCTTGGGTTAGCTCTGGGCAGGCAGGCCTGTCAGGGTGCACAAGTTTTGAACTATAGGATTGCTCTGCAGATAAAGATAAACCACCAAAGATAAACTAGTAGTAACCACATCCACTTCCCATAAATCACCACATGAAAACATATCCAGTACTGAAACAATTATATAATTTTCTCTGTTGCATTTAGGATATGATTCATAGTACCTTCTGTGAAAATAATCACTATTAAAAGCAATGAGGCTTCAACATAAAATGCTTTAATTTGGGTGGCTATTTACACAAAACAGTCCATGGTCACTTTATAAGGCAGGAGCTAGCTGTCCTTGATTTATGACTATGACATTATGGTTTTTATTTTCCCTACGGCAATTTCCTTATAGTAATAGAAGTGACTTTAATGTGTTTATGTCAGTTTCCAGACTGATAACTCAGATGAGCAAAGAACTTTAAAATAGCAGATACATGCCGGTAATGCAGCATTGCAAAATGCAGACTGGGCTCTATCTTGGAAATGATAAGCTGGCTTGCTGTTACTTGAAACCATGTTAAGTCAATTGGCCCTTCCTGCCTGCTTGGTGTGATGGAGGTAGGAAGACAATATCCAGCTGCCTCAAGTGCTTGAAACAAGTTGCCTTTTAACTCAGAAGTCTCCAGCATGCAGTCATAACATTATCTTAGCCAAAGTGATGCATTAAAAAAAAATCTCACAAATTTACATCAGTGAGTTGGTAACTGCTAGGTATACCCTGGAGAATACCTGGCTTATCACAATATTGAGTAACTGAAAGCTTTAGCAATCACAAAGGAAACCTTTCTAGTTCAGTCAGAAGCAACATATAAGTCATCAAATGCACTTGACAAATGTTCATTAATTACCAATGCAAAGCCCTACCAGGAACATCCCCCCAAAGTAATCTGGGGGCAAAAATTGTTTCTCTTTCTTGCTATTCTTTCCCAACAAACCACTGACTATTGCACTTTCTAGCACAGGGATGAGGAACTTGTGGATCATCAGGAGTTGCTGGACTCCAAGTCCCATCACCCTAACCCTAACCCTATTGACCACGCTGCCTCGGTCTGAGAGGTACTGGAGTTCAGAACCATCTGGAGGATCGCTGGTCCCCATTCCTATTTTAGCATAATAGAAACTCTGCACAGTTTATGCATAGTGGGTTTTATGTGCACAAATCGCAGTGCAGAAGTTATTATCAGTGTGTGGAAAGCAGGGCATAGAGATTGATGAGGAGCAGGCACGATTCTAATTCCACCTTCCATGCATATATTTATATGCACCTTGACCACCTGGCACAGGGCTGAAAAATTTTCAGATTATGCAACTGGCAAAAGAAAGGATGCACTGTAGTTTCCAGTAGGGTTTTTTTTAAAAAGCACTTCCTTAACAATTTTATCACAGTTAGGCCCAAGTACCTTCAATGGAAATAAGGGCAGAAATGAAAGATTGATTTTCTGTACCCACAAGTTCATACATAAATATTATGTATCTTTCTACATAGGCTGATATGTATCTGCAGCAGTTTTGGATAAGGTGTAGGAGCATTATTTATAGTCAACCTTTTACTGCCCTGCTATAAAAAGGTAAAGGTAAAGGACCCCTGACAGTTAAGTCCAGTAGCAGACGCCTCTGGGGTTGTGGCACTCATCTTGCTTTACAGGCTGAGGGAGTTGGCATTTGTCCACAGACAGTTTTTCTGGGTCATGTGGCCAGCATGACTAAGCCGCTTCTGGTGCAACGGAACACTGAAACCAGAGCAGCGCACAGAAACACCGTTTACCTTCCTGCCGGAGCGGTACCTATTTATCTACTTGCACTTTTTGGTGTGCTTTCGAACTGCTAGGTTGGCAGGAGCTGGCACCGAGCAACAGGAGCTCACCCCGCCATGGGGATTCAAACTGCCGACCTTCTGATCGGCAAGCCCAACAGGCTCAGTGGTTTAGACCACAGCACCACCCGCGCCCTGCTATATTTGACCATGTAAAGTGGAAAGCCAACACTTACCAAACCTGCATTGCTATGGGTAGCCAGCAGCTACCCATGCAACCATGTATTACAATATACCCACTATGACATATGGTAATCAATGTAGCCTCTCTTCCATAATTATCACTGCATGAGAGGAACTGAGTGCCCTCCTTTGTATCAATGCCATTCTCTGCAGCTTTTGATGAGTTAGTGTTAGTTGATCAATGTATTATCTGCTTATGAAAGAACCTTACATGGTTTAGAACCCCAGAAGATCAGGGTTCCAAGTTGTGCAGGAAGCCTACACGCGGGGTTTCCACTGCAGAAATTCAGCACCCAATATGTGGAGAACTGCAGGGACAGGAAGACAAGACAGGGCTCAGGGATTGCACCCCTACTCTGCCCTATCAATCATGTGAGAAGGGGGGAAGTGCCTGAAAAGGGTTTATGTCTATAAGCTAAAGTTGCTAAGGATAGTGGCTCTTATAACTCAACTGATTTGAAATCAGCACATTTTCTATTTAAAATCTCACACCAAATCTATTTAAAATCACCCTGGGGCAAATTTGAATTGATTCTTGTCATTTCAAGACTACTTGAGGTTAGGGGTGCCATTTCTGTGGCGCTGTGGGGGCAGGCACCTTCAATGTTCCACAGTCCACACCTTGTCACACCCTCCAGAAAAGTCCAATGGGGCCTTCTGTGGCTGCAACGGGCTCTGTCGGGCCCTCTGAGGATGTCACAAATGTTGGAAGGAACCCAGAGCACCTGCTTGAGGTATTGTTCTCCACAAAGATCTCTTCTCTAACCAATAGCCTGCTCCTCCACTTCTGTTCAGTTCCAAAGACTTATTAATACTTTTAAACACCTTTTTCTGTTTCCAGATTTAGCTGGCAGTCCTGAGCTCAGTCAGTTCCACTTAGGGCTTCCGAAAGAACTAAGCATGCATAACAGGATATTGCCCTTCATTATTTATCTTTTCTTATGATTGCTATTTCCAGGGTTCTTAGGCCTGTAGTGACAGGAGCTGTCTGGCATGTGATTTCTGATAAGAGAGAGGTGTTCACACATGTGAATGCAAGAAGGCAGATAAGTGACAGTGTGTCAGATGAATGAAGAAATAAATCACCTATTGAGAAGCACTGAAGCAGCAAAGGGGAGTGGGGGTGGAGAGTGGAGATTTCCCAAGACGCTATTGTCTGAGCTCAGACACAGTGAGAGGGAAACAAACTTCGTCTCTGGAAAATGTTGATTCCTAATTGAATCTACAAGTTGCAATAGAGAAGATTTCTCAAGTCTTAGGGAGGGTTTAACTGAAAAATGCACACAATGCCCTTCTTATAACACTGTGAAGAAAGAAACAGCTGCTCAATTCATTGTTAGAGTTTCCATGGCAAGAGAGGCAAGAGATAGGGCAAAGTTTGGAGACTCTGCAGGCAAGGTGCCAAGAGGAAGGTTTACATTTGACTTCTTCCACTCTGTCAGAAGCATGAATAGCATTTGCTTGTTGCTGCCTCTACCTTGAACGTTGCCGCATGAATGATGAGATTGCAAGGAGTGCTCATTTTTCTTCTTCTAACCCCTTTGCTGGAAACTGGTACCAGTAATTTGCTCAGTAGCCATTACAGTTTTATGGGTGCTTTTAGCTTATTTGGATATAGTTGTTGGATATAGTCAATAAAGGAATATAGTTGTTGGATATAGTCAATAAAGGAAAAGACAATTAGTTCCCCCCGCAATGGTTCCCTGCACTCCAGGAAAACTCCCGGAATAGCACACAGAGGGAGGAAAGGGGGGATAGTTCTGTCTGGCAAATGGAAATACTTGTTCTGAGGCAATGCTCACCTTAGCACAATGCTGAATTCCTCATCCCTGTGTCCATTATCTTAAGCAGACACTCAGTAACTTACTTTATGGAATAGGAAGAAGTTTTTGCAATCCAAACATTGGTTTGTGCTGTGGTTTGGCCATTCAGCCCAAGCTGTTGTAGGAGCAAAAGCTAGTGCTGGAGGCAATTGTTAAGCTTTTAAATCTTAAAATGCATGATTTCTTCTGCACAGGAAGGACTGCTGTTTGAAGACAAGCCAGCGTGGGGGACCTGGCAGATGTTATTTCAATCCCTTGCAAACGCACACTCTTTTGAACGACCCTTCCACTCCATCTCATAGTTATTTATTTTGATCCTGAAATGCATTTCATTTCCCCTCACATTATGCTGAATAGTGCTGAATGAAAACTAACGCACACAGACCAAACATTCCTTTAAATCTGAATACTGGTGAATTTGAGCTATGGATGATGAAATAGATGACAGCAAAGTAAAATATTGTTTAAGATTCTATACTGTTATGTGTATGGGATGGGGGTCTGAGTTTGTGGATGCAGAGGCATCCATAATTCCTGGAATCAGCAAAAGTTAGGATTGATCAAACTTTGATTAAAACTCTGCTAAACACTGCTGGATTAAATTTAGGATAACAAACCAGTCCAGCTCGATAGAGCTGGCTGAAGATAAGCCATTAAGAAACAAAGGCTAAAATGGCTAGTCAATAACCCATTAACAAGGCAGAAGACACTGCAACCACAGAGGGGGAAGTTGCCAGAGTTTCAGTGGGCAGTGATGTAAGCAGAAGTCGTATTTGGAAAGGCACAAACTCGCCCACACCCTGGGGCCTATTTGTCTGCAGTTTGATAGATTTCTTACTTAGGGGCACTTCTCTCATGACTGCTATTTTCAGACCAGTTTCCTGCAAAACTCTAGGGGGAGATTATGCTAATCTTTCTTACCCATCCCAAAACTGTGAAGGCTGCCCTTGCAGGAAAGTCACTGTAGCTATCCTTCTGAAGTTTGGCAGGAGTCAGGTCCACAGAAGTTCCTTTTTAAATAAAATATCAGTTTTTAAAGGTGCCCAGCACAAAACTCTGTGAATTTGGCAGGCTTGAGGTGCCAGTATTGTGTGTGAGGGATTCGTGCAAATGCTGGAACTTGAAGTTGGCTAAATAAAGTGGATTAAAGTTCCCTCTTGCCCTAGTGTAACAAATTCACTTTAAACCTCCCCCAACCTTTTTGTGGTTCTAAAAGCCATGGGGAAATGCATTGAAAAGTGTAGGATTAACAAATAATTAACGGGAAGCCATGTGAACACATGCAAGGAATCAGGATGAATGCAGGATTCACAGTGCATTTTTTTTTTTAAAGAAGAGCGCATGCTCAATAAAGATGTGACATAATCTAGCCACTGTGTAAACTTTGACCAAGTAAATCAAGATGAATATTAAATAAACAGGTTGTTGGAAGAAGTCTTATATTCACAGTGGATGGGCTATTGTGCTTTGAAATTTCATTCACTTCTGTCAAAAAGGGGGAAAAGTTATGCCATTGCTTGATTTCCCAAGAGTGAATGGGAAGAATGAAGACTCTTCCTCCCCGCCCCATCGAAAAAAGTAGACTTGACCTCAGACCCTGAGCTGAATCAAGCAATCTCCAAAGTACTTTGAACTAAGGCAGGCTGCTTTCCAAAATGCCGAATTAGGACTGAATTCTATGGTTGGTGTACACCCCTATTATTTACCACGTTATTGTGGACTGCACTACCCAATAATAAGCTTTATATGAAGTAATGCAGAATTGTCATTGATTTGGCAGGTGAAGGATCCAGAAGCACAATGGTCAGAAATAATCAAATGTCAATTAAAAAAAAAAAAAAAAAATCAAGGGAAATTAAAGGCCTCGATTAGACTGGACTTTTGAAATTAAATATTATCAAAATAAGTAAATTTAAAGAAAACCGGCAAGATGAATTGAGAAAGTTTGGCTGTGGACTTGAGACCTCCAGGCCGACAACATACAGACTGATGGACATAGGGAATCTAAACCGGGGAAGGGAGGGGGAATTCTAGAATCCAAAGGCTATGTAATCAACTTTTGGAATCTTCTTCTATTTTCTATCTTTTAAATTTTTTTTTTTTTTTATATATAACTTTGGTATTTTGATTTAACAAGTTTTGGGAAAAAAAAGAAAAGGGGGAATTCGTGGAAGGAAACGGGGTAGATTTTGGGGAAAAAAATCTTTGTTTTACTTTGTTAAAGGTGAGGAGTGATGTTAAGATTGTAATTTAAATTGGCTATTAGGCATAACATATTAGGTTAAATTGGGAATGAGAACTTGTGGAACCAACGTAGGGAAAGGGGAATACAGTCGGGAGGGGAAGGAGGGAGTCCCAGAAAGAAGGTTATGAACATAAGGGTTTAAAATTGGTCTCTTTTCTTTCTTTTCTTTTTCTTTATCTTTTCTATCTTCTTTATTCTGTTATTATTGGAAATTTTAATAAATATGATTAAAAAAAAATAAAAATAAAAAAAAATCCCTGTCTCCTATTCATTGTCTGAGAAAGAAAATCAAGCTGTTATGCTAACTATACAGTATACTATGCTGTGGAATCTGATTCTGGTGATAACTATTTGACAGATATAAAAGTGAAATATTTTTCTCTATTACACTGCACGTACTATGACTTGTCAAGGCAAAATCTTCTGTCTATCCATCTCTCCAACTAAGCACTCCAAAGAGCTTGGTTAAGCCAGCAGCATAAGCTGGTTTCCTTTCCTGTTCTCCAATTCTGACTTAACCTACAATACTTGGCATCCACCTCCTAGCTGAACATAGTTCATTACCTAGAACGTGAGACCACCACTGTGGTCACAGCAAACCACTGGCACATGGGAAAGATTGTGGCTGGTTTTTATGACCATCCAAAGCACTTTCCAATTGGAATCCCACTTGTCCTTTGAAAATACACTGAAAAAAGGCACTCTTGTTTTCCCCTGGCACATAGGCATAGGATATGAGAGCAGGGTTTTGGTTAATTTCCACAGGTGCATATATTATTTTCTCTTCCCTAGAAATAATAGCTGTCACCTATTGCATGACCTAAACACCCATTACTTCCTGCTTTGTAACTGCATCTCTTAATACAGTATATATGCACTGGGAGAAAAACAGATAGACATCTCTGCCTCCAGTCACATAGGATATCTCCACATAAATAATTGACAAAAGAGCAGGATAGTTCTGTCAGCTTAAGATGCAGGTGGAGCAGCAAAAGCATCAAAATGGAGAAATGAAACATCTGGCTTTGATACTCTATGACAGCTTTTTGTGCTACACATCTGTATATTTTCTTTCATTTTGGCAGACGGACCGCTTTAATACTGCTCTTGTGCTGTAGGGTTTCTTTAAAACGACGAAACTTATATATATAAGCCTTAACAATGAGCCAAGGCAGTTCCAGATATTCAACCTTTGTCTGATTCTTTGGAACGTTCCTTTTCCCATGCTAAGCATCAGTGGGTTTTGCAGGGAACTGTAGCTCCCTGGACCACGTGTGAGATGAGCAGACCCACCTTTTCAATAGACTGGACTTGAGAGAAAGAGAAACCAGACAAGCCGTTGGCTCTCTGCCTTGTGTGGTTGTAAGTAAACGTAGTATTTCCTGTTCTTGCTACAGTTCCAGGAGCTGTAATAGACATAGCTCTGGCTGGCAGAGACTAGTTGAGCAATGCAACCTAATAAAACACTGGCCCAAACCCATTTTTAAAAATCATAAAGCTACAGTGAAATATAATGCAATAAATCTCAAGCCACTATACAGATGTTATCATGCAAGTCTACTTTATTAAGTGAAAACTACAGTAAAGCTGTCATGACTTAACATAGAACATTGGATTCAAGATCTAGCAACTGTAATAAGACGGTGCTAAAACATGCTAAAGTGCAGTTTTATCCTAGTAGCTGCCTATATTTATTATAAGTAAGAAAAGTTTAACAACAATGGAAGAACAAGAAGGATCTATTTGACTTTACTATGATTGTTACTTAGTATGAGATTTAGTGTGCTGAGTAAAATCATCAGTTTTCATTGCTGAGTTGGTAGTTTGCCATGGTATCTCAGGTCTATGACGATTAACCAAGTTTTGCTTTTTATGAACTATAATACTTACCTACTGCGAGGTTAGCCAACATAGTGCCCTCCAGATTTTGTTGGACTACAACTCCCTTCATTGTTGCTCATTAGTCATGCTGGCTGGGGCTGATGGGAGTTATAGTCCAAAATAACTGGAAGGTACCATGTTGGCTAGGGACGCGGGTGGCACTGTGGGTTAAACCACTGAGCCTTGGGCTTGCTGATCAGAAGGTCGGCGGTTCGAATCCCCACGATGGGGTGAGCTCCCATTGCTCGGTCCCTGCTGCTGCCAATCTAGCAGTTCGAAAGCACGTCAAAGTGCAAGTAGATAAATAGGTACTGCTCTTGCGGGAAGGTAAACAGCATTTCTGTGCGCTGCTCTGGTTCGCCAGAAGCAGCTTAGTCATGCTGGCCACATGACCCGGAAGCTGTCTGCGGACAAACGCCGGCTCCCTCGGCCTATAGAATGAGATGAGCGCGCAACCCCAGAGTCGGTCACAACTGGACCTAATGGTCAGGGGTCCCCTTTATCCTTTACCTTACCATGTTGGCTAGCCTTAGTCTACAGTTTATTTCCCACAGGGAGAGTAAATCCATTTCTGGACTGTACCAATTTTATACTGTATGTATAGGGCAGGGCTGTCCAACAAGTTGATCGCGATGTACTGGTCGATCACGGGAGGGCCTTGGTCGATCCTTATCGACCGCGGGATCATCTTGCCCCCCCAAGCTCTACAACTTTGGCTTCCCTAAAAACCTAAAAAAACCTCAACAACTCTGGGTAGATCACTGCTAGTTTTTTTATACTGGTCGTAGATCACAGTATATTGGAAGTCAGACAGCACTGGTGTAGGGGCCCACATGATGAAATGCTTTTTCACGCACAACCCACACACTACATAGGGTTGCCATATTTCAAAAAGTGAAAATCTGGACACAAAAGTTGTTAAGGTTCATTTTTTGAGGTGGGAGGGGGGGCAAAGTTGTTGAGCTTCTTTTAGTTTTGCCCAAAGTTGTTGAACTTTCTTGGCAAAATCACAAAACAACAACAACAAATTTAGAGCTATTTTAAAGGGAAAACAGCAAAAATGACACTGCTGACATGAGTTGCCCTACACCATATTTTCCCGGACATTTCACCGATTTCCACCCAGACACTGCTTCCAACAAGAGTATTCCGTGTATGTCCAGAAAATTCCGAACGTATGGGAACCCTAACACTACAACTAGATTAGACTCCTTAGAATCTAGTTTTCCATGTGCAGGGTTGTTGTTTTTAAATCACACACACAGAGAGAATAGCATTCCTTTATGTGGCTTTCTATTTGCAGTCGGAAGTGGTACAATCTATATAAAAATGTATAACCTCTGTAAGAACTCAGGGAAGGGGAGATTAACTGTTTAACCAGTCTGAGAACTGCAGTGCTCTGGATGGAACAGGGGTCTCTTATCACCCTTGATAAACTGCAGAGCTTCAGAGTATATCTGTTTCAAAAACTGTTTGAATTTGGAGCCAACTTGCATTTTAGATAGCACTGCCACCATTAGACCCATTTCAGGCAGTCAAAAACCTTGAGGATGTCTAAGGCCATGACTACCAGGGAGAAGGTTGCCCATTCACTATGTTTGATTTTGTTTAAAAGTTTTCTGATTGGTTCAGTGATGTTTTGATGGGGGACAAAACCATCTTGGTCTGGGGCTATTAGTTTATTGGAAAAAAAACCCCTTAATCCTGTTGACTAGCACTAACGTACATATTTTATAATCCTGATTCATTGGAAAGATTGCCCGAAAAGATTCTACCTTCTGTTGGCCGTTAAATGGTTTTGTGAGAGCTACAATCTTGAGCCTGTTTGGAGGTTCTAGCAGGGGAGCGCAGCTATCCTATACCCTTGACTGAAGAATGGTACACGCCTTCTATCTGGGATGGTCATCCTCTTCCACCAAGCGCGCAGCTTCGGGAGGGACGCACATGGAGCGGTGAGGGAGGAAGGGGACACCCGCCTAGCCAGCCAGATCAGCCAAATCAACCCTGGCGATCAATGGGGTGACGGGTGTCGCAGCCAGATCACCCTCACATCCATGAAAGCTACAATCTTGAAGTGGTACAATGTTTTGGGGAGGGGTGTTCCTTTCATGAGGTTACTAAGCAGGCAGACTAGATATGGGAATAAAGTTTCTTTGAATTGTTCATAAAGCTTGAAAGTGAAGCCATCAGCTCTTGGAGGTATATGTGGTTTCAATTTTTTTTAAAGAACATTGCCAATTTCTTTCTAGTGAGATAGGGCTATCTAGAAAGGTTTTCTCATCATGAGCTAATGATGGTATATTTAGGTTTTCTAAGAAATTGTGAATATCTTTTTTTATCTGGGGATTGTGGAGTATATAATTTAGAACAAAAGGAGGCAGATTCTCAGCAGATGTCTTTAGGTGACAATGTTTTAGTGCCATCCTTTTTTTGAATACTGTGTACCCCGACTTAGATTTTTTTCTTTTCACATCTGTCTGATGAAAGTCTAGAGTTTTACCTCCATATTCATAAAAGCATTGCTTCATGTATAAGAGGTTGACTAGTGTGTTATTAATTTCAAAAGAGTATATTTCTGCCAAGTGGCACATGGGAAGGACCTCTTTGCTATAGCTATACTTTTGGATTGGGGTTGACTGAATAGCACAGAGACCTGATTGGCAAGAGAACATAAAATTTACCAAAATGCCTCCCCAGGGCTTTTTTTTTTTACTGCCGGAACTCACTGGAACTCAGTTCCAGAACCTCTCAAGTGGGCACCATTGCCATTATAAGAGGACAAGGGAGGTGTTCATGGTGAATTCCAGCATTTATTTTTCTAGAAAAATAGCACTGCCTAGAAGTATCAAATGTATGTGTGACAGAGAACTGTATATGGCTTTAAGATTGGGTTTTGTATACAAAATTACTTGACATTTTGCCTAGGAGGGCTGTGCCTCAGTAGCCCTCCTGTACCAGCCTTCACTGAGTAGAAATGCTTCTTTACAGGATCATTAGCACATCAGTATATTCACTACTGATGAACAGAAGCTGACTTGGTTTCCTTCACCCCATTCAAAATCATGTCTATATAGATAATTATATAGCAGAATACATTGGGTAATGTTTGAATTAGAGTTTTCAGTGAACCAATTAATAGTTTCCACAATAGTCCATCTGTTGTCAATCAGTGCAATAGAAATCATATTTTTGTCTTTTGGTCCCTGAGCAAGGCCCTCCACTCTCAACAGGGGAAGGCAGACTAAATCAAATTGATAATCTTTGATCTGGCAACTGAATTATTCCTCTGGAATAATGCATATTGGTTCAAGCTGTTTCTACTGCAAGCCAAAATCATGGAAGTCATTTTACAACTGTGGGCCTGAAGATTATCAGGGGGATGAAATATCACTAATTGCTCTCAGGAATGAGAGCTAACAAGAGAGGCAAGGAAGATGAAGTTCAGGAAGGGAAAGGAAGACAGATGTGCTCTTAAATTTGATTTTCTATTTTTTCCCCTAAATTGTGTTTCAACACCAATATTATTCAAAATATTTTGTCTGCATGCAGGGGAAAGAGACACTGGATAAATGGTATTTCTTTTTCTACATGATGTTTTTCCTCTTCATTATTTTACTTTTTAATACTGCTGCTGGTGACACTGGTGCTGAGTTATTGACAGCTGTGCACATATAAATGAAATTATAATCTTCCATAGAAAGCATCTCTCTCTCTCTCCCCCTCCACCCACCCCCTCCCTCCCTCCCCCTCTCTCCATTTTAAAGGCTACAATCCTATACACACTTACCTGGGAGTAAAACTGATTTGAAATTCAGGGGACTGATTTCCAAGTAGACATTTATGGGATTTCATTGTAAATAAACTACTCGATCTACAGTGATTTTTTACACGTACCCAGTAGGACTTACTTCTGCGTATATAAGATTGCATTGTAAGATTTTATTTTCCTGTTCGTTGCTAAACAGTTCTAAGGCCTATTGCTTAGTTGGAGCTCAGAATTGGGGTTTGCTGTCTCCCAAACACTCTACAGCCAAGCTGCTGTTGGAGGGTAGTGAATGTGGGGCAATACTGGGGCAATCCCATGTGTAATCTGTGGCAGCAACATGGATAAAGAGCTTGCTAGAGGTTAGGTAGAAACCTGCTAACAGAAGCAGTATGCCTAGTGAGGTGGAACTACTTTGCTAACTTTCTGGCAGTTGCTATTATTATTATTATTATTATTATTATTATTATTATTATTAAAATTTGTATGTCACTCTTCATCTGAAGATCACAGGGTGGTTCACGACATAAAAATACAAAATGAGAACATAAATACATAATAAAACAAGAACAAACCAATAGCACCCCTCCCACAAACACATTTAAAAGGCCATAGAATGTTAATTTAGCTAAAGGCCTGGTAGATACGGTAAACATCTTCACCTGGTGCCTATATATAAAGAAGGCACCAGGTGAGCCTCCCTGGGAGAGCATTTCACAGAGGGGGAGCCACTGTTGAAAAGGCACGTTCTCTTGGTTCACTGTTGCTTAGTGGAAGGAGAGGGAGCAAGGGGGCAGGGAGGTCAGTGTGGTGGAAAAGCAGAGCCTCGGATTTGCTCCACTGGTATGTTTGAACCACATGACCTGCCAACTACCTCACTACCCCCCCCTCATTCCTCTCCCTCTTGGTAAGCAACAGCTAGGTCATACCCTCTAGCATCGTCCCATTCCACAATTGTAATTTTACTATTTATATCCCACACATCTTACTGGGTTGCCTCAGCCACTCTGGGCAGCTTCCTATATATATAAACATAAGAAAAAATTAAATGGTGTTCTTTAAACAAAAAACAAAAAAACCACTTCCCTATACATGATTGCCTTCAGACGGCTTGGGGGTTGGATAACTCCATACCCTCCAATGAACATTTCTCCAATGAAAATAGGGACATCCTAAGGAAAAGTGGGACATTCTGGGATCAAATCAGAAACCGGGACGGCTTCTCTAAATCAGGGATGTCCCTGGAAAATAGGGACACTTGGAGGGTCTGCTAGCTGGGAAGCTATCATAGCAACTCTGCCCCACCTGGTCAACTGCTTCTACATGTTAATGAGTAGGGACGTCACTCTAGCAGCATTGGGATATATATTTAAAGCCCTTGAATTTGGCCGGGCACTTTTATTGTCGCTTAGCTTAAGGGTTGGTGTAGCTCTGGAACATGCACATCATCTTAGGATCATCAAAAGCAGATCACAGGAGAATCTGCATCTGTTTTGTCTATTAAATGGACAAAAAATGGTACTTGAATTTGTTTTTATTGTTGGTGGTCTTACATTGCTTTGGGATGTTGGGAAGTGATTCATAAATGAAATAAAGAAGAAAAGTAAATATTTCCAGTACAGTGGTACCTCTGGTTGTGGACGGGATCCGTCCTGGAGCTCTGGTCAGATCCCAAGGTTTTCACAACCGGAGGTGCCTGTTCTGTGCATGTGCATGGTGCAGTAGAGCGCTTCTGCGCATACGGCGAAACCTGGAAAAATACTTCCGGGTTTGCCACATGCGTATCCCGAAGGATACGTAACCAAAGGTGCGTGTAAGTAGAGATACCACTGTACAAGAAAGCTGTAGGAGGGAAACAACATAACTTAAGTTCCCTTTTGTTTGCCTGATGTATACCATATATTAAAAGCAAGCATTTCTATGTGCTTCAAATAACAAATCTGGAATGCTTACTGTAGGTAGAACAAAGACGGTAACCACAATTTCTTGTGATGAAACCTATACTTCATGATTGTATAGTGGTACCTCAGTTTACGAACTTAATCTGTTCCGGAAGTCCGTTCTTAAACTGAGGCGCGCTTTCCCTAATGAGCCCTCCCACCACCGATGCCCTCCCACATTTCGGCTTCCGTTTGTAGACCGAGGTAAAGTTCGCTAACCAAAACACTACTACTGGTTTTACAGAGTTCCTAAACTGAATTGTTCGTAAACCGAGGTACCACTGTATTTCCTTTAAGGGTGAAATGTTGGGAGTTGACTTTCAACACTGGGAGAAAAGTTGTGGGCAGCATAATATTCTCATCGTCACCCCAAACTAGCTGTCAACCATTTTAAGCAGATTTTGCTGGAGAGACTGACTTGACTGTACTGCTGGTCCCAGCAACTTAAACTGGTTCAACTGACATGGCTTTTGCCAAGGAGCCTTGGAAGCTACAGAGGCTTGATGGAAAATATCTAGAATCCTTCTATTTCAGATGTACAGGCTGTGAGTTCCATTGACTTGCAGAGCAAAGATATTCTTAGACATAGAGTTGACCATAGAAATATGGTAAAGTGATCTGCTGCACTGACTGACACGGCTGTATTCTGCAAGCAGTGATGAAGCTGCATCAAGCCTATACAGACAGCTACTTGTATAACAGGCCAGCATAGCAGGGCTCTGCATTGCTTGTGAAGGGGATTTCATTAGACGTACCAGTCTGTGCTAGGAACAGTAATGTTCAAGGAGGAAACATGGAAACTTCCTAAAGAGACAAGCAGTATTATGTATGGTCAGCAGAGGGAGCAGAGGCACTACCCCCTGGTACTCTTGGTAGGGATCTGTGCTGGTTTTCAGCAGAATTGCTTTTCGAATTATCCTCAGGTTCTCCAGTTCAGTTAAAAGGATGTTTAATTTAAACATAATGTAGGGTTCCCATATGCTATCTACAGATGAAATCTATTTTTTTTTAAAGAGATCAATAGGACTCTTCATCATGCCAAGTTCCTCTCCCCAGTCCCTTGAACTGCCTCTGCATCTTCTTCTAGACTTTGCAGGCATGTCCAAAGTCCATTTCAGGGGCCTAATCTGACCTGTCAGTCAGTGTAATCTGGCCCCTGTGGCAGAGTTTATTTCCTGGGGTAAAATCCTTTAAAAAGCTCAAGAACTCCAACCCTAAAAAAACTTCAATCCTAAAAAAAGGTCAGCAACTTTGGTTTGCCCTCTTTGAAAAAAGTTTGGACGCCACTAAAGCCCGTATGAGGCCAAAGGACTCAATTTTAGCTGCACGATGAAAGGCTGCTGAGGCAGCAGAGGAGGATAGACCTCTCAGGGCACATTTGGACAGAAAATGGACAGAAGCTCACTCAGTTCCCCATTTATTTAACAGACATGCTGGCTCAAACTGTGTCATAGACAGTGTTTCTAAATGAAACCGGGGGGGGGGGGGCATGACAGGGGGATGGCACTTGTGTATCTCCAACTAGAATTAAAGGTGATCACGTTATGCTATTTGTGGGAACTGTACATCACCTTGAGATGAATGATTGAGAGGCGACTAATCCTGGAATCTGGAAAAGACCCTGATGTTGGGAAAGATTGAGGGCATAAGGGGAAGGGGACGACAGAGGACGAGATGGTTGGACAGTGTTCTCGAAGCTACCAACATGAGTCTCACCAAGCTGCGGGAGGCAGTGGAAGACAGGAGTGCCTGGCGTGCTCTGGTCCATGGGGTCATGAAGAGTCGGACACAACTAAACGACTAAACAACAAAATCCTGGAATAACAACAACAACATAGAGATGCAGCAATAAAACTGCTGGCACATTTGCAAAGCTAAGCAGGGTCCAGTATGGCTTCAAATTGGATGGGGGACCCAGGTTGAGACTGCTGCATTGCAGGAGACAGGACTAGATTACTCTTGGGGTCCCGTCCAACTCTATGATTCTATGAACTGCTTAGCTAAAAGGTGAAATGGACATTTCAAATAGATCCTTGGTAATGTGATTCCATCCATCAGGCATTTGCTACGTATACCTCATAAGGTCATTGTGAGGATAAACTGGGAGGAAGAGAACATCAATGCCCACCACCTTGAGCACCTTGGAGGAAAGGTGGGCTATACATACAATAAATAAATGATAAATATTGACAATTGGTGAGCAGAGGCTTTTAAATCAGAGGCTATTCTTCTCACAGCAAACAGCCATGATAGCTTGAGATAACCAAAGGGCAGTTCTGATGAGAAATGTACAAAGGACACCTGATAGCATCTCCTCCATTAGCAGCTATTAAGATAGAGTCTTTTGCTCCCTCAGGTATAAATAGATTCTTAGCATCCTAATCCTCTGGCATCCATTTGCACATGCAGGGATAACAGATAAGGAGAGCCAAGGCTTAATGCTGAAAAAATTATTGACTCAAGTAGCTCCTTCCTCACACAACTGCTTTATAAATACTCTCTCACACCCCCACCCCACCCCCATTAGGGACTTTGTTGTGGCCAGAGGCTCAGCTAGCATAACTTGGCAGATCACATTCTGTTTCAATTGAACTCTACCAACCCATGCCTGTTGTTTCTAATCTTGGCTTTTATTTGTTTACTTACTCATTTTAAAGTGGGGGGGGGAGACCCCTGATTAAAAGAACATTCAATTAGGGTTGCCATACATCCAGTCGGCAGCAGTGTCCGGGTGCAAATACCTTGGAAAAACCCGACGTATGGCAGCCCATGTAGGGAGTGCCGTTTTTGCCGACTTTCCATAAAAATAGCTCAAAAATGGCATGGGGTGGGGGCGATTTTGCCAAAAAAGCTCAACAACTTTGGCCCCCCAAAACAAAAGCTCAACAACTGTTTGAAATATGGCAACCCTAATTCAATTCTTATAAATGAAAATGGACAGATTGTGACCCCTTGTTTTTTTTAAAAAAATACATTCTTTTGGCTACCACTGGTGGCAGGCAGACTTGGGTACTATGACACCCTGCGTGAGGCCAAAAATTGGCATTGTTCCCCAGCCCTCGCACGGCCTTCCCAAAGGCAAGTAAGGAAGCACCCAGCTTTGGGAAGGAGGTACTGCAAAGGCGGTTCTGTTATCAAGAACCTGTTGATATATGCAGAACTGTGTCCACTACAGTTGGGGGAAGATGAATTTATAATACACACACACACAGCTCCAAATATCTTTGTCTTAAAATCCCTTTCTGGGTCCAAACAGGCTGTGTTGAACATTAGCTTTGGAGAGAAAGGAGACTTTAAGTGGGGGTTGAAAAGTTTGCCCAAAGCCATCTAAAATCTTTTCTCGTTTGTAGCAGTTTGAAGGATTTTCAGTCTCAGCTGTCCACTGATTGCAGCACTATTTATTAAAGTTAGATCTCTTGACAACTTTGTTGGGGTAGGTGTGTCAGATTCTGGTCCTTTGGCCATAGGTCTTTCACAGTTTAAATTATGAATATATTTGGATAAATGAAAATTGATCAAATTAGCACTGAAAGTTGTATGCACCAAACCTTTGATATCCCTCTAGCCCCTATAAAAGCACTTCTTCACAGCCACATATTGCCCCACTGGCAGGACCTCTGATGACTTCATTTCCACATGTTTTTCTGTGCAAATTGAGTCTACAATCCTTTGGCGGTGCAGTCATACCTTGGAAGTCGAACGGAATCCATTCCAGAAGTCCGTTCGACTTCCAAAATGTTCAGAAACCAAAGCGTGGCTTCTGATTGGCTGCAGGAAGCTTTTGCCTGCAGCCAATTGGAAGCTGCGGAAACTCCGTCAGATGTTCGGCTTCCAAAAATACTTCACAAACCGGAATGGTCACTTCCGGGTTTGCGGAGTTTGGGAGCCAAAACATTCGAGAACTAAGGTGTTTGAAAACCAAGGCACGACTATATTTAAGAGGTTCCAGGCCTACTTTATATAGATATTGATATATATTTACCTGGATTCAATGACAAAGAACATCCCCTGCAACCCCTATACATTTATAGCCAATATACATTTTCTCTCCAACTAGTATACATGTTATAAACTCCAAGTATGGTTTCACATCTTTTGTTTAGCTGTTTCTCCTGACATAGTGGCACAAGCTACAAACTTTTCAGCAACACTTTTGTTGAAAATGTTCTTATTCTTAAGTTGCATTAGTGGAATTTCATGGACAATATGAGCTTTTGAGTTTCATCAGCAGTTTTGCACAAGCTTGTTATGTTCTTTTAAGGCTACTTTGGCGGTGTTTTATGGAAATTTTCTGTAGATGGTAATATACAATTACTAAACCAACAACTTGTCAAAATGGAAACTTACATAAAATCAACGGCCAAATTAGACACATGCCACATGCAACAGCACACTGAGTAGGGATGCAACACGCATGTAAAGAATCAGGACACATCGGCTAAGTCACAGACAAAATTCATTTTTGAGAGTTCGCTTGAACGTACTGCATCATTTAAAAACCTTGCAAAGGCAGCATTAATGGTGACAAGGCTGGGAGAAAGGCTGAGGCATTAAAAAGCATGTTTCTGCGTGTCTGAGAAGATTTGGAGTAGCAAATCTCTAGCGGGAGACCACATTGCACATTACAGAAGCTGTGTGCTTTATTTTTAAAAATCACAAATCCTCACCCAGGCTTCTAAGATTTGATATTATCATGTGTTTAACTGCACGGCAAAGAGACTTCCAAAACATGCCAGAAAATTACCAAATGATTCTTCATATGTAAATTGCACATAAAGAAAGATAATTTGGTTTTGCAAAATAGCCCTGTTTACTTTTAAATCATCACCTTGTATGTACATTACATGCTAAGTTTATTTCAGTTATCAACAGGAGGAAGATGTCCCACTTGTTGAGGCTACATGCTAACCCTGGGCCTCTGGACAGGGAGAAGACTGGCATAAATGAATGAATGAATGTTCTGCACAAGCAAATAATTCTCCATTTCTCAGGGTAATTTATAAACCTGAAAATTCTTTATTTTTAGAAAATATACATCCCAAACTTTCACAGTAAAAGCAAAACAAAATAAAACAATGCTCTGGGCAAAATTTGCAAGACTGGTGTAGTAAAATAGAGATTCCATCCGCTGTTAAGAAATGTTCTTTTGTCTAGGAGGCAAATAAAGAAATTGATGGATTGCAGTTAATGGCTGTGTTGTTGTTTTCTGCCCCACCCCATTCTAAAGTACTATCCTATGACTTTGCTAAAGTTGACAAAACTTTCACCTGGTGATGTCTCTTGTAGTCTTGTTTGGTTTATAATTAACTGCCTAACATACTTATATCCAAAGAGGATAAAGAAAATGAAAAAAAAATTTTTTTAAGTATGGCAGAGATTACTAGCAAAGATACCATCCTTATCATGGCAAATTAAAATACCAATTTGCAGAGCAATCCTACCAGTGCCTGTTCTATTCCCCACCATTCACTGAATACAAACAATTTTCATAAAGCCTTGTTTGTGAAGCTGAATAAATGCCTACATTCTCATCACATTCTGGAAACTGGCAGCTTCCAGAAGATTCTTTTTCTTTCGTAAACTGTTATACATTATCCCACTTCTCGATGTACTTTTAAGCCATGGAAAGTATTCCTAGCTTCACTTTCCAAATTGAAGCAGTGTGTTGTCACACAAATGACAAAAGCATCATTAACGCCATATGAAAAAGGCACAATTCAATATTTCAGAGTTTGAGGATGCAGTCCTACACCGATGGCCCACCAGTTGTTGAGGGCCATTGGACTCAACAGAAGCCTGGAGACTGAAAGGGCATTGCTAGCTGTGTCCCTGGAGCTCATGAAATGTTGTATTACCTGTTGTGTGTGTACTGATGCCTGGTGTGTGCTGGAGGTGTGCAGGGGGAGAGGAAGGGAGGTGCGGTGGGTGCGGGCCACCCCAGGGGGGTGACAAAATGCCGGGTGGCACTCACCGCAGGGCCTGCAGCGCACCTGAGCCACGTGTCTCTCCTGGGAGAGATGCAGTGGCTTGGGAGCGTGCAGGCTCTATGCTGTCCAAACGGTCCGCCCGCTGCCTCCCCTCCCCAGCTGTAGGGTGGCTGAGTGGGAGGAGGCAGGCAGATTCCGGAGGCCCCACGACGTGCCACCCCATGTGCCCGAGCCGCTTCCTCCACTGCTGGAGGCGTGTATCGTCGTAAATTATTTACTTCACTCAGAATGACCTTGTAGAGGACTCACAAAATACCTCTCCTGTATGAATGCAATGTGGGCACCATCACTTGCATACCAGTCCTTGATTCATGAGTGCTGGTGCACTTTCCAGCGATGTTGTGGGTGTGTCTGTTGTTTTTACAGTACAGTGGTACCTTTAGATGCGAACGGGATCCGTTCCGGAACCCCGTTCGCATCTAGAAGCAAACGTAACCCGTGTCTGCGCGTGCATGGGTCATGTTTCGGCGCTTCTGCGCATGATGTCATTTTGAGTGTCTGCGCATGCACAAGCGGCGAAACCCGGAAGTAACACGCTCCGTTACTTCCAGGTTGCCGCAGAGTGCAACTCGAACGCACTCATTCCGAAGCACATTCAACCCGAGGTATGACTGTATCTTTGTATTTTCTACTGGTGTGTTTCCCCCACACTGAGCACAAATTGGGCATGACAACAGTTGTACTGCAGCAGCAGCATATCCTTGTGAGCATAATGATTGCCCTGCAATCCTATAATCTCTTACCTTGGAGAACTCAGTGGAAGTTACTTCTGAGTCTGCACATGTAGAATTGCACTGTGACAGTATTTTCCAAGTATGATAGTACAGTCTTATCTCGGGTTGAAGTAGCTTCAGGTTAAGCATTTTCCGATTGCGCTCCGCAGTGACCTGGAAGTAACGGAGCACATTACTTCTGGGTTTCGCCGCTCACGCATGCGCAGACGCTCAAAATTACGTCACGTGCATGCGCGGAAGCGGTGAAACGCGATCCGCGCATGCGCAGATGCGCAGTTGCGTGTTACGTTCTACTCAGGATGCGAACGGGGCTCCAGAACGGATCCCGTTCGCATCCAGGGTACCACTATATTGGGAATTTAGTCATACTATAAGTAGCACTATTATTATTATTAAATGTGCTTATATACAGAGTTTTATTGCAAGTAACCGCAAAGTGGTTGACAATTTTTAAAAAATCATACCATTATGAATCAAAAAGATAATGGCTGCTTACCCTCTTCTGTGGTGAGCGGCAGTTGCGGCCTGCCGTGACACCTCCATCACTCCTGGAGTTTCACCACATGGCCCCGGCCAGTTGAATTTCCTCTCCAGCCACCGCAGAGCACCGTGAACACTGCCAGCCCCCTGTTTGAATTAAGCCTATCCGTGGCGGCCTGGGAGGCAGGGCCTGGGGAGCAGACCTGGACTTGGCAGGCTCCACTCAGGTCTGCTCCCCGGGCATATATTTGGGCCGACGGGGCTCTTGGCAAATCAAAAAGAAAAATTAAGATAATAAAATATCAACAATATCAACATTCAGGCAAATTTGCTGTATGGAATTTTTTACTGGATTATTATTATTAACAACTCATAATCAGTTATTTTGGAGCTACATACTTAGAATGTAGTGGATTTGTTCAATATGTGCACAGCACAGCACAGTGTTGGATTCTATAGCTGTTTCAGCCAAAGGTTTTACGGATGAAATGTGCACAGGAAACTACAAATAATCACTATGCAATCTGGTCTCAGCTTCAATTAACCAAGCCCAAGGATAGCGTACTGAAGTCATTTTCAGAATTATAGTCTCCAGGGGACAGTAAATTCCACACTTTTGAGTTGCTTTGCTAGTAAAGATGCCTTTATTCTGTGGTAAAATATCCACTGGGCACCTCCCATGGAGCTAAGGATCAACTTCAGCGCAAAGCATCATGACTACTTGTCAGGGGAGACAGTGATGAACTGCCTCTTCAAAGGAAGCAAAGGAAATTTTCTTTCCTTCTGTTCACATCAGAAGCAAGTTCTCTGCCCACAGGACCCTTGAAAGGGAGATTTTCTGTTTTCGAAGGGGGGCACTGCTCCTTGTGCAATAAAAAGCTTCAGGCAAGTTTATTTGAGCTTTCCACTTATCTTCAGAAAGGTTCTTTGGGACGGGGTTGGGGAGCGTAGCATGGTTTGGGGAAAAATGCCACCCCCACCCCCGAGACAACATAAATCCATTACGCCATGTCACATTTTATTTTTTGCTTATAAAAGAGACTAAAAATGACAACCTATAAATTGTGAATAACCTTCCTGCTCCACTTGGCAGCCCCATTCTGATGTCATGAAATGTACATAAACGCTCTAATAGCTAAATTCTATGCAAAATTCAATCTGTGAAATGTACATAAACGCTCTAATAGCTAAATTCTATGCAAAATTCAATCTGTGCACAGTAGCTGTGAAGAAAAAGGAAACCTGGGAATCTGCAGCATCACAGAGCTGAGTGAGGGATAAGAATTGCTGAGATCTCTTGGTGTGAAGGGGGCTGAAATTTCAGGAAGCAGATCAAAAAGAGAACCAAAGGGTGTGGCTTCATTGCTAATGCTATATGAATTGTAATACACAGGTGGTAGTGTGTTTTTTAACTAGGTTTGCTAATACAAGATGATAATAATAATAATAATAATAATAATAATAATAATAAATTTTATTTATATCCCGCCCTCCCCAGCCGAAGCCGGGCTCAGGGCGGCTAACAACAATAAAACAGTACAAAAGTACAGCATAAACAACAGTCTAAAATCATTCGTTATAAAATTAATTAATTCAAGCCACTGGCAACCATTGGGCCAGAGCTCCGCGAAGATTGCCGAGGGAGGGAGTCAGGCTGTGCCCTGGCCAAAGGCCTGGTGGAACAGCTCTGTCTTGCAGGCCCTGCGGAAAGATGTCAAGTCCCGCAGGGCCCTGGTCTCTTGTGACAGAGTGTTCCACCAGATCGGAGCCACAGCCGAAAAAGCCCTGGCTCTAGTTGAGGCCAGCCTAACTTCTCTGGGGCCTGGGACCTTCAAGATGTTTTTATTCGAAGACCGTAAGTTTCTCTGTGGGGCATACCAGGAGAGGCGGTCCCGTAGGTACGATAAACATCCCCCATGCTCATCAACACTTCCGCCAGAGAAATTTGCATGTCCAGGACTCCTGTGATTACCTAAATAGCGCAACCATCGCTCATATGCTTCTTTACCGAAAGTTAGGACAGTTGTCAATCAACACAGGTATTTTGGAACCCACAACCTGAATTGCATGTACCCAAGAACCCACCACCCTTTTTCTTATAGATGTTCTCTCAGCATACAGAAGAAGAAGTCTTGCTGAGGATGTCTCTGCATGGCTTCTGCAAAAAGCTCACCTGTTGAGAAGCTCATATATCTTGATAGATACCGTATATTTGCATTTTCATAAGCTTTTTAAATAAAACTCTTCATCAGAGTATTTTTATGTTTTTCTTTTAGCAAACATTCAGTAAGAGCAAAAGTTGTCTTATTGATTGGCAACTTGCTAAAAGCCTTTTCGCTTGTTTTATTTACACTGCAGTTTAGCAAACAGATCTTCATTACATATCTGTGGGTGCCAGGCAAAAACATTCCTCTTCTCCTAGGCCTTTGGCTAATTGAACAATCTGCGGCCTTTAAAACTGTGTGTGTGCATGGGGGAGGGGGTGTATCTTTGCTACTGTGATATAAATATTTGTGCTTTTATATTGTAAATTGCCCAGTGATCCTCAGATGATGGGCAGCATAGAAATTTAATAAATAATAATAATGGCTCAAGGAATGAAAAGGAGTTGATCGCAGTTATTTTGGGAGCATGTCACAAGGAGGAGTGAGGGGAAATGATAAATAGGTGGAGTCTTGAGGTACGCCCTAAGAAAAAGTGAGACAGCAAAGGAAACATGTAATCTCCTGCTTGTTCCAGCATAAGGATTACTTAGCCGTGAATTGTGATTCATAGGCAGTGCCATTTGAGTCATGTTTCCTCTGGGGGGCTCAGCTTTACATATCTCAAGGCTTAAATTCAGTCTAGTTAATAAAAGACAAGGCAGGAGAATATGATGCAGACTTTACTTCATCTACCATCTTTCAAATTTTGTCATTGTTTTGCACAGTCATGGAATGTCCCTCAGGCAGCTGTTCAGCCAAATGAAGCCTCCCCCAAAAATGTATTATCTGTCTGTGTGTTTTCTTCAGGGTCAATGGGTATTAATCTATTCAGTATTCACTTGTTTTGCCTAATTTACTCTAGAGCTTCTGTTGTGAGTCTCAAGTGTCTTTTTGCTTTCTGAAGCCAATATTCTTTTCAAATACAGGAAACATCGCTGTGTGGAGAAACAGCATGCAAAGTTTTGAAAAAGTAAATGCCATTCAGCCATGATCTAATAACCATCTATTGATAGACCATGGGGTTGCATCCAATAGTGTCATTCAACTGACGGCAAAGTTTCCATCACTGGAGAGAAGCCTTTTTGGGCAATTCTCCCTGCAGCCTCTGTAGTGATTGCAATGTTGTGATGACATTTCCTTTCTAGAGACATTGGGAAAGCCACCATGTTAACTAATGTCTCCATATGTTGAAACCAAACCTATTACAGCCTCTGCCCTCTTTATCTGCTCCAAGGGTTTGGGGGACTCTACAGTGCAAGCACAAGGAGGGGAGATGCAGGGGGAGGGACAAAATCCCGCAAGTCACTTCCCAGACTTACCATCAATTGAGTAACACCATAGGATAAAATCCCATGAGGATTGTATTCATACAGGCCCGGTTCCTGCACATGGAGGGATCCTGAGAGGAACCAAACTCAATTTGTTTCCTCCATGTGTGCATACAGAAGCATGTGCAAGAACTATATCAGGCCATTCTAGGGAAAGACAGGTCTGCATGCACACCCCATATCCTTCACGCAGCTATCGGAAGGTGCCATCAGTGCCCCCCCAACTTGCCCCCTCCCAATCCATACAGCTTCTGAGAAAGAGAGGGAGAAGGGAGCTCCGTTTCCTCATTCTGGTCACTGCTTGCGTGGAGGACAGAAAGAAGTTTCCAGAAAACGACAGTGGGTTGCCTGCAGGGGAGTGGGCCTTTACAAGAGAGCAAGGATGCTTACACCTGATACTGGCGCTATCTCAATCTACCCTGCCCCTTCCATTTGGTATGGGCAGTGCAGCCAAACTTCCTATTCCTTCTAATGCTCTGGCTTGCCAAGTGTTTATGCTCACATGCTGAGGAGGAAGGGGGAAAACTGCGCTCTGTTACTCCCTATCAAGATACTCCTTTGTGAAAGTGATGTACAGGGAAGGTATACCCTCTGTAAATTTGTCTAATCCTTCTAAAATCCATTAGAAAAGCAGTTATTATTTTATTATTGCCATACATATGTTAAGGTTGATTAAAATACAGTGGTACCTCGGGTTATATACGCTTCAGGTTACATACGCTTCAGGTTACAGACTCCACTAACCCAGAAATAGTGCTTCAGGTTAAGAACTTTGCTTCAGGATGAGAACAGAAATCGTGCTCCGGTGGCACAGCGGCAGCAGGAGGCCCCATTAGCTAAAGTGGTGCTTCAGGTTAAGAACAGTTTCAGGTTAAGAACGGACCTCCGGAATTAAGTACTTAACCCGAGGTACCACTGTATTACACAAATGTAAACAGTTTCTTTGCATTTTCTCACTCCCGTCCAACACACAATATGGCCTACATAGATTTTAGCTGATCCCAGTAAATATTGAAAGCTGTTGCTGCTGGTCAGTTTTTGTCTTTTAAAAAAGCAGGAGATCCTCCCAAACAGAGTTTGGAGGTGAGGGAACACTAGCAACCCCCCCTCCCAAAAAAAACCCTTGAAGAAAAATCTGGTGCTTCCTACAGCTGCCATAGTTTGGCTGGTGACAACACTGTTCAAAAGACAGTTTTGTGGTATATTGTGAACATTGTCTCCTTTTCCTAACATGCAGACCGCAGGAACAAATTTGAATAGGCTTTTACGCTAGCTAATGCCACAAAACTAATGGACATAATTATATGAGATCTGCAAATCTTTTTCATTATGAAGCATACAGAAGACAGAACATTTGTGGGACGTAACAAATGGTTTTGAGTGGGAACAAGCTGATCTGCTTCCTATGCGGAATGTTTTTTAAGCTCAGCAGACAGTTTCTTTCCAGAGCACAATTAGCTGCAGGTGATGGTGTGAAGAGAAAGTAAGAATTGCCTCCTTTGAGGTTTAGTGCGGACTGACAAAGCAGGAAATCTATAGCCCCATTCCAGACAGTTCTCTAAAATGTGATTGTGTGTTTGTGTGTGTGTGTGTGTGTGTGTGTGTGTGAATAAAAGGGAGACATTGTAATTCAAGCAGGCATGCACACCCATACACACACAGTCACATGATCATTTTCCAAATTGCTTTGTTGAGGCTTGTAGAATTCTCACTAAGCAGTTATTCTTTCCTAGGTTTTCTATCTACTGGCAAATGTCAGGCCTCCTGCTGTCATCAATAAGAAATCAAATGGATGAGGTGAAGTAAGTTGATGCCCTCTGGTGTGGATCTGGTGTGCTTTCTGACTGGATTGTTAAAATAAGGAAAAGAGGCAAGCGGGGGGGGGGGGGGAAGACACCCATGTGACAGGGGAAGCTTCAGTGCTGATTGTCTACAGAGTCTGCTGTTCCATTGTTTGAATAGGAGGGTGCCTGGCTCATTTCCCCCCAGAAATGGTTCTCAGCTATACAGAGGACCAGACAAAATTTCATAATGTTACTGTGCCACAGGACCTGTCAGCACATATTTGCGTGCGGAAGGATTCATATTCATGGCATTGGCATTGACAAAGAGCTCTTTGAATATATAACCATGGATCCTGACATTTAGGGAAGAGCCATCGCTCAATGGAAGAGCATCTGTTTTGCATGCAGAAGATCCCAGATTCAATCCCTGGCATCTCCAGGTTGGGCTGGTGCAGCCCCTGCTTGAAGCTCTAGAGAGCAACTGCCAGTCAGTTGTAGACAATACTCAGCTAGATAGACTATTACAGGGGTGGCCAACTCCCAAGAGGCTGCAATCTATACCCGCTTTTTTCAGGTTGTTGAGCTTTTTTTAGGGGCGCCACAGTTGTTCAGCTTCTTTGGGGGGAGCCAATGGTCTACCAGTGATCTACCAGTAGATCTACCTGTTGGACATGGCTGGACTAAAGTTTTCATGTACTTTGTTCATGGAAGGAGCATCTGTTTCAGAGGAAGAGCTCATAGAAAGAGGAGGTGTTTCTGCCCCAAATGCTTATTCAGCTCAACTACTTAGCTATGTCCTGCACTCCACACACTATACAAGAAAATACAGTAAGTATACAGATATAATCATGTCAAGTTCCTAATCCAATCCGCAGAAATAGCCAATAATCTTATATTGACACCATACAGACTAGCAAATTTATTATGGCATATACCAGGAGGAGCTAACATGATGCTCTCCAGATGTTGTTGGACTACGAGTCGTAGCATTCATGAGCATTGGGCTTATAGGTGTTGAAGTTCAACAACATCTCCAGGGCACACATTAGCTGCCTCTTGAATAAACGTTTGTGGGCCTGAGACAATTATCTAGAGCAGGGGTTCCCCAATTGTGGTTTTCATTCAGCTGGCCTGTAGCATGTCTGTAGATCTGTGGTTGAAGATGGGAAATGGCATCTCTATCACCATAAAATATCCACATTGGTCTTCTATTGTATTTGCATTGCGTCCTTTGTTGTATTGCAGTCTGGATTCTACAAAATTCAGTGGTCCGCCAAAACCTTCAGGTCAGGAATTTTTAAATGATCTGAGGGAGGGAAAGTTTGAGACCCACTCATCATAACCTCTAGTCTATGCAAGCATATGCCAATAATAATTATATCTATGTTAAAAAAAATTCTAAGAGGTGAGCAACATAAAATTCTCCTTGAACAATATAAATTCAATACAAAGAATAAACTAGTCAATTGGTCAAGGACAGAACAGATAACACATGGCTGGGTCACATTCCAGAGAAGGCTTGAGTGATTAAATACATATTTAGCAAGTATATGCAACTTAGACCTAGTTGACATGCTATGCTATTCTAAACCATGGTTTAGCATGAATGCATGAGTGTGTTTGTTCCAGCAGAAGAGATTGACATGTCAGTCTGAAGCCAGGCTTGTGGTTTAGCAGTCCTGGACAACCTACGCGACATAAACCATAGGGCAAACCTTGGTTACATCCCGTGGTTAATCTAAATAGAGCTAAACCACAAGCCCAGGTTTGGATCCATGGCTCAGTGCAGTTCAGCAGCAGAACAACGCAGCCGCATTACTTCTTGAGTATCCCAAATGATTGTACACTCATGTGAAGCCATGATTTGGCTTAGTATGACATGTGAAACAACCCTCAAAATTGATGGTGCTTGTTTGATGTAAGGTGTTCCACATTATTGGCACTACCACACTAAATCCTCTGCTCCTAGTATTCATGCAGCAGACAACATTTACTGAAAATAAAAGTGCTTCTCTCGACGATTGCAGGGGTTGGTCAGGGATATGCTGTGGAAAACGGTCCCGCACACAAGCTACCTGTGTATACTAACAAAAAAACTAGTGCAGATTTTTCTGCAAAGATCTTGTATTCTGTTGATGGTCCTTTCCAGTTGACAACTGGGCTGGCTCCATTCTATGCCACTACAACTTCTGAAGCAATGTGTTAGTCTTTAAGAATCATTCCAGCTTTTTGTTGTTTTGCTGCAACAAACTAACATAGCTACTGCCTCTAGAAACCATTTACAGTAATCTGGACATTATTATTATATTGGATTATACTCAACCTCTCAAACCACACTGTATTACCACAGATATTTTGAATTAACTATCCCATAATCCAGGGGAAATGTTTTCCTTAAAAAGAATGAATGAAAATGCTCATTGTATTATTATTGCATTAATGTTGTTACAACTTCTGACTGACTATTCTTCTGTTTCATTAATGATCCAGAACTGTTGGTTAATGTTTTCTCTGTAGAAACTAATTATTAGGAAATAGTCTCTTAATGCCTCGACGTCTCTCCAAGTATTTGAGTAAGAGGGCCATCAGAACTTAGAAAACTGCTCCCTCCTTCCCCAGATAACAAGAGAGGGTGATGTATCTGAGAATCCCTCAGGAACAGGAATTCCAAACAAAATAAAAAAATTCCTTCCAGTAGCACCTTAGAGACCAACTAAGTTTGTTATTAGTACGAGCTTTCGTGTGCATGCACACTTCTTCAGATACTTCGACTACGGCAGACCAACACGGCTACCTACCTGTAGCAGGAATCCCAAAGTTGGACTGTGATAAAGGTGAGGTGACATGACTGAAAGGTCTGTCTTATTTCAGGTGCTTGGGGGCAGGAGGGTGGAGGAGAGAGATGGGCCTCATTTGCACTATACATTTCAAGCATCATATTACCAGTTTAAACAGTCATAGCTTCTCCCAAACAATCCTGGGAGCCTGAACGGCTATAGAGAGCATTCCCTCCACCATGACACAACCCAAATCTGGGACAAAATCCCGTGTGAGTCATGTGACCCACATGAGATTGGGAGCACGGTGCCTCCAAACATGTGATTTGGAGCACCGTGCAAAATTGCAGACCCGAAAATAACCATTTTTTTTCAGGGCGAGACCTTGGTCTGAAATCGCACAAGAGCAAGGCACCTAAAATGGCTGCCGTACAGGGACAGGGATGGGATGTCCCAAGTTTTCAAGGCAGTTGAAGAGTATGAGAGAGCGCCCTTGGGAGAATCCTGTTCTCCTCACAGAGCTATAGTACCCTGAGTTGCCTGGGGAGAGATGGTTAAACCATTCTGAGTATTGTAGCTTTGCAAGGAGAATAGGGATCTTTTTACAACTCTTAGGAGTCTTAACAAACTAAGGGGGTGGGGGAAGCCATGTTTGCTTAAAATGATAATGCTTGAAATGTATATAGTATACATGGACCTAGTATACATGGACCTAGGACTCAGAATATGACAACCTATTGTTATTGAAGTCCAGAAAGTTTCATTATTTCAAAGGAAGTTATTTCCAATTATCCCATTGGTAGTATCTGATATAATTTGGACACTTACCTTTGGACTACTGCCATCGCTAATACTCACTGAGACAGAAAACAGATATTTGAGGAAACCTTCCTGCTGGCATGGAGACAGATAAAACACCATAAATGGGACACAAACATGCTTAGTCCATAGTGACCCAGATCAGGGGAAAACTACATCCAGTCAGATCCAAAAATATGGGAGAGCAAAACAAAGTTGTAAAAGCAGATATGTACCAGGAATTAATGAATCAATGTGATCTCCAAGGCCAAATAAAAGAGCAAAGTAAATTACCCAATAGGATATATTATGGAGCACTGTAATGAGATCTGCCCACATTTTTGAAAAAAAAATGTCTGGAAGTTATATGTGTGTCACTGGAAGTATATGTGATTCGAAATATGAACTGGGCATGTGTGATTTTATCAAACACAACTGTTTAGATCCCACTATTCCTGCAGTTTAAAAAACTCAAACATGTAAATGTTGGTAGATAATTATAAAAAATATTATTTTTACTGTGCTTTCATCTATACATATATTTTGGTTAGGGCTGAAACTTGATTAAAGGATCTTTCTGCATGTTTTGATCATTGGCATTGTGCAGGGTCTCAAGGGGTTTCTCAGGCTGTTGGCTTGTTGTCAATTTGGGTGTGTGGGCTTAGTTACCTAATTTGATTGATAAAGGTCAAATTGTCTGGGTTCAAGTGGGGTAACTATGGTTGCCACCTTGCTGTTCTCCACTGTGCAAAGCTCGCCCTGGAAAACAGCTGGATGTGCTGTTGCTATCTGGCTTTCTTTCTCAGAACAGAAAGAAGACCCTGGACAATATAGCAGTGAACTGTAAAGGAGACACAGAGATCTAAATAAAGACCATTATTTGTGGTGCGACACCCCTTTTGCTTGTATTTATTTTTGATTCAGATTTGACATGGCCAATGGCTCGTACAATAAAGTTATCTGGATTTGGTTGATTAAAGGAACTTTATTTGATTAATTATTTTAGATGATTATAGCTTAAATTTGCATATGGGTGGGGTATAAATAAATAAATAAATAAATAAATAATAATAATAGGTTAAAAACAATACTATTGAAGGGAGATAAGTGCTTCCTTTGTTTTCAGATGACCCCGGTGGGGAGTTGCCACCATAATTTCTAGTGCCCTGCGAGTAACCACCCTAAGACAACCTTGCCTGAATCTTCATTTTGTAAACAAGTTTGCTACTCGCTTGGTACAAAGGG
The DNA here is from genome assembly GCF_964106645.2 of Podarcis pityusensis. Lineage (NCBI taxonomy): Eukaryota > Metazoa > Chordata > Lepidosauria > Squamata > Lacertidae > Podarcis > Podarcis pityusensis. The sequence continues at coordinate 31,686,485 of NC_138036.1, forward strand.
CAGAAACAGTTTTCATGATGGGGATATATATCCAAAGAGAACTACCACAGTTTGTCAGGGACTGGGCAGAGAAGGAATGGTGGAGACCGCCTCCCCAGCCTGACCCTTCCAGAGAAGAAGACAGTTCAGAATTACAACAGAGGTTTGAGGGAGGTCATAGCTCAGAGGAAGATGAGGGGGAAAGTCGGGAAATAATGGGAGAGGAGGCAGAGCCAGAACAGCTGGTTGACGCGTTATCACTAGAAAGCATTCCAGACCCACCATCTCCCAGAACCCGGTGAGCTTGAAAAGTAGAGGGCAAAGAGCTCAAAGACAGATGGACCTAAGCAGCAACCGTAAGGGGTGTGTGTGCTGTTGACGAATGAGGAAGTGGAAGAAAAGGGGGTGGAGATTTACTCGGGACAACACCCTTATTCCAAGAGGCTGCATTCTTAAGCCTCTCTCTGTAAATATTGAATAAAAAGCAGATGGTAAGGACTTTTCCTTGTTTTATCCATTCCTGGCAACCTGCCATGGGGGTTAGTTCCTCTGCCGCCTAACACAGTTATAGGAGTCCCTGCTCTCTGGTGTACATACATACTTTGAGTTCATACATTACTTTCCTCGCACAATTGCATGGAGGAAATTCTACCATATCATGAACCAATTCTAACATATCTGAATTTGAATCAAAGTCATTGTCATTTACTCAAGCAGAGCCTCCATTGACTTCCCTGAATTTTGCAAAAAATAAAAAAAAAGGATTGGATTGAAAATAATAATTTGTGCATAAGCTATTCTTACTCTTATTCATGCTTCACCCCAATTATCTAGCTGTCTGTAATACTATAGATCCAGACAATGAAAAGACTGGATGACTCTTACAAAAAGTTTGTGGTTATTTTTGTGCTTCAGGAAAGCAGAACTAGTTGAACCCACTGCCAGAGGTTTACAGAATCTCTGCCAGACACAGGAAAGAAGATGCCTTTAGAGAATTTTCTAATGGAAGTCTGAAAACACAGGGGCTTCTTCTACCCGGACTGTCACACACATCTTAGATGAAAAAACGAACATAATGTGAGATTCTCCCTCTTAATTTATGCAAAGGCTTTATTCAGCCAGCTGGATTTGTTTGTTATGCATTGGGATGCTCACTGAGAGGATAAACAGAGCCAAAAATAAAGAGAACCAAGCCAAATGTGCAAGTGATCTGGATTCACAAGTGTCACATTTAGAAAGATTTCATCATCAGGCAATCCCAAGACAGAGCAGACTACGGTTTGACAAGATGGAAATAAATTGCCCTTTATATCTACATTTTTCACACATGCTAACAAAGCAAATGTGAACAAATGAAATATTAAGCTAATAATAAATAATATCTAGCATGTTTATCATATGGTTTAAGTATCCTGTCAAAAGTGCTTCTCACATATTCTCAGAAATCCTTAAAACTTCTCTGTCAGGTAGGCCAGTATCATCATCAGACCCATAATACAAATGGGAGACCAGTGAAAGTGAATTGTTTTCTTTTCTTCCCGGCAAACTTGTAGGGCCCCAATCTGGATCAGGACCACAGAAGGGGCAAAGGGCAAAAATCCCCACACACCAGGATCCTGATCTGGTTTGGGCCCTCTGTGATGGCAATTTCTCAGAAAATATAAAGTACTCAAAAACAAAACATATGAGTAGTTTGTCTCTGAGATCCAGAAAATAGTAGCTTGTGAATTCCGACATCCCACAGCTCAGCTCTGACTATTAGGCATTTTTTACAACTTAAAGGTTCATATGTAAATTAAACAATCCATCAGCATTATGGATTTCTTTCAGTGAAATAAATAGCCATCTTGTTGCTCTGGAGTCTCTAGAAGCCCCAATAATTGCTAATCTAGTCCCACTCACCAGCCACTTTTTGTTATTTTTTATGCTGTTTGGTTCCTTTATTCTGCTGATCACAGCTTTTGTGCACTATGATTGGAAAAGCACACTGGATTATCAAACCTGGTTTCTTTCACAGCCTTTTATACTGCACTAATGAAAATTGATTAGAGGTTGTCTATCAGTTTTTCCAACTCACGGTCCTAATGGAGACTGCTTTTTTCCCTTTGTTACACTTAACTTTGGTGAGAAACAGCTCTCTATTGTCTGAAATTTGTTTTCTGTCTTTTAGCCACTTGGGGATGATTTTTTTTTTTTTAAGAAAAAAAGATTTTATTTTTTTAAAAAATAACTTACATTATTTACTAAACTGTTGAAAAGCCTTTGTAAAAGGTGTAAAGCATATGCAGATGAATTTATGTCAGCAGCTTCTCCTTTAAGACATTGTTCCTCTGACATGTTGAAGAACTACGGCGAACAAAGACGATTCCCTCCCCCTCCCCTTTCCAGAGGTACAGAGAGTTCAGTGCAACTGTTAATCTTTGGTGGTATATCATTCTATGCCTGTGGTCTTAATTTACTCAGTAGCAAAGGAAGTCATGCTTTCAGTTTGTGCTTTGCCCTTTTAAAAATTGATAGAGCCTTGTTTCTTTTATGCTATAAATGTGGTTTTTATCACTTTTCCAATCTAGTATATAGAAGACATGTGTGCACATCGAGCAATGAATAAATGTAATTTCAAAAGGTATCCTAGCAACATCACATCCGTCTCCCTGATTGACAGCCCTGTGTAGTAATACTGAAGCATATGTTAGAGCTCAGGTTATATTTGTTTCCTTTATTTAAATATATTTCTTCCCCATGCTACATCTGCACAACAAGTGATTAGGCAGTAGCATGATAATATTTGATATTTGTACGTTTGTTTGTGTATGTGTGGGACACATGTGGAGGTATAAATTGGCCAGTTATAAAATATTGAGTAAGAATAATGTACAATAAAACTGTAGCAATTGGGTCTAGCTTGCATACTGATGGCTGCAGGTTCAGTCCCCAGGATTTCTAGGTAAGGCTGGGTGAAGACTCCTATCTCAAACCCTTGAGAGCCACTGCAGACAGTATTGAGCTAGATGGATGAATGGGTCTCACTTGTTACAAGGGATGTTATCAGTGCCATGGGAGCCTTTTTTGCTGATTGGCAGAGTAAATTTCAAATTAGAATGAACAAATCAATATCATAATCTGAACTCCTTTGTTGAACGAGGAATACAAACATGTTTAAAATAAATATCCTTGGTGTCTGGTGGGGCCTTTATTTTTGATTTTTTTAAAACCCAGAGACCTAATATGCAATTTATAACAACATGAAATTTTGGGGTAATGTCAGAATATCTCGCTTAACTCACACCTTGTATAACATTTTTAAATTCTCAGGGTGCCTCTTCTTCCGAAGTCAGACTCTGGGTGTCTCCAAACTGTATTTTGCAGAAGAGATTCAAATGCATACTGGGAGTTTAGGTTTGCGTGGTTAAAAATACTGCTTTTAATGTTTTTATACTGCTGTAGACAGCCCTGATATTTTATGAGAGGGTGAGATATGCTCTGTCACTTTGATACAACAAATCCATTTTTTAAAAATGAACTTTTTGCGTTTTGGAAAGTGACAGGGAAATGCTTTGAAAATGTTGGGTGAACAAACAACTAATGGGAAGATGATTGAATACCCCACAAGCAAATCAGGATGAATGCTGGCTGGCTGCTCTTTGTCATATAAGCGCCCTGTAAACAAATCAAAATGAATGCTTAATCAAGACCAGACATAATCTACCATGTGAGCTTTGTGCAAGCAAATGAGGATGAATGCTGAATAAACAGGTTGTCCAGAACAGTTCTCTGATACACCAGCTGCACTCTGTCTCTCTCCAGGAAGAGAGTCCTCCTGTTTCTCTCTCTTCCTGTTTAATTATACCCCTGCTCAGGCAGCATACGTTCCGATTTGTCTCTCTGGGCCATTTTATTTTTGCTTCATTTTTGATGAGGCCCCAGAGAATTATCTAATGAGACAGATTTATAGACAATAAGACAAGACACAAACGATCTTTCATATTGTTAAGTCAGTGCCAAAATGACAGGCACACTAGCACAACAAGAGTGGGGGAGATTGCTGGGTTTTGGTGGGCTTTTTAAACCCTAATCTTCTCTGCCTCCTTAATTTTGAACTTGTCTCTTTTCCCCTCTGTAGTGGCCCAAGACATTTTGCCGCCTGAGAACAAGATAGCCCCATCACCCCTCCTCCATGCCATGTTTAGACGCTGACTGGACTGGCAGCTACGTACATACTGTTGATGGGGCACTGTTTTCATCTGCACCTGAGGGCAACTGGATTGCTTAGACCAGCTTTTGTCAAGCTGGTGCTTTCCAGATGTTTTGGACTACAACTACACAGCTGTGCTGGACAGGGCTGATGGGAGTTGTGGTCCAAAACATCTAGAGGACCAGGTTGGTAAATGCTGGTTAAGGGGGTCTAGGGCAGGCTGCATGGTACATCTGTCCTCAGCATCATCTGCCTGAAGCAGCTGCTTCACTCTGCCTAATGATAGAGCTGGCCCTGCACTCATTCTTATGCCTGCATATCTCATCCATCCATCTCTCTCTCACTCTCTCTCTCATGCTCTTCTCACTTTTAGTCCTGTTGTAAAAACTTTCACATATTCCAATTCTTCATTTTTGCAGGTGCATGAAATTACTAGTGCCATTCAGAAAAATGATGGTTAGAATTAGAAAGTCAATGGTGAGCATAAGGATGACAAAAGCCAGTGGGAAGTACATTTGTTGACAGTTCAGAAGTGTGGGGGAAAGAGCTTTACTCTCAGGAATGAGGGACTAATTATTTCTCTTTCAGATTTTAAAGTGCTGGCAAGTTGGAACATGTCCTGTATTGAAACCCCTGAAAGGCATTGCCATAGCCAAGATGTAAGCTTGGACCATTGTATCTTAGCTGCAAGCTTAAGTGTTCAAATTTCATTCCAGGAATTTAGCTAGAATGTGTCTGAAAGGCTTGGCAAATATTTGTAGAAGAAAATATGCTGAACTACAAGCTGATGAAATCATTTCTGCCCACATCTGCAAAAATTAATTTTCATCAGCAAATAGATTTACGGAAGGAAAAGCATTGTGAATATTCATTATTGCAGATAAATTTCCGAAGAGTAGCAGCATTAGATCACTTTGCACAAAATACAAAGGAATCCTGTCAGAAATATATTTTCCTTTCAAAATATATGCAAATGGGAACTGGAGAAGGGCTGGGATCCTGGTTGCAGGTATGTTGAAGAGTAAATATGTGTACTGCAAATACCTTTTGCAATAGAGCTGTCACAAATTTATTGTTCCTAATTACAGAATGCATCATACAAAACAGACCTTGCTTTGCAGCAGCTAAAAGAAACTTCAGATACAACACTGAAAATATCAGACCACTTACAAGGATGAGTGAGATTTAAGTCCAGTCAAAGGCAACTATGGAGTTGTGATTCGAGGACCCGATCCCCGCTTGGGGAATAAAGACACGTGGACACAGTATGTAAGGTTAATGGGTAAGGAAAAGGCCACAACTTTATTGATTACAGCATGTGAGAAGGTATTGGCTTAGGCATTGGACCACGGAACATTAGACTCCACCCACTCGGAGAGGGGTGAGCCCAAAGGGGGTTTATTCACCAGAAGGTGGAGCCTGTTGATGCTAATACAACTATAGGTTCTCTCCTGATGTCACCGAGGGTCGTGCCATGCCCCCCCCACCACACGGGCATTGGACAGGATCCACGACCGCCGGATTCCTTTAGCGGAATACCCAAAATTGTTGGGGAAGGCGATGGCCACACCTTGCCCCCTGAAATACCAACAACACAAATGTGTGTGCAATGGCAGGGATGGCTGGTGCGGCCGCATTTGAACGGCAAGCCATGCCCCGCCGAGCTTCCCAATTGGGTGCCCAACCGGGGAGGGGCGTGGTGCGCCAGCCCTGGAGTTGAAGCAAGGGGCGGAGCGCCCCCTGCATGACGTGGGAATCATCTCCCGCTCACAACCCCTCCCCTCCGGGAGGAGGAGAGGCTTTGTGGCGCTCATCTTGCTTTCAGGCCAAGGGAGCCGGCATTTGTCCACAGACAGCTTTCCAGGTCATGTGGCCAGCATGACTAAACAGTTTCTGGCACAACGGAACACCGTGATGGAAACCAGAGCACACAGAAATGCCGTTTACCTTCTCACCACAGTGGTACCTATTTATCTACTTGCACTGGCGTGCTTTTTAACTGCTAGGTTGGCAGGAGTTGGGACAGAGCAACAGGAGCTCACTCCATCACGGAAATTCAAACCGCCAACCTTCTAATTGGCAAGCCCAAGAGTCTCAGTGGTTTAGACCACAGCGCCACCCACATTAGTATACAGGATGAAAGGCCAGTCTGTAGAGCTGGGTCTCCTCCCTGCTGTTTGTCCCTTCACTGCTTGCTCCACAAACAAACTGTTCTTCTTCTTTGCTTCTAAGTGGAAGAACACTAGTGGGGAGAGGAGAGGGTGGATGTACCATCCAGGTATTGCAAACCTGTATTGCAGGCATTCCAACTATAGGAGGCAGGAGGAGCTTTGGCCGCCTCAGTATTTGTGGGGAGGGAGCAGAGTCCCCCCCCTCCCAATATTCAGGAGACCACCATCTCCCACCACTGGGAAGAGTGCTGGAGTGCCAGGCAGGGCGGGACACGTCATGTGATGCTGGGCACCCTCAATGTGGGGGGCAAGTCCAGGGCTGTCTTTACCCGGGGGTGCGGGGCACCCGGGCGCCTAATTCTGGGGGCCACCAGGCACCCGCCGCTGAAGCCGCCTAAGTGTATTGTATTGAGCTTCTATGCGGCAATGGGGTCAGCGGCACCTTTGACACAACTGATCTCGCGCCGCCTGCCTGCTGGGAGGAGGGGGAGTGACAGGAAAGAGGGAGAGACAGACAGAAAGAGAATGCACCTATCTAGTGACGGGAGCGCGCACAGGCTCTGGAACCTTCCCGAGAAGAACTCGTATATACGCGTTCACAAGGGCCCTCCCAGCTCCTCTAGAAATAAGGTTGCTCCCATAATGAAAGGCTGCCCAAGATGGCTCTCCCACACATGTGCACAGTGTCCGCCCGTCTCATCTTTCAGACACTTCCCTACACCCATAAGTGCATGCGTGGAGTCCTTACACCGACTCCCAATGTGTTCTTTGTCTTCTTTAGAAAAGCTGGTTTTAAACAAAACACACACACAAAAACCTCCTTTTGGAGCTGCGCAGGCGTGAGCACTATTTATTAAATGATAATAGTGACATAAGCATAATAAAAGTTAATTTGGGGCTAAACTAAATTTGGGGGCGCTGGGCAGATCTTTGCACCCCAGTGGCGCATATGCTAAAGTTGGCCCTGGGCAAGTCGGCACGACTGCTGCTTTATTGATAATATTTGCAAAACATCTCAAGGTTTTCAGAAGACTTGCAATGAACAATTGCCTTATAAACCACCAGAGTTTTGCAAACAGATGCTTCTCCATCCCTAGTGAATTGCTCTCCTACTAAACCACACATGAAAAGGAGTTTTCTTTGTTATTCTAAAAATCTTTTCGTATGGTTTATCACACTTAAAAAGAGTGAACTAGGTCACCCTTATATACACCATATATTTGAAGAGACAATGATGATATATGGATTTCTTCTTACATTTCCCCACCCCCTCATTTATTTGCTTCCAATTTAGTATTCATCAGTTGTGTCAGGTATTTTCATATTTAATATTCTAATAGAATTAATTTAAAATCTGCCATGTTAACATGAAATTCAAAGAGAATTTCTATTTTAGCATGAAATTTGCTGGATTGACATGAAATACAAAGATAATCTAATTGAGAGAGAAAGGGGAGGGAGAGTTTGGTAGCTTTAACATTTCTAATTTTTGCCCTTAAAGCCCTTCCCCTTCCCTCTGAAGGGCACTCTTTGGATAACTGCCATGCACAATCCTTTATGTGCATAGTTTTTAATGGGGTTCCCCCCCAAACACCCCCCCACACCAAACCTTGAAATCACCTGGAGGTCTGTTTTATCTGAAGCTTTGAATGTGACAGGTTGACATAGTAAAACAAGCGCCTTTTGTGTCTTCTGGCTAATCCTCTGCATGTGATGAAAGCTTATGATGACAAATAGACTCTTTCAGCATATCTAAATGATTATTTTAAAGCACGACAAATATAAAAGAGAGAAAGCACAACTCCCTGCAACAGACAACATTTAAAATGCATGATTGTGAAAGTGTTTCTAGATTTAATATGATATTTTAAAAAAACAAACCACATCTTTAAAAAATAAATAAATCACACCCTACCATAGGTTAGTAAGAAAACAGATGCCTCAAAAGGATACCAGTCTCTAGGATGAGAGAAATAAATTGGAATAGTCTTGCTATAAAAGGAAGTTGGACATAAAATATTGTCATTTCCTAACTGTACGTAGTTTCACTGGTAGAAGTGTCTGATGAAAGGAGTTGGGCTAATGGGGTGCTCCTGCCAGCAGAAGGGGGAGCAGTATTTTTTGATGCTATTCTCTTCCTCCTGCAGATCATTTGCCCCTCAAAAATCTGCTCCAGAGGGTTGGGTGACCCTTTGCAGCAGCATGCCACCCCATCGCCATACTCTAGTAATAGCCTAGACGGAACACCATTTTCCTCAGTTAATGGAAGGAGTCCTACCATTCCTGGATGGCTCTTTGGTATCCAGGCCATTGTTTTCATTTTATCTAGCCCATCCCCCCCCCCCATGAAAGTGTGGACAAAGTAGAACCCGACGAAGGCCAAATCCACATGCATTTAAAGCACTGTGATACCACTTTCAACAGCCATCGCTCCCCAAAGAATTATGGGGACTATAGCTTGTTAAGGCTCCTCACAGTGCTACAACTCCCATTCTGTGGTCTGCTTCGTGGGGATGATGGAGGTGTAGTCTAACACATCTGAAGGGCACCAAGTCAGCAAAAGCTGTTTTAATGCATGGAAAAGCATAATGTAAGGGTTTGCCCACCGTTTTCTGAAAATCTGGAGAGATAACCACTGTCTATATCAGCCTCTCATTGTTTTTGTTTTGTAAAGTTAGGGGCTGACTGTGTCTCACCTGTGGATAACACATAACATAAAGATACAAAGGAGCCTAGGGAAATAATGTGTTGTAGTAAACCTGTCATTAAAAGGGCAGTAAATCACAGGAGTAGTCATGTTTAAGTAGCACATATGGGAAGGGAAAGCATCCATTTGGGTATTCATTTATTGCACTTCCTTGAGTACGTTCTCACATGTGCCACATTTGTGAAAGGCAATTTTTAAAGACATAAATTTTGCAAGAGTAACTTCACCTCTTTAGAGCTATTGGCAGTAAAACTTTCCTCCCTCAGGCAGAGCTGCTGAGAGATGTTTTAAGAGGATTTTGCTTCATCCCGGCAGAAATTAAACTCAACGAGACCATTAGACCTCTGCAATAGAGTGGTACCTCGGGTTACAGATGCTTCAGGTTATAGACACTTCAGGTTATAGACTCCACTAACCCAGAAATAGTACCTTGGGTTAAGAACTTTGCTTCAGGATGAGAAAAGAAATCCTGCGGCGGCAGTGGGAGGCCCCAATAGCTAAAGTGGTACCTCAGGTTAAGAACAGTTTCAGGTTAAGAACGGACCTCCAGAACGAATTAAGTTCTTAAGCTGAGGTACCTACCACTGTAATGACAGCAAAATACCAGATATCATAGACAACCGTTGTGACATCAGTAAGTAGGACTGCTGTATTCATGGTCATACATTTTATGCATACGCAAAATGATTGTCAGAGTAAAATGTAAATCCAATGTCATTACTAAAAGAGAACTTCAAAATGGCCTTGGATTGTCCCCGTCCCCCCCGCAAATCGTATAGATTCTAAAAGGCAGCATTTATAGTCAAATATACCTTTTTAACTCATAAGGGGAATGAAGCATTTAATGCAAGCCAGACTAGTAGAAGGAAGAATAAATGGGTGGTTTATAGACAATTGGTGGTTTCACATAACAATAACAATATGTGAGAATTCCTGAATAATGCTCCAGCAGTTAAAAGGAACCGAGTGGGAATGTGAGAGCCATGCCCCTTTAAGCATGTGTCCTGGGTGTAACCCTCCTCCAGGTGGATTGGGGACCACTATTTTCGATGGCACCTTGTGCAACATATCTCATAGTTCCATCCCAATTTTTTTTTTAATTTTTTTTTATTCAAAGTTATAACAAAACATATTTTCCAAAAACATATCCTTATTCCCCCCATTTTCCCTCCCCCTTCCCCCCACAACCCCCCCACCTCACCCCCCAACTTCCCTCAGTTCCAGTCTTTGGTTTCTCCAATAATGCTATTTTCTGCATGTTACAGAGTTGTATAGATCCCCCAACTGTTTAGCTAATTATTATCAGTAAAAAATTGTGGATGTTTTTTCAAAACCTGCCAAGGAGTCCAGTTCACTTTGTTGCGTCTTCAAATACTTTGTGAAAGGCTCCCATTCATCCTTAAAGTCACAGTTATCCTTGTCCCATAGCTTATATGTCAATTTTGCCAGTTCTGATTAATCCATCAATTTTTCTTGCCATGATTCTTTAGTTGGGATTTCTTCAGTCTTCCATCCTTGTGCTACCAGAACTCTCACGGCCAGTTCCATCCCAATTAAGCAAATAATTGTCCATATTTGTGAAATAAACATTACTTTCTACAGCCCACAGCTTGCTTAGTCATGCAGTCCCACTGAGTTTAAAAATACTACTTTGAGGCATCTGGACAGCTTTTTGTTTTCTCTTCTTTCATATAAAGGCTGCCTTGGAGGGCTTATTTGGGCTAAGGCTGGTGGTGTGGCAAAGAACTGATGAGCTCTCCCTGCACATAATGTATGACTCAATAATATGCACAAAATGCACTGTACTTGGGGTCAGGTTCAGTGTTAGATGTGTCATGGCTGCTGGAGTGGGGTACAGAGGCATATCGAAGCCTTGGGTGGGTGAGGAGGGGAGGGTTAAACTCTTAACTGCCTGCCCCACTCATGCCCTGGATCGAATCTCTCACCCCACACAGAGTGGCAATCGTTTGAAATTAAATTCCAATATGAATTTGACATAACATGACCTTTGGCCTTTGTTTTCCTTGCACTCTTAGGATATAGCATCTGGATACTAGTCTTCAGATCATACAGTATTTCATTATGAGAAGAAAAGCTGAGGTCTTTTCATGACAGTGAAATCTCACAGAGGCACTCTGTGTGAATACGGTGGTCCTATTGCGCACTGTTGAGGAATGTGCTTCGCTTTCTTTCATAAATGTGTTTTCCAAGTGCAAAAGGAGCGGATATGTGGCATGTGGGAATAATGTCTTGTCTTCAGTTCAGATTCCACAAGCACATATTGAATCATTTTATCAAGTTGCAGGATTTCTTTTCCTAAACCAGGGAGGTCATCACCTCCCATCTGAGCGAGAGTAACACACAAAAACAAGAAGTACTTCATTCTCAGTGGCCCATAAGGGTTGCTACAGGAAGCAGGTGCTCGAGTGTGGCAGACTTGGATCCAAACAAACAGGGAAGGGAATATGAGGTTAGACAGAAGGGTGAAAAACCAAACAATTGAACATTCATTTCTCATGCTCAGGATGCTAATTTCCCCGCTCCCTTCCCCACCCCCAGCTGTCATTGTGATGGACACCCAGCATTTGTTAACTTTACAGTAATCATGCTTTTTCTCCTCTGTGTGAAGCCCCACATGGCTATATCTCTCAACACACTTGGCTACAGAAGAACCTGTGCTTTGCCAAATATGTGACGTGTGGGGAATAAGGTGAACAATTACACACAGACTGTCTTCCAGGCCAGGTGGGTCATTAACCAAACAATTTCACCTGAGACTTTGAAATGTTTCCTACGCACTTACCAGAGAGCAGGTTCCATGAAATCAGGGGGCCTTTCTTCCAAGTAAAAAAAAATGCATAAAGCCAAGCTGTTAGCACTGCATGATATTCAAACATCAGAAATAATAATACTAATGCTAGAAAAATCCACAATGTGACCACTCAGGCTTTCACTAAATAAAGTTCTCTGTCACTGCTGACTTTTTTTCAGATTTGGCAACAACTTTTCTAGAATAATATTCAGTTGGGCTGACAATATGAGAGAATGATGGAAAGGGAAGAATGAAGGAAAGATAAAACACTACTAACCTTTATGTTTACTTACCACTTTTTATTTTATGCTTTATCCATCCTTGATTAGGAAAAAAAAGTTATGGGTCTGATCAGGAAAATCTCATTGTCATTGGCTGACTTCATCTCTTTATTATATGTAGTTTGAAGTCAAGCTAAGCAAATTGTGTGAATTTAAAAACAAATAGATGCATTGTTCTGTTCTCTAGTTTTAAGCAGTGCTTTTGGGGGGGGATATGCAGGGGTATGCACACCCCTAAACATTTTGTGAATCTTTGTACTTTTGTCCATTTACTGTATTTATTTTCCCCAATTTGAACTATAAAATGGTGATTTTCTTGAGTCAAAATGAGAGTACCCCTAATCATTTTTAAAGAAAAAAAGCACTGGTTTTAAGTGTGATTAAGTTCATGAAGTATTAATGGGTAAGGTTCATTTTAATAATGACTGGTTTCTGGTAATCCTATTTTCTTGTCCATCCTCTAAAACAACATATAATAAAGAGATGAAGTCAGCCAATGACAATGAGATTTTCCTGATTAGATCTGTAACTCCGCCCCCCTAATTGGTGATAGAAATTGATGATGATGAACAGAGGGGAGATTGCAGATTGGGTGATGTGCTATCAGAAGTCCAGAAATAAAGATTAGGAATGGCCTGTTCTTGAGAGCCCATTGTTTGGTGGCAATTCAATCAGATGGAAAACACTGTAGTTTTTCTAGATTGGCTTGCCCTAGAATGACAGTATAGTAGTATAGGTAGCACAAACAATCTCTAAGTATGTTGGTAGCAGAAGCAAGTCCAGTTGAAACCAGTTGGATTCATTTTCAAGTTAATGTTTGGGATCACAGCTTTATCCTATAACTACATCTAGTAACACATTCATTGACCCCACTGCCTTTAATAGAGCAAAACATTGGTAACTATGTTAAAAATAGCATTGAGAGGAAGAGTGTTGTAATTTAATTTCAAGATTCATTGTTTAATTTGTGTTTTTGAAAATCAATCAATAAATGCACGGGGGGTGGGACTGCAATCCAATTTGTCTTTCATCATCTCAGAGCATGAGGATGGTCAGATTACCCTACTCCAAGATCTTCCTGATTTCATTTGCACACAAACCATGCACACAAGATGTTAAAACTACCTACTATATGTTCTGACATTCAACATCCAAAGCAGCTTGTTAGCTTTGGCAATGAGAGAAAATGCAAATTATTGTCCAACCTTTTATTTTTGTTACCAGCTATGTAAGGGAAACAACTGTCTGCATCTTACACTTACAAAAGAAAACCCCCAAATTTTAATACAGTAGCAATGAAGCAGAATTCTAGCTGCTTAATTTTTGATCTAGAAAAACTTTTTAACAATGCAATTCTATGCATGGAGGAAGTTCCATTGAGATGTGGGTCTTTACTCCCAGGTAAGTGGGTATAGGGTTGCAGTCATAACAGTTTAAAAGCCATGTCTTGCAAGAAGATTTCGTCCTTCTCACCAGTCTCAGCTAATTGATAACAAGACCTTGGTTGAAAGTTTGCCACTGACATCAGAAGTCAAAGAGTTTCACGTTTTACAGTTAATGCTTATTCCAGTAAAACGGAGAGCTACCACCTGGCAGTACATTCACTGCCTTCATTAATTAGAGGGGATGGGGTGGGCAGAAACATGTGGTCAGCATAGATGGCAGGGAAATCAGAAATCCTAGTGAACTTGGCTGGTGGATGCAATAAAGCTAGCTGCATTCTTTCATTCCTGTGGTACATATTTAAAGGTGGTAGTGGAAGTATATGTTGAGAAGCATAGCTTGCCAGTGGCTTAGAATTATTATTTCTTTGTGGTTCCTCTGGGTGTGTATAAACACATCCATTATTTTGCTAGACTTTCCCTTACTCACAAAACTCGGGTGTTACTTAGGAGGTTTTCTGGATTATAAAAAGAGGCAGCTGTCAACTTTCTAAAATATAGATATTTATTCATTCAAGGGTAGAATTCAACATCATGCTACACTGAATGTTACATCTGAGCAAGTGTAGCAGCTTGCCAGACAGAAAGATTTCCCCTCCCTTCATGTGCTGATCTGGGGGTTCCCCTGACCTCCCTGGGGCAATTTTGGAGGGCACAGGCAGCACATGAGGTAGGAGAGGGGAAGCCCTGTTGTGCCTAATACAGGGCTTCCCCTGCTGGGGTTCATGAAATGAATCCCACTCCAAGGTATTTGTTTGTTTATTATTTACATGTAAAATATGGTGGAAAGTCCTCTAAAACAGTGCAGGAGAAGACAGAAAGAACTAGAGAAAAATGAACCAATCACAAGCTGCTACTGAACCCAAAGTGTTGTGCCTCCCCTCCCCCCCATTGCAAAACACTCAGCTGAAATCTAATAAAAGCTTCTTTGGGGGCATGCATTATAGCTCACTAAGTTTTACTCAAAGGAGACCCACTGAAATTAATGGATGTAAGTTTGCCATGTTCATTAATTTCAATGGGTCTAGTCTGCAAAGAACTTGCACTGGATTATTTTCCCTTGCTTTTGTTTATTTAAAGCAACTCTCTCAAAATTAGCACTTTTACTGACAAGTTCCTAAAGAGCTGTCGGCACCAAGATATTATTGGCGGGGAGTGGGGTGTTGAGGGGAAAAGAATAAAGCTTTTCATTTAGTATCAGCTTGAGGCTTGGCTCCCTTTTTATATATATATATAGAGAGAGAACAGTGATTTAGAATACTGTAGGGGCGGAAAACCGACTAACCAAAACCAACGAAACAAACCACTAAGAATCTGGTTGTACAATTGTGCACACTCCAGTATACATTTCTCTACAATCCAACAAACTGAAGAGGCCATGTGCATTAGGTCACATCCCCATCCTAGGCTTAAAGCTCATTTAAAGCATTTGGCTCCCCCGCAAAGAATCCTGGGAAATGTAGTTTTTAAGGGTGCTGGGAATTGTAGCTCTGAGGGATAAATTTCAGTTCCCAGGGTTCTTTGTGGGAAGCTATGTGCTTTTAATGTACCGTGTGGATGTGACACTATATGTGACTCCAGGGTTAATCAGAATAAAACTCTCTTTCCAATATGGCACTCACAGTTTTAAACCCACAATCATAAACAGGCACTCAAAAGAAGCAGAACCTACCCTTTCCTCATTCTCTGTAAATGTGACCAGGGAAGAAGCAAGTTCTTAAAGGAGGAGAAAACTAATTGGTGAACACGGTCATGTGTTCAGAGGTTGCTCTAAGTCCGTTATCTGGATATAAAGAGACGAGTCAAGAGCTCCTGAAGAGCAAGAAGCATTTTTTGTCCCATTTTCAACATTTTGAGTCTCTACGTCAAACCTAGGATTACGCAAAACATTAGTGCCCTTGAGGTGAAACTGGACGTACATCAAGAGTATGTGAGGCCATTTTTCCTCACGACTCTGTTCCAAAGAACTTCCTTCCCTGAGGACCTCTCTCTCCTGCCAAGTATTCACATAACTGCACACTTGCTATCTGACTGCACATTTGCCACACTACAGAAGTTCAGTTGGAGTCTGTACTCTTTAACCAGACATGTTGTTCCTAAGTGCTAGAGTCATTCATGTTAATTGCTAGAATTGGAAAGTTCAAGATTGCCAGGAAGACTTCATCTTACTGGAGTATTTAAAGCTAGTTATACACTGCAGGATTCTTTACAATGAAGAAATACAAAATCCGTTTCCCCACCCACACAATACCATCACTGTTTTCTCCATATTTAAGGAATATGCTGTTCACCCAGCTATGGCTTGAGGCTTTTAGGTCTCTTCCAAATTCATTCTCGTATAGGGAATGCAGCCTTGGGCTGAAAAAGAACGTGTTAATGCAAACAAATTATTTTCTGACTAGAGTTTGCACTAGGCGTAGGTGCTAAAGCTCATTATTAAAAGATCACAATACAGTGGTACCTCTAGATATGAACGGGATCCGTTCCGGAGTCCTGTTTGCATCTAGAAGCAAACGTAACTAGCGACGTCACGTCTGTGCATGCCCATGCGTCGCTTTTCACCACTTCTGCACATGTGCGTGACATCATTTTGAGCGTCTGCGCATGTGCAAGCGGCAAAACCTGGAAGTAAGGCGCTCTGTTACTTCCGGGTTGCTGCGGAGCGCAACTCCAATGCGCTCAACCCGAGGTATGACTGTACAATTTAAGGAACTTAAAAACACAATGTAGACACCAACTCTTAGGGGCCAACCCCATGTTTCTTTGAAGGGGTCAGGGCCCCCTATTGTTCAAAGGGCAGGAGGGCAAATGCGGAGATGGGTGGCTCCTCCTGCTACCACCACTGGCCAGGAGCGGTTCCTCCATCTTTCCCTTGTGTGGCAGGGGGATGGGGCCTCCATCCACTAGGGTGATGCTGCCGTGTTCTGCTCCACACCTGGCTCCTTGTAACAATATGCATCACTTTGCACTTGTTTATCAGTTACATCTGCCATTTTACCACCCATTCATTCAGTTTGGAGAGGTCATTTCAGAACTCTTTGCATTTTTTAATGACCATGAAGAGTACTATTTTTCTAGAAAAAGAGCTGCAGGAACTCACCTTGAACGCCTCCCTTGTTCTCTTAAAATGCCAATGGTGCCCATCTAAGAGGTGCTGGAATTGAGTTTTGGCTGAAAAAAAGCCCTGACCCTGAACAATTTAGTATTATCAGCAAACTTGGCTTACTGCTAACCCCTAACTTTAGATTGTTTATGAAGAAGTTAAAAATCACAGGTCCTGATACACCACTTTCTACTTTTCTCCATGCAGACTACTGTCTATTTTTTCCTACTTTCTGCTTCCTGCTACTTAAGGGGTTGTGGAAAACTGAAACTTTTAATAAACATTGTAAACACATTCTGCTTTGAGCTACTTAAAAAAAAAATTAATCCCCAATTGTAGCTGTGTTTTAATTCTGGGAACAAACATTTATAAACAATGGATATTATAAACTCAATAGTTCAATACACAATACAATGTAATATATATTGTATTTCCTGATCACATTTGGAAACATTTGAACAGCCATTACTGCTTTAAAAAAAAGGAACATCTTTTCAGAATAAATTTTGTATCAATATGCATGATGCATCTTCTCAACAAATTTTATTTGTTTTCTCAGGTTTGTATTCAGAAGCTTGATTATAGTTATGGAACTGCCATTGTTACAAACATGGTCAGAAAACAGGTTTTTAGAAACTCTGTGGAGAGGTATATGAACAGATCAGAAAAGCATACATTTTGACCACTCATAAAAAGGAAACAATGCATACACACAGCATTCTGAAGTAGTCATGGTTGGCCCCTTCTGATCAGGTTTTCAGAAACTTCACACACAACAAATTGTGATGTGCATATTGGGAATTCTATGCATTCTTGTTTTGCAAATGCTACATGCAGGATTATGCCATGCCACACTGCTTTCAAAGAATATGAATCCATTGGCTGCTGACATCGCCTCTCAGTTTCATGAATAAATTTACATCTTAATTGTGTGAAAAATACTGCCTGCTAAATATCCTCCAAAATACACACCATTTTCCACACAAGAGTTTAGCAACAACTGCTCAACAATGACCTTTCTTTAATTTTGCGCTTGTTCATTCTGTTATTTATACAATTACTGTAATTTTGAAAAATATAACATAACGTATTGTAAAGAGAATTGTCAGAAGGTTGTAAGAAACTGAACACATCACTGAGTACAAAAATACACTTGAAGGTCCAAGGATATTAGCATTACTTGTTAAATAAGCACAAAATCCAGAGTTTTTGGTTGTTGTTGTTTACAGTAGCCCTAATATAAAGATAGCTAAGCAGAAATAGGATGGCCACATTAGAAAAGCTCAGTTCATAAATAAACCAGTATTATCAATTGTTCCTTTCTCAATTTTTGAATGAGCTGTAGTGAATATTCCAGCAGATACAACTACTGAATGAATATAAAAGCCAGGTTTCAGGAAAAGTTCTGGATTTCATAATAGGAGAAACAAATATATTTCTCATACATTCAAGACAAGTTCCAGAATTTAACAGTCTGCAGAGATCATAAGCACACAGCACGTTATTATATAAATGTTTATTTTTTAAAAATCAGAATAAACCAAAAATATTTGATTGTTAAGTGTTGACTTTAATACAGAGCAGCGTTTGCCTGAAGTAACTGTGAACAGGATTCATTCCTTGTACAATGTATTTCTTTTATTTTACAGGTATTTTAACAACTAATTTAAAAATATTTTCAGCCTGTAGTTATATGTGGCCTGTGTGTGTGTATATATAAAACAATTAATCACAAATTTCATGTGCTTCTAATCTGAAACATTGTTTTGAATATATATTTTGCATATATCCCTGCTTTACCTCAATCTCTACTGCTTATTACACCACCATTCTTGTTGATAATAGTATAATATTGATCTGATTTTACTTTGTCTCTGCCTATGCTTTTAAGATTTTATTGTTTCAAGGTGATATCCAGCTTTGGCGTCCTGCTTGCACAAAAGGCAGGCGCTAATGCAAACAGCACTTCTCCTTCGTATCCTTCCTCCTGCATCTTCCTGTTGTGGGAATCCTCCAGAAAAGACTGGAGAAGGCACAGGGGCCTTTGGGGAAGGAGAAGGAGAAGCCCAATCATGTTTGCTAATGTGACACTGGAATTCTATCTCTGTGATTTTAAATTTTTAAAATCAAAAGTTGTTGCAAAAAATATAAACTTTTTAAAAGGTTTTGTATTTTAATAGCAATTCAATTCTCAAAGAGAGGTTTCTACTTTGTCCATCTTAAAATGTCTCATCTGAAATTCAGAATACAGTTCACATAAAAGAATTCGGCAGAAGTATGACAGTGTTAATTAATAACTGCATTTTTATAATACACCACTGCTTCCCTAACTGAAATATGGAAACAAATTGTCAAAGGTGTGTCTTGTCCAGCATTAACAAAAAAGTGAAGTGTAGAACATATTTTTCATCTCTTCTGTTTTCCCCGAGTCTTTTATTCCAAATGCGCTTGACAAATCTATTCCTGACATTTCCCCATTTTTACTGTATAAATAGAATACTGAAGGCCATCGCAATACAGCACACAGCTACATAAGGGCTCTTCCGCTCGCCTGGAAAAAGAAACAAAATTGAATTACTGGCTAGTTCACATCACACAAGCGAGTATGACTGCTTGAAAGAAATGCAGTAACGTGAAGCAGGGAAATCTGCAAGGGAAAAGACACCAAAAATGAGAATTCCAAGCACGTTTTTGGGATGTACAGGAAGGTGCAGAGGGATGGAGATGAAGGAGACATGCTATCTGTATGAACGACAGTCTATTGTGCAAGCAGGACACCACAACTGGATAGGATAGACAGAGCATAGACTGAGAGAAGGTATGGCCACCCCTGCCCCAATGCAATATCTACAAATATGCAAAATGTGTCAGTATCAACCAGACCACTTTCAGTGAAAGCTATGGGAACAGTACTTGTAAGGTAAAGCTGCAACATTACAGGGGTAAAGTGCATCAAGGGCACCAGAGAAACACAAATGCAGCCTCTCTTTTACAATTTTAAGTTTGTAATCCCCCTCCTTGTAACTGCTCATCCCTCCATAAATCTTCTTAACATGCTTCCCCTTGCACAAGAGTTTGAAACTCTTAATATGTACTACAAGCCTTAAACAGATGCGGGCAGCCTCCAGCCTGTAAGTCAGTCTTGTATCATCAGGGGGTACAATTTGGCCCACAAAGTCATAGTTGCTAAACCACGCCATTTGTTGACATCACTGGTGATGCCACTGGGTTTAATGCTGCATTGGCTTTGTTCCCTGTTGGTGAGCACAGATTGAAGCCCTTTGCAAAAGTGCTTTGTGAAACAGCTGTGTGCTTTTCCTCTACCGGTAACTGAGTGGATGGATAGTGGAGGTTGATGTGGGAGGGGAGAAGGAGCCTCCTCTCCCATACCAGCTTAAATGGGCTACTTCAAACCACTTTGGCAAAGGGCATTATGACAGTGCCCATACTTCCTTTCAGTCTCTGTGGGTTGCTGGGTGCTTCGAAACCCTGCACAATGGATTTTAGAAGGTGGGTTTGTCAATCGCTCAGTGTCATTAATGATGTCATGTGGTTTGACAGGTGGGCAGCCCCACCCACCTGTCAAATTTGGCCGGCAAGGATGATCCTAATAATGATCTGGTCCATGGAGCCAAAAGAAATTCCCCACCTTTGCCCTAAAGCAGAAACATGTCAAAAATGTTTCTCCTGTAGTGAACAATTGTTGCCATATATCTATGGTCGGTAACATTTGGTTAAACACCATAACATTTAACTGAATAAATGCTGTAATACCCAGAGTATGTTAAGCATGAAATATAATTCTTCTTCTTTGGTGATAACTCGTAGCTGAGTAAAATTGTCTTCCATGAACATGGTCTTAGCAGTCCATAAGTGGAGAATTGGCCTGTGGAGGCCAATTCTGGATCCACATGTCCTTCCACAGTGGGGACATAGGTTTCTGGGTGGGAGTTGATCACAGTGAGAGTTTGCCTTCCTCTTAGCTCGTTTCTCCTTTTCACCCTGAATTCACGCTTCTTCAAAGTCCATGACACCTTTGGTAAAGGCTGCTCTCTAATTGTTTCCCAGTTATTAGTGTTTATGTTACCTTTTATTAGATTTGCCTTGAGAACACATTTAAACCTCTTTTGTTGTGCACTGGTATTTCGCTTTCCATTCTCGAGTTGGGAATAGAGTAATTGCTTTGGAAGACGATAATCAGGCATCCAAACAACATGACCAGTCCAACAAAGTTGATGTTGAAGAATCATTGCTTTGACACTGGTGATCTTTGCTTCTTCCAGTACACTGATATTAGTTCGCCTGTCTTCCTAAGAGAGATGTAATTTTTTTCGGAGACACTGTTGATGGAATTTTTTGAGGAGTTGGGAGATGGCATTGCTAATGCTTCTGTATTGGTGGTGTGCTCAAAGGCATATGCATCCGCTCACACAAGCTGGCTGCTTAGTGAGAAATCTTTCCACAGCAAGAAACAGTTCACTGAGTCTTTGCACAAGTGAGGGCCACCACAATTACATTACGAGACACTGTCATCATCTGGCACACATTTAATTAAACTGCAAATAGCTGTGCAAATTAACATCTGCAATTTCACATCTGCTTAGAATTAATGTTGAGGAAGTCCACCTCCTACACTTTTCTTACATGTTGTACTTTTCTGTTCTTAATTTTCTTGAGAGAGGCATCCATCATCAATTAGGATTCAACGCCTGTTAGCACTACTTTACAAATAGGCAACAGCTTGTCTGCTTAAAGGTGCAGACATTAAAAAGGCTGTTTAAACACAAGGGACAGAATTGCATTCTACACTGATGTAGCTTTGTGTTTATCCTTTCACAGAAAGAGAGCAAGTGCTAAAACAGTCAGAAGGCAGGAGGGGGAGAATCACATAATGTCTGCTAGAATTTTTGGCTCTCCAGACAAGAAATTATGATTATAATAAGGTCACATCTTTTGTGTCAAAGCTAGGCACAACAGGTTTTTGAACAAGTGATTAATTTTTTGTTTTGATAACTATTAGCCTCATGTGCTGCTTTGAAGATTGGGAAAGTGGCATTCTAGAGTGCTTAACTTTTTCCTCCTGTGCCCCTTTCTAAATCACAGCTTCTCTTGTGTTTGCATTTATGTGCTGAGGACAGAACAGAATCTATGGGCACTCATGGCACATGAAGTGTGGTGCTGCCACTGCGCCACCCTTCGAGTTGTAGTGGTGTGGCAGGGAGGATGGGAGAAATATCAGGGTGGCAGTGGTAGCAGATGGAGGTTGACACACTAGCATTTGCTGCCACAACTAACCCAGTGCTCCCCTCCTCCATCCTGAAAGCAGCAGTGCCACTCTAGCCAGGACAGCAGTGCCTTACCTCATGCACCACGACTATTCTTGAATCTTTCACATCACTCCTCACATTTGTCTGTCATATAGCCTTCCCAAAGGCAGCTCAAAGTGGCATACATGCAGTCCTTACAGAATGATCCCACAACAACCCCGTGAGATAGGCAGAGAGTCTAGAGCAATTTATTGCTTGAACTTTTGCTAGGAATACTGCAATTCAGTATACAGAACATTTTTGCTCTTAAGTTTACACATTTTGATTCCTAATACTAGTAACCCTTACATTAAGCAGTCTGTTTATCAAAGTTAAAATTGCAGAAAAGTACATGCTGCGTATTTGAAAATAATACCACTAAGATTTTTTTTAAGGCAGATAAAGGCATGCTTAGATGACACACTAACATCCACTAATACAGTATATTTTTGGGAAACAGAACATGCACACTTACCAATCCTGGCACACTTCCAGAATATGCCCAATAATCTGAAAATGTATTTTGAGAAATTAGAAAAATGCAGCATTTCATATTTTAAGCTTATAATTGGATGCCTTTTTAATAGAGATAGAGTAGTTATGGCTAGAATTCGAAGACTATGTGTGTGTGTGTGTGCGCGCGCGCACACACACACACAATCATACCTCAGGTTACAGATACTTCAGGTTGCGCGTTTTCAGGTTATGGGCGCGTCAAAACCCAGAAGTACCGGAACGGGTTACTTCCGGGTTTCAGTGTTTTGCACATGTGCAGAAGCTCCGAATCGCAACCCGCGCATGCACAGACACGGCACTGTGGGTTGCAAATGCGCCTCCCGCACAGATCAAGTTCGCAACCCGAGCGTCCACTGTATACACACACACACACACCATGCTTAATGGCTCAGGCATGCCCAGTAGGATTTTGGGCTGTTTTTGTTGCAAAAGGAACTCACACTGCTAGTTCACTAAATAGTTTTGATGTGTCCATAGATACTGAAGTGGTACTTGGGAGTAGCATCCTTATGCAAGACTTTCGCTGCTGGTAATCCCATTCCAGGTACCTCAGCAACTGCCTTGTCTCATATGAACCTGCTTGAGTTCTTGTTCTAGCTTCTGGGGTCTTTCTTTTGTCCCGTCCCCTCACTGTTTCATTTTAGCCTTTTCAATAGTGGAATGACTGGCTTCCCTGTTCTGAAAGTAGGTTTGGCTCTTTCATTGCCTGTTTTCAATTTGCACTTAAGATAGCTTTGTTTCAGATGGCTTTTCTTTTTTGAAGTTAGGGCTTTTAAGGATATGTTGTTTTTATTATTTAACTGTTCTTTCATTAATTTTAACTGATTGACACTGGGTTTAAAAAAAAATCTTAAACCACCTTGTGTGTGCATCAATAAGAAAGGTATCATATAACTCTGAAAAAGAAATCAACCTCCAATTTTCTTCCCCTAATGCCTTAAGAAGCAAAAGCTCATGAAGATTTGTTGTAATGAATTATAGTTTAGCTCGGCTTTCAAAGGTTAAAATGCTTATGACAGAGATCTCACGTCAATGATTACAGCTGAGAAGAAAATCCAATAATGGTGATATCCAGTGAAATCAATGGGCAAGTAACTTGTCCATTAATTTCAATGGGTCTACTCTATCACTTGTGTCAGATATCACGCTGAGATTATAAACATGCAATTTATATTCCCCTCCCCCAAAATTTCTAGAGTTACATACCCAGTTTGATTATTATCCAGTAACCTGGGAGCCAATGATCTTATGTATGCACAGGTACATATAAGCAGAAGGATTACCGTCAGTAGGCTCTGGAAATTGAAGATTGCAGACTGAAAGAAAAAAGTAAAACAGAAGAGGAGTTATGGTTCACTTTGAAAATCGTCTCCCTGCCCCATTTGTTTCTGCATCCCTCCCTGCCAGTAAGTAGAAAAAGGTGAGTTTTGGGGGCCCATTACGTTACGTACTTCTTTACGTTGTAAACAATTCCAGTACAGGCACACACCCTAAATCTCCTAGCAAAGAAATCAGTACAAGAATATGATTTCTTTTCAATACAGTACATAATCTCCTGGAACTCTGTATTTATAAGCACTATTCAGACCACAAACTAAACAGGCATTTCAACTCTCAAAACAAAAACAACTGATGAAAAAGTTATCTGCAGCTCTGGAGTTCCTGCTTGTACCACACAACCACCAAAATGCTCATAATTATGGAAGACAGGGTGTGTGCAAATGGAAGACTTGTGCATTTCAAGGACATACTGAGGGCACCGGAAGTCTCACAGACACATTGTTCTCCTTTAGGCGATACCCTGTCAATGAGGATCAGGCCACACAGTGTTAGGACACAAGGTCAGGTTTTACCTCAAAGAAATGCTATCACAAGTCCAGCATTTTACTTTTCCCCATAGGTGTTAACTGCAGCCATTCCTTTTTAAGGTATAAATAAAGGAGTAAGCTTGGGAACACTATTGATGTGGGGAGTCAAGCCTTTTCCTGCTGATGCAAGCCATTGATAATTAAGTCTTCTAAGGATGGGCTGCAGCTCAGCTGTTTGTTTGTTTGCTTGTTAGCATTATGAAACAATTTAATATATTTTAAATCCTTGAGTAGCAAGTTGTAGAGCCCTTACTTGGCATCCATATGATCCTGGATTGAATCACTGACCTCCAAAAGGAGGGTGGGAAAGACTTCTGCCTGAAAGCATGGAGAATCATTGCCCATCTATGTAGACAATGCTCAGTTGGATAGACCAGTGGCCTGATTTGTATAAGGCAGTTTCCCATGTTCCTATCTGCATCTCATCATCTATCCTATCTAATCATGGATTCTATTTCTTGGCAATGTTCAAGTATGATGGACTGACTCTAAACTCACAAACTCAGACAGCTATAGCTGATGTAAAAAGACGAGAGTGATGTGTGTAGTGTAAAGTGAAAAAGGCAGAGAAAAAGTAGAGTTTATACCAGAACATCTGTGGTCTCATTATTTGAAAGAACTATGGTCAGGACCCAGAATCAAATACCAAGGACTGTGCATCAGATGGAAACTTTGAGCTAGTTTTTCCTCAGACAATAGCCACTCGTATCACACAACTAACCTCTTTTAAAACCAAGCAAAGATTCAAAAGCAACTAGAGATATAAGGTGATGTTTCACTATTCATCCCAACAAAATATCAAAAGCTGTTTGGCGCTCAGCACATATATGCACCTTTTTACTGAATAAAACCCCATTAGTGAAATCCTATGTAAACAGCATGGCTTGTACACGTGCCTTTATCTATAGTTACATGTAAATAATGTAAAACACTACACTGCAGTCCTATGCACATCCACTTCCAAGTAAACTTGGGATAAGCTTGTGCTGCTGCACACATGCAAAGGGGCACTAATTCCAATTGTTTAGCCACTATTTTAATGGGTACTGTCCAGTGCTTTTTATGTGGAAACCTATGGCATCTTGATGTGAGAACAGTTTAAAATCACGCAAAGGCCTCTGCAATTTAATGCAAATTATTATTATTAATTTATTAACCAGTCATTATTAGCACACACAAAAAAACTCCTAAAGAATCTGAGTGCTGCTCTGGGGAAAGTAAAATGAAGACATGAGACCTTGAGTGTATAGTATTTAGAATAGCAGGTGAGAAGGCAGCATTTTAAGTATAACAAGAAGAAAGTTCAAAAGGGGGAAGCAGGTTTCCCAAACGATAATTTCACCACCACATTCTGGAAAAGGGAAGATGCTGCAACCACAACAACCTTTTTTTAAAAAAAGGAAAGGCCACTATTGTAGTGAGAGAGAGGCTGAGCGGGGGAGGAGCGGAAACGGGCAGAGAGCACCCCCAGTGCCCATCTCTGAGCCCAACGGCTCCACTCACAAACACAGGCCGACTACCGGAGACAAAGGCGACCTAACCGAAGCCCCCCCCCCCCCATCCAAATAAACCCCCGACCGCCGCGCTTACCATAGTTACGCAGCGCCGCGAGCCACATCACACATCCGGTAGCCAAGGGGCGGGGCACGGAAGAAGCGGCGCCTTACACGCCCCACTGATTGGTTAGGAGGAGGCACAGGCTCCGGATAGGCGCAGGCGAAGACGGGGCCGGCGTTCCCATTGGAAGACGTGAGTGGGACGGGCAGCGCTCGAGGGCGGTGGAGGGGCCGAAACGGGGAAAGGCGCTGGCTTCCCGTTGGCTAGGGAAAGGAGGAGGCGGGGCACTTCCAACCGACACACAGAAAAAAAAGGGGGGGTATTATTGGTTATAGAAGCCGGAAGTGGCAGTTTTCAATGCGGTGTGAGGTAGGCAAAGTGACGGGCAAGGAGCAGAGCCGGGTGGGGGGCGAATGTGTGGGGTTGGAAGCGAGGAAGTTCCTTCCAAGGGGCGCGTTGAAGGAGCGGGCGGGAGAGAAGAAACACGTCTTTTGCCAACAGTGCAATTCTGTGCCCGCTTACACAGGAGTAAACCCCGCTCTCCCTATAGGACTTCCTTCTTGGGCGGCATGGTGGTCAGGACTGAACCCTAAAGAGTCCTACCCGCCCCGCGCCTCTTCCTCGCTCTCTTTCTGCATCAGGGAGGAGATACTCCATTCTGGGCACTTCTACTGTATTTCCTATCCGAGAATTAGGCGTTTTGTTTTGGGTGCGCCTCATACGTTGCTTGCAGGGGCTGATGGGAGTTGTAGTCCAAAAGCATGTGGAGGGTGCCCAAGGCTGCGCTAGAGAGTCTTGAACTGACAAGCCACACTCCGCTTCGATGATCTTGTGAAAAGTAGTTCGTCGAAATCGGAAATAAGTCGTCCTATATGCTTTGGTGGGGTTTTTTTTACGAGAAGCCCCCAGACCTACTAGGTAGTGCAAAGTTGCTCCGAACACAGTTTGAGTCTTAAGAATTGGCGTTGGGTACCAGGACTGAAGCGGGTTCACGGGCCTTTCACGCAAAAAAGGTCTGCTGTTTGCTTACTTTCTTCATTTCAGCAGCCTAACATTACAACGTTGTTTTTTGCAATTGGGAACCAGAAAGCCACCCAATGAACGACTGTCAGTACATCCTGACCAGACTTTTGCCTGCCCCACTGTAGTTCAAGACAACTTAGTTGGTCCATGGTCTAAATGATAATAAAAAGCTGAAAACTATTTATTTAAAAAGATGCTTTTTTTAAACAAACAAACAAACCTTTGGCTGTACTAAATCCAGACACTTGCATAGATCTATGCTATCTGATGCTTCTGAACTGCTGTATTTGTATATAAAAAGAAATTAGACCAAATGGCAAAGAAGCGATTTCAAGCACTTTGGTCCAGGACACTTTTAGTTTATGCAAAAACTTTTTCTTAAGAAGGGCAGTTTTCCAAGCCTTGGAATACCAAAACCCCAGATTATTGAGAGCAAAGTACTTTCAGAGTTTAGCAATTGCAGCATAGGCCACTGTCAAAAGATGCAAAATCAGTTCCTTTTTATTCAGATTGAAATTAGCTTGTAGATTCAGATCAAAGAGCCAGACAAAGGAAGGGCTGAATTGTTTGTCCATTTATCAGTAAGATATCAGATATACAAAACTCTTTTACCTTGAGGAAGTTCCACCACGTAGGTGTTAAGTACCAGCCATGTACTACAGTATAGGCAACTCCCCTTGCATTTTGGGGTTCTATCTGAGGCACCACATGTGCCAGCAGGACATACAGAACCCTGCCCAGCCCCCTTCACCCCCCCCCGCATTGCTGAAAACAGGGTGTGTATTATCACATGTTACTTTAACGCTTGCAAATGGGAAGTTGCCTGTATTTTCAGGGAGCGTTCCCTAGTTTGAGCCAAAAGAGATCTGTATGGAACCTTGGACTAGAGCTTTTCCCACTCATCTTTCTGAACACCCCAGTTTTGTTCCTAGTAGGACCTAGGGTTTTGACCTGAAGTAAAAATTATGTTTAATTTTTTTTTTTATACCACAGTGAAACTAACCATTTAATGGGACCCAAGGAATCCATAATAATCACTTCCCTGGCTTTTAAGTTGTCAATTGCATCCATTGCTTTTCTGCCCAGCTATGAAAAAAAGAGAAGCTATTAAATAACTATTTTCAGAGAGAGTGCCCTTGTATGACTTCTATTTTTGTTAAGGGTACTGGTAATTGTAGCTCTGTGAGGGGGCCCTCCTAACAACTCTTGGCAACTTTAACAAGTTACATATCCCAGGATGCTTTGTGGAGTGTGGTGACTGTTAAAGTGGTATAAGAGTACTTTAATTGTATGGTGTGGATGTGACCATTGTTGGGCTTCAACTCCTATCTGACCATTGGCCATGTTGACAGGGGCTGATAGCAGTAGTAACCCAGCAGCAACTAGAGTGCACCATGTTGGCTATTCTGACTCGGTCTAGAATAGTTTATCACCCAGGAATGCCTGGAGTTGATCAAACACAATGTGCTTAACTTTTAAAAAAATGTATTTCGAGGGGTTCCAGGTAGTAGTTCCCCAAATCTACTGGCTTGGGGGACACCATTTTCAGCAAGGATGGCTTGCCATAACACTCTTTGTGTCACTCTTGCTCAAGGTATTATTAGCATTATTGAAAGATGGGATGAAATGTTATAATGTTTTAATAAATATTATTAACTAACTACCTTGTTCACAATAGGGGCCTGTGTTTTCTAGCTAGCTTTAATAAGCCATAAAAAGCAAGGATCAATTGTGGTTGAATGGACTTTTCCAAGCACCCTGTCAACATCCTCAGTTAATTATAACTGGAACTGATCCAAGCAATTGAGATAAGTGGGTGACACGAACATCTCAGACATAACTCTTGACCCAACAATAACAAGTTTGAATGGATGTGAGCGACTTTATCTGCAAACATATAACAATTATGTTACAGCAGGCTATCAGGTATGAGGAGAAATGAGACTGATAGCCATTTCCAGACTGAACAATAGCTCTACTGCACAACATTCCATAGTTGCAGTGATGGCAGAGAAGGAGGATCTCTTTATCATTGCAACACAGTATTTCAAATAAACTCTATATTATGTTTGTCCAGAGTTCTCCCATCAGCTGGATTGTGAGCTCAAGAGTGTCAGAACCTGGGACCTGAGAACCAGGATCTAAAGACAACAAGGAGGGAGCAAAAGATAACTAGCTAGAAGCATAGACTAATCGGGATCAGAGGACAAACAGAGTAGGAATTGGGACCATGGAGGGAGCCCAGAAATGTAAGAGACACTGGAGCTTATGTAAACTTCATTACTTAACCAAGGATTAGCTAGAAAAGTCCTTATATATTTTTCTGCCTAAAATCCAATGGCAAATCTTAGTGGGTGGAACCATGCAAGTTTGGAAGTGTCTTCCCTGAGAGGTTGCAGTTGTGTAGCTCACCGCATGGGACATGGGCCAGCAATTTCGGACACCTCCAGACTTTTGTATTCTGATTTGTTCCTGCAACTTGATTAACCTTAATTCCTCAGAGTAATTGTGTCAGTAGCCTATGTCAGTTCCTTATTCTGAGCGTCAACAAGGCCAGAGCTAGAAGACTTGGTAGAACTGGTTGAAAAATATAGAGAGTTCAGCAGTCTGGCAGCAGATTGGTCTACTATATCTCCCAACTCAGCAAATGAATTCGTGACAAGAGGTGCAAGCCAGTTCCATGCTCCTCTGGCAATACATAGTTCACCCAAATCTGGGCTAGACCAGAACACAAGGTCTTGTGTGACTAGCTGTATGCAATCATAGTCTTATGATTGTCATGACTGTCCAGACTCCTAAGCCAGGTTTGGTAAGGTGTTCTCACCATGGAAGTTGTTTGCAACAATTTTATCTGTGTGATGACAACATGGGCGTAGCCAGGGTTTTTGTTGGGGGAGGGCAAGACTTTTGTTAGGGATGCAGAACTGATGTGATTGATCCATTAGTTAAGTATTTCTATTGTTTTACTTGATCGGGGTGGGGGCAGCTGCCCCCTTGCCTCCCCCCTCCCCCGCTTTACTCATGAATGACACCAATGAATAGTTTCTGTCATCACAGCTGTTTTCCTTTATGGATACATTTACAAAATGGAATTATGTAAATTGAAGATTTGATATGTACTTGCAGCGATCCAGGTTGGTAGTATGAAGCAAGGGATTGGATCGCCCAGTTCCCTAAACTTCCCCTCTCCCTGCTGTACACTTTGATTTAGTTCAGATAGTCCTTTAATATGAGATATAATTGATTTGGGACCTGCAGGAACAGTGTTTATATATTAAGTTGGTAGTGGTCATGTTCCCTGGTGAGAGGAATACGTGAACATCCAAAATAGCAGGGTAATCTTGACTATTTGAAATGCTTTTATTTCTCTCCCAGCACCAGCAGACAGCACTATGCCCCTGACGTGATGGAGAGCAGAGGCACACTGGCAGGTCCTGGCCCCTAACTTGCTCTCACTAAATTATTTATTCTCCTTTTTGGTAACATTAATGCGCAAAGTATGTAGTGATTTAGACTATACTTGAAATTTGTTCATTACGTTTTATTTTGTTTTTAATGTTAATTATGCTTCCTTTATATGACTAGTTGAGTTGTCAGTAGAAGCTCCATGTTGAGTGTTTAGCTGAATATTATTTGAAATGATCCAGAAGCCTCATGTGGTTATGAGGACGAAGGCCAAATTCAGTCCCATCCACAGGTGGCAGGAAACTGATTATGCCTGCATTTGAGTCTTCGATAATGTTGGCTTTGGTTGCTGTCAGTAGATCCAAAATGAAATGCACTGGAGGACTGACGTTTACTGTGTCCATGTTTGGGGAAAATGATATACAATAATAATGTTTACAAAAAATATTACTTTAGGTCCACCGTCCACTCTCAGAAATGAAGAATGTGTTTCCTTTATTGGAGAATAAAATAAATGACCTGAGAATGTGAAATGTAGACTTCCTCTGAGACATTTTGGCAAAAGAAAGCAGAAAACATAGGAAATACATCACTACATAGAGTTGTCTATGTTTCTTTACTGTTTTGTTGTACTATATAGGCTTAGTTAATATGATCCCATTGAAACCAATGGGGCAAACTAGTCCCGTTTTCAGTGGTATCTAAATGCAGCTGACTTAATCAGTCTATTGTGTGCAAACTTCAGTAAAATACCTAAATGTTGTAATACCATTTTGATAACCCTACTACTGATGTTGAGCTGAGTAACATTCTAATGGGCTTATTGTACTCCCCCCCCCCAAAAGTTCATTTCATCTGTTTGCTTTGTGGATCAAGCTGTGTGTCTGATACAGCTCACATTAGAACATGGTTTTTAAAATCATGGCATTATCCAGCCAGAGTTAGTGAAATTCCAGTTCCATTGATTTCAGCTTGAAAAATGTAAGCATCTTATGAAAACTTCTTTTGAAGTCAACAGAACTATAAAGTGCTTATGGTTTTTTAAAAATACAGTAGCAACCCATAATAGGTTATGTGTAAGTAAGGTTTGCTCTGAGTTAGTTGTGCCTATTAATTGTGCCTAAGTTAGTCATGCCTATTAATTTCAATAGGGTTACTCTAAGTAGAACTAACACTGGATACAATCCAATGTTATATTGTTCTAACAAGAAGAAATCATAGCTGATTAGTTATGAGATAAACAAGTTGCTGCTTATTTATATATTTTCTCAGTTTTTAGCTTCGTAGTAGGAACATAGCAATGGCTATTCTTCAATAAAGTCAAGAGTACCATGACTTGTTCTGGTTTACATTAGCTAAGTTCCAGAAAGCTAGCTTAAGTATTGCTTTGTTTTGTTGCAGCCATCAGTGACCATTTCTGTTCATATAAATTTAACCTGTAAAAGCAAATTAAAATTTTAAAGACTTGACCCTAACCCTAATGGTTCCCTAGGTTTGCTAGTACTTCCTCCAGTTCCAGCTAGCATTAGTCCCAGTGGGACATTGCTTTCCTTGCTCTTTGTTGCTGAGTGGAGGTAGGACTGTGAACATCCTATTGGGTAGAGTTCTGCTCTTCTAAGATGGAAGGAAGCACACTGTTTGACTGATGGTGGTCAGGGAGTACCTGTAGAGAATAGTTTTTGGGGTAGATGGTGTGTGTGTGCATGTGCGCACGCCACAATAGCAACTGTAACAGAGATTCTTGCTGTGAATTCCCTCAGGAATGATGGGAAAACAGTCTTTTTTTCAAACATGCTGACTGCAGGAATGAGTAAATGGTTGTGGGGCTCCTGTGTGATAGGTTTGCAAGAATTTTGCCTGCTGCTTCAAAAATAATTACAGTGGTGCCTCGGGTTACAAACACCTCGGGTTACAGACATTTCAGGTTACAGACTCCGCTAACCTCGGGTTAAGAACTTTACCTCAGGATAAGAACAGAAATCACGCGCTGGCAGCATGGCGGCAGCGGGAGGCCCTATTAGCTAAAGTGGTACCTCAGGTTAAGAATGGTTTCAGGTTAAGAATGGACCTCCGGAATGAATTAAGTTCTTAACCAGAGGTATCACGCAGAATAATGATGACATTTTGGCATGGAAACACTCTGCTGTCATACAGAATAGACCAGAAAAGTTGGCAGATTTTTTTTTGCATTGGGTTGAAATATTGGTTTACAAGGAGGGACCAAACTGTAGAGGGGAGTCAAGATGTGTTTCTTTGCCCTGATCCACATTAGAGGTCCCAGCCAGGCCCAAGCTCTAAGGCTAGCAGAAGGAAGGCTCGTTTGATAAGCCAGTGAGAGGGGCCCTGCTGTGCTCCTTTTCCTCCCAGGGCAAAATAAGCTGTGGAGAAAGCTAGTTAGAAGTGCACTGTGCATTGGTTGCAAGTAAGTGGACAGGCAGATGGGGGTTGGTTGAGGCAGACTGGGGCTAATGGGCAGCCCTTACGGTCAAGCCTCTACCACTGCTCATGTGTTTCTTGAAACATGGCAAGATCACCTAAGGCTATGTGCCATGTGGACAGGATCAAGCTGTAAATGTAATTGTTCAAGAGTTGTAATATTTTTTCTTTTAGATCTGCATGTTCCCAAAGTATAATAGCGGAGGTTTGAGACTGCTGCAACCTTTCTCCCTCAATCACTCTCTCAAAAGACAGTTCTGTAAGCCAGAAAGGAAAAGCTGGAGTCGAAGTATAATGACACTCTGTGGAACAGTGAAGGAAACCTAAAAATTGGCTTCTGTATTGTGCCTGAGTGCTGTCCAAAGCAGTGTACAAAATCATTTGTCTACTAATTTTTTTAAAAAGTGTCTTGTTTATTCATCAGGAATGTGGACTGTCATTGTTCGTGGAGTAGACTCCAACTAATTACATGCCAGCCAACAGCTGATTCTTACCCAGAAGGAAGCATTGCCTAATAAAGATCATAGATGCCAACACTAAAAGACACAAAGTACTAAAGATGAGCAGCTCAATCGTCAACTGTCTGATGCTTTCAATACAGCCAGTGATGTACAAATTGGGGTGGAACTCTGTGCTTCCCACCTGCAAGCCAATCTTTCTTCCTTAGCAGTTATATGGTGAGGTGTTGATATGTAATATGATTCTTCAAACCCTTAGGAAAAAAATGCTGGCTTTCCTGTTGCTATAATCAATCAGTTTCCCTAAAGCGTTTCTTTGTATTAATGAAGGGACATAGAGACTGAGTGCTTTAATTTTCCAAAAATGGCAAGTATCTTCAGACTACAGAAGCAGCTTTATTGAATCTTTAAAGGCATTCCAGGATACTCCTTCCCATCTGGCTATTACTGGCTGAGAGATGCTTATCATAGGATTAAAAATGGGTCTTATTTACAATAGCATCTAAATGAGGTAGTGCTAGAAAATATTTGGGTTTTACCAGTCTGCTTTAATTAAACAGTGATATTGTTGTAAAAGTAAAATCCCAACAGTTATTATTCAGAAATACCAGAAATTTGCAAAAGCTGCTTTTAAGAACTTGTGAAGTTTTTAATGTGTGTTTTTCTTTCAGTAACAAATAGAAGCAAACTGTTTTTAATTGTTTATTTAAACATTTTCAGAAGAATTCACAAGCATTACAATAGGCTACTGGGTGTTTTAGGAACAAATGCTGAAATATGGTTGTTATGTGGATAATGTGCACTGAAGGGGACCCGTGTTATAAGTTTGTATTCCCCCTCCGTCCTGCCCCCATACTGTCTGGGCCCTGCAGGCTCTAAGGCCATCTGCATCATCGGAATCCCAGTGCAAACTGTGACTTCCACAGTGAATCAGATCCTTGATGTCTCTGTGGAATGAGAGAGAGGACCTGATCTACAGATGCCTCTAGGTTTGGCATGCACTGAAGATGATATCATTGCATTCTGTAGCCTAGATTAGTTTCTGACAGGCCTGAAATGAGCTGGTGTGGTGAATTTTTACAGGGTGGGTTGTGTCAAATTATCTTGGGTGTTTCTTTGCTTAACCGTAATCTTCTATCAAAAGCTCCCCCCCCCCATTTGCCCCTTTATCTACACTGCTTCTTTAGTTGATAAAAAACTTTTAAATAAATGAAATAAACAAGAAACTTATGTGTAATAACGAGAAGCCTTTTAAGCTTTGCATTGGTTACTCTGGGTATTCATGCTCAATCAAGAGAAGAAGACTGATTTTTCACTTAGAATTCAAACATGCTTTTCCAATTGATGAGTTCCAGTTGTGATTTTTGTTATGGTTATAGTCTTTAGGCCCCTCAGCATTATTTTAAGTGAATTGCTCCTCACTTTTTTCTTTTTCTTTTTTATTACAATGCAGCTGTTTTCTAAGTTAACATTTGGAGCTGAACTTCTCCATTGCTCAAGAGCAGAAGGCTTTGTTGACTTAGATCCAGGGATGCATGTGAGCAGCAGTGACCACTGCCTATGGGTTTGCACACATGTGTATAGTTGTGCTTAGCTTTGGGAGAGGTAAGAATCCTGACACAAAGGTCCCTCTTCCTCCACTTGTTGGCTCAAGTGAACTATATTTAGTACTCCCACCCCACTTGAATATTTATTCTAAAGTATAGTACAGTCTCTTTCAGGTTATGGAGGCCATGCAGGTTTTGTGTATTAGATTTTAAATTCCTACAGGACAAATAAAGGAAGCTTAAATTATTTGGTCCCATAGAGAAATTGAAACATTATCTGTATTAATTCACAGAGCTGTGGTTAGCATAGCTTGCCAATTTCATATTTTGTTCCTCTTCATTGAACTGGGAATAGATTTAAGTTATATATTGTTTCTCCCCGCCCCCCCCCCCCCACCCTCCATCTCTCAATTTTCCTAAACAGCCTTTTGGAGAACAATGGAGAAGAAAGTTGTTCGCATCTGCCCTGTTTCTGATCCAGGCACAACTTATTTTCTTCAGATAGCGTGGCAAAAAGATTTGGGCGCCGGTTTTGATGTAGTACTCACTGATGGCCTATCAGCTTGGACTGGGAAAGGTGATGTATGATCAGATGCTATTTATTTATGGAATTATTTATTTCAAGGATTTCTGTCTCACTTTTCTTCAACAAGTGCACAGAATGGTATATGTGAAATGAGACTTCCCCCAGATTCTTCATTGTCAGGCCTCAAATGCATAAGCAAAACTTCAAAACTTATAGTGTGAACTATAAGGCTAAGCCACAAACAGTGACTTTCCTGAAAACCTTAGCAGCCAGCCAGGGATATAAGGTATCAAGTGGGCCTTAAGGTATCCTGGACCAAAGTTTTAAGGGTCTTGTAAATTAATACCAGAATCTTGAACTTGGCCTGGTGCCCTATAGATGGTCAATGCAAGAGTTTAAGTACTGAAGTTTTGTGCTGATGGTAGTCTGACCACAGTGTTGATGGTACAGTCTGGCCACAGCATTTTGCATCAGGAGGGAGCTGTTGAGACAAGTTCAAGGGTAGCCCTACATAGAGTGCATTGCTTGCCAATCCATGATACACTACGCTATCCCTGTTGAAGAACACCCATGGTTGGTGTACCAGCAGTAGGTGTCATGAACTGGTGAGATGACGAGGAGGAAGAGGATCCCAATGAGGGGTGTAGTCAAGATTGGGACACACCAAGGCAAGCAAGGAATAGGGAAGGAAATACAGGATAGTGGCGGATGGCGAGGGGGATGGGAGTCAGTGCACCAGAACCAGAGCAGCAGGACCCATCACCAGAGGCAGAGGAGCCCCTGTCTCCATGAACTTGGCAGGCTCTGAGGCATTGGGAGCAGCGGAAGTACCACTCTAGGAGGCTAAGGCAGGCAAGCGCCCATGGCCCATCTTCCTAGCTCGCTAGGTGAGGCTCACTAGTTCTGGGAGGAGGTGTGTGATTTCGCAACTGGAGGAGGCTTGGAACAGGTGAGGGTCCCATGCCTCATCAAGTCCAGATGCTGCAATCAACATGCAAAGTACAAAAGGGAAGCAGAGCTGAGGGGCAGCGTCTATTCAGCTGCCCATGTTGCTAGACCTTGACTTGGATGCTCTTGGACTGTACTTTGGGTTTGACTCTGGACTGTATCCTGACTTTTGGACTTCAGATTTGGCTACTTGGATTGACCCTGGACTACATTTCTGGACCTTTGACCTTGCTTGTGTGGTTTGACCCTGGTCTTTGAGCTTTGGACTTGACATACTGACTTGCCACCAGGTAGGCCAGGGGATCAGGACAGTAGGTGGTTGGAGGCACTTCTAGCCACTGCAGCTACCCGAGCCTCCAACAACACAGATGGATCCATGAGCAGCCACATACTGCAAACCTTTCAGAAAGCATGCAACCCTGTCCAGAAGAGGCAACCAACCAATTTCCTGGACATGGGAACCACCCACCCACAGTGCCTGCATCTGCCAAGGATTCAAACTTATTTTATTGACCCTCATTTAGTCTACTGTTATATCCAGGAAGTGGACTAGATATTGCATAGCCTTTCCTGACTCAGGTGCTATGAAGATGTGGAGCTGTGTGTCATCAGCATACTGCTGACTCTTTGCAACCCCCACAGCTCCTAATGATCACTTCTGCCATTGTTCCATTTATTCAGGTTGCAGTCCAATGGAACTAGTGTGTGTAGGGCAACTGAAGAAGAGCCATGGTGTTCTTTTTAGGTTTTCATCACTGAATTACCCAGAGTTGACAGGACAATCTCCTTTTAAACTAAGCAGTGGCTTGACTCATGGGGTGACACAGAAGAGAAATCTCAAATGTCTTATTGGGTCATGCCTGGATATAAATGACTGTTCTGCATATATAGCTTTAGAGATTAAGTGGTTTACGAAATGTCGAGTATTTGAAGTGACCTCGTAGAGCTTGTTGGCAGAAAGAGTATTACACATATGTGTATGTAAAGTAAGTCTGTTTGCGACTTCTTTCTTT
Source organism: Podarcis pityusensis (assembly GCF_964106645.2). Taxonomy (NCBI): domain Eukaryota; kingdom Metazoa; phylum Chordata; class Lepidosauria; order Squamata; family Lacertidae; genus Podarcis; species Podarcis pityusensis. Next base: position 31,723,775 of record NC_138036.1, read on the forward strand.
ATGCCTGTTTTGTGCTCCGAAGTGTGGGAAGCAATTGTTCTGGTGATAATCATACTTGGGTGGGTGCAGGTTGCTAAATCCTAGTGCTTGTCACCCTCCCATTGATTAATGGACATCAATAATCTACACATTATCTGATTTTCATTGTGAGCCATTTTCCCATGGTTCCTTTTCATGCTTGATTGTACTCTATAGTATTACCATGCAAAACTGTTGTGGGAATTATAGATACCATTAAAAATTTCCTTTTTAAAAAAATAAGCTTTATTAATTTAAATTACACACTTTTACAAAGAATTTACAATCTCATACTACAAAAAGAAAATTTAAGAAAAAACAATTAAGAAAAAGGAAAAGAAGAAAATACAGAAAAAAGAAAGTAGAAAAAGCAAATTTACGTACATAAAACCAACAAACTTAATCTTCCTAATTAATACTTAGCCATTGAAAATTTCCATAACAACTATGGATGCTCATAAAAACAGAATTTTTTACCAGGTGTTAGATGGCCCTGGACAAACAGTGTTCAAAACTCCCATTGTTCTAGGTGCATTTTGTGACAGGGAATTTCATTAGCATGAGCAGTTTTTGAGCTCTGGGCACAGTACTGCGCCTAAGATTTCAGATTAAAACTGCAGAGTGGAAGGAAAGGAGGACTTTTTTCTGCCTCCCCACTTCCAGTTACTCTCTGAAGACTGGAGAAGAGACCCTCTTAAGAATATTGGGGGGTGGGCATGGGAAGAACTAGACCATATGAAAAATGAACATAATATTTTAGCTGCAGTCCATTCATTTTCAGTTTTGTATTCTTGTTATTTAAAAGCACTTCTAGACATTCTGTTGTTGTACCCATAGCCTAGGTTTAAGGTGCCATTTAGCTCCTTGCTTTCGTATCTCAGTTTCTAACACCTGTCACTTGGCCCTGTGGGGTTTACTTGGCCGCTGTATTACAAACAGCACTTGGCAGCACAGTCTAACCACCGTTACAGTTTCCCACAATGCCCCAGAGTGATGCTGTATAGCAGGAATGTCCAACAGGTCGATCGTGATCTACTGGTAGACCCCCCCCCCCAGGAGGTTTTGGTAGATTGCGGTCGATCGCTGGGTCCTTTCCTTAGCACTGGTAAAGCTCTGCCCTCCATTGTTGCACGATCTGCAGAATGGAAGACGGAGTTTAGTTTGTTTCCCCAGCGATCTGTTGGTGAATGGCTGCCCCCTTTCTCCCTAAAAATGGCCAACAGCTAAACTTTGAACTCCCCCAAAATGTGGCTCTCTTCAGTTAAAAAAGCTCAACAACTTTGACCTGAACCCCCCCCCCCAAACAGGGGTAGATCATTGCCAGTTTTTAATTCTATGAGTAGATTGTAGTCTCTTGGGAGTTGGCCACCCCTGCTATATAGGAGCATTATATGAGATGAATTTGACAGCTAGATGTCTGAGCTGGGGAATTAATATGGCAGTTGATCTGAGTATCCGGTTAGATGTTTTAAAGGGAAGTTTGGACCAGATACTGGTGCTTGACTCTGCTGTGGGGCTGAGGCCTCAGCAGTTGTCCAAGGGTGTTGGGTGCTGATACTGGCCCTGACTCCTAGTCATTAAGAAGAGGGGTGATACATATTAATGGAATGTGCAGGGTGTCACCATGGAGAAATGGCTCACTACAAGGATCAATAAATGTGCAGGGTGGCTCTTAAATGGATCAGTGTTGAAATCTGGGTGGCGGTACATGCTGGTGTTGGAAGACCTGTTGAACTAAACCTAACTTTATTTGTGAATTGGGTTGAGTGTAAGAGTTAAGAAAGAAAAGGAGCACAAAAAATAATTGAATAATAACATTAAAATACATTGCAGTGGAATATAAAAGGGAGATATCAAATTATCTGATCCCAGGCATATGTTTACTAAGCCCATAGTGTTTACTTCTAAGTAGAAATGTTGAGCTTACACTATCAAGACCAATGCCAAAGTGCGTACATGTTTACTCTTCAAATCATCCACATGTTTTGGTTTGATGCTTTCCTTAACATAGGATTGTGAAATGGGCTTTGAAATCATAGCGTAACTTCAGATGGGGTGAGCAAAAACTAAATTGAGTTGTAAAGGTTAAAAAAAGGAAGATAAGGAGCATTAAAGAGGAGAGCTGATTCAAATACTACTGAGCTCTCTAGAAAGGTCCTCTAATCCTGTGAGGTTTGGTTCGAATCCTGGATTTCAGGCTATAATCCTTGCAGAGTTATGTGTACCTAAACCATTTTATTTTAGTGGCATTATGTGTGCCTTACCTGGATATCATCAGGCAGTTCATATTTCTTTAGCTTTAGAAACTTTTGAATCATTGTGGTGATTTTTAATTACTTGCTTCAGCAGTCAGCAGCAATAAATTGACCTATAAAGTGTTTGATAAATTACAGAATGTGATAAGGGATGGAATATAAAACCAACCATGTCTTGCCTTATTCTATACTTTGAAGAAATCCTATAAAAAACTGCATTGTGACAAAAACGTGTGTGGAATCTTCCAACAGTGCCTGAGGAAGATATTTCCAAGGAAGCTGCTGACATGGAAATGGAACGAGAGAAATACATTGGAGAGCTTAAAAAAGTGTTGTTATTTGAAGGAGGACTGGCAGACAAATACAATTTTGATATTTCTAAAGGAGGAGTGGATGGAGAGTGCCTCAATTTTTCTTATGAAAAGAATCTGAAAGATGTTTCTGTAAGTATTGCTTTATTAAGAATTGTTACATTATGGTTTTCCTAAGAGAGTTTCAGTATAGTAGACCATTAATCTTCAGTAATATAGTGGATACTGCACAGCAATTCCTTAAACTTTATTTTTCAATAATTCTGTAATGGGTAAGATCTGTGAGGTTGTTTTTAATCAGTATAAGGATTTCTTTGACTTTTTGATTCCAAAATTTAAGTAAAGCAAGAAATCATTTTGTTAAGCATACATTAAGTTTGAGTTATTGTCTGAATCCCAAGGAGTAAAAGGCTATATAGTTACTCTGATGAAGGCAACAACAATGAAAGCTATGGGAACATCTTAAATTATAATCTAGCTTTGTATTTACCCTCCTCTTGGGAACATAATTTGAATGAATTTAATTTAATTTATTGCTTTACCACTTTAGACTATCTGGCGTGATTTGAAAAATGACAGAGCTTTATTGTAAGTTACTAGCATTGATAAATAAAAATATTTATCACATGAGGTAAACAGAGGCTTGCCAGATCTCTAATTTTTTTCAGACCTGGTGGTAAACCTTTTATGTGGATTTTAGTCACTAACATTTCTTCAATAACTCACACTCAAAGCTACACATGATGTTAATGTTATGTAGTTTTGTCCCTTAATGCTTCATCTATTTATTTTACTTAAAAACAACTGCTCAGGCCATAGACACCAATGTGATAGCTGTGGATATGTATGAGAGAGAGAAAGATCCACCTTTTTACCATCTTCTATTTGTCCTTCCCAGCAGTGCCCTATGCTTTCCACTTTTATGTTAGAAAACTTATACGTGTTTGTTTCAGGGGAAATAGGCACTTTTTTGAGGAAATAACTACCTATCTGCACCATAGAATTGTAGCGTTTGAAGGGACATTGAGGGTCATCTAGTCTAATCTCCTGCAATACAGAAATCTTAACTAAAGCATCCATGATAGATGGCCTCAGTCCACCCCCTCTCATGGGAGTCTGTTCCACTGTTAAACAGCTCGCACTGTCAGAAAGTTCTTTCTGATATTTAGTCAGAATTTCCTTTCGTGTAACTTGAGGTCACATCCTCTGGAGCAAGAGAAAACAAGCTTGCTCCATTCTTCATGTAACAGCCTTTAGATATTTGAAGATAGCTATCCTTTCTCCTCTGTCTTCTTTTTACCAGGATAAATTTATCAAATTCCCTTCACTGTTCCTCATAAAGCTTGGTTTCCAGACCTATGATCATCCTGGTCGCCCTCTTCTGCACACATTCCAGTTTCTCCATATCCTTCTTAAAGTGTGGTGCCCAGAACTGGACACAGTACTCCAGATGTTGTCTGACCAAGGAAGAATAAAGTATACTGTCCACTTAATTGGGACAATTTACTTCTGTTGATGCAGCCTCGAATAGCATTAGCTTTTTTTCTGCTGCATCATGCTCTGGACTCATGTTAAGCTTGGGGTCTTCTAAGACCCCCTAGATCCTTTCCACATGTACTACTGGCAATCCAGGTGTCTCCCATCTTATATTTGTGCAGCTGGTTCTTCAAGCCTAAGTGTAGAACCTGATATTTGTCCCTACTGAGATTCCTTTCTGAAGTTCTATTCCCATAGTTCTAGTCTCACTGAACCATGAAGGTTCCAAAAGGTGGCTTACCAGGCAAGCAGACTAGACCTGGAAAGCTGTGCTCATCAAGGCTATTGCATGAAAAATGCAATAAGATCAGGCTGCACTCTTTAGTGTACATCATTGGAAATAAGTCCTGTTGACTTTATTTATTTATTTATTTATTTCAACAAAAATTATCTATCACTTGATTGTAATAAAGCCTCAAACCCATGTACAATAACATATGACCTTTTCAGTAAAGGACAGTCACAGAGGTATTTTTTTAAACATTCACAAATAATTGGAAACAGCAATAAGCTGAAAACAAGATTAAAACGCATGTAACTTTTATATGTCTGGAAAGGCTTTCCTAAACAAAAATGTTTTGAGCAAGCATGAGAGTACAGCGATGGTGCGTGCCTGATGTCATTAGGCAGGGACTTCGAAAGTGTAGGTGCTGCTAGACTAAAATATTGATTTTTTACAAGAATGCATATTATGTGGCACCTGATACAATACCAGTTTCAAAAATTGAAGCAGTCAAGTGAGCATATATGGGATAAGATGATCCCACAAGTAAACTGGTCCCATACTGTTAAGGGCTTTATATATGAACAGCAACACCTTGAACCTGGCTTGGTTGAAAATTATCAACCAGTTGCAGAGCAGAGATGTGATATACTAACAGGCTCTCCCTCCTGTCTTCAACTGTGCCAGAATTACTGTGGTTAAGCTCCCCTGGTCCAGGGACAGCAATGGTCACAGCTGAAATAAAAATAGGCCATGCTTCCACATAAATGTGTTCAAGAATGAGAAGCCACGGTAACAATTTTTTTAAAAAACCTAATTTGTATTTTATTTTTTACTCATCACATTTGTATTCTGTCATTTTTGTGTGTTATCTTCATGACAACCCAGTGGCTTGTCCAAGGCCCCCAAGTCAGCTTCATGGTTCGATGGGGATTTAGATAAGGAAATCTAGGTATGATTGAGGCGGACAGTCTTGTATAGTGGTGATGACATTAACCAGTGATATTATCTGTGATTTTGAAGTGTTAACATTTTTCGTAACAGGATGAATACTAGTGATGGGTTGTTAAAAGTTAACCCGCTAAGCATGTGGATAATTTGCATAACTATACTAATCAGGAAGGGGGTCTGGGGAGCATAACATAGTATGGGCCTCCTTTAGTTGAAAATTTCAAGGTAACCCAGTTAATTTTATCTACTATATTAGATGTAATAAGTTAAAATAAAGGAAAGGAAAATAAGGGCTGTTGACTGGGGAACACGTACAGTTGGCAAAATCTGTATGTCTTTGGAAATACTTGCTGGAGGAAATAGTGGTAGTTTAGTTTGAGTCATTCTGCAATAAACTAGACAAAGCATTGGAAAATCTGTGCCTTGAAGCAGTCTTGCATTGGCATTGAAATGCATTTCATGACCTAATTAGGTGTTTTGCATCCTAGAAATTTATAATTCTGTGACAGCTAGCCCACACATGGGGCAGACATGAAAAATCTTCCAAGCAATGATGTTTTAGTGAAGTACAATTCATTCGCGTCAATTCACAATTCAAGCTAGTCCTCCTAAAATTTGATCTTCAGTGCCTTGTGAGTGTTGATTTCAACACTGGGCCCACTGAGATGTGCAATTGGAGTCACATTCAAATCTACATCTCCAACAGCTGCACCAATAGAACTTATTTCTTTTTTGGCAGTTTAATTTTTTGCATTATGAGACTCAAATAGATTAGGAATTGGGGGTTCCTGTTTTGTGGTTTTATATTTTGATTTTGTTCTGTGAACCACCCTGAGACTACAGTGGTACCTCGGGTTAAGTATTTAATTCGTTCCGGAGGTCCGTACTTAACCTGAAACTGTACTTAACCTGAAGCACCACTTTAGCTAATGGGGCCTCCTGCTGTTGCCGTGCCGCCGGAGCACGATTTCTGTTCTCATCCTGAAGCAAAGTTCTTAACCCGAGGTATTATTTCTGGGTTAGCGGAATCTGTAACCTGAAGCGTATGTAACCGGAGGTACTATTGTATTGGGTATAGGGCGGTATATAAATTCAATTAATAATAATAATAATAATAATAATAATAATAATTTGACTTTAATGAATAAAGCAAAAGAAAACTTCCTTTGCCTTTCTGATTATGATAGCCTAGATATATGTGGGATGCTGTGAAATTGTATTTGATGTTTGTCAGAAGATGATATTAATGTGCAATGTAGAGAATTAATAAAGGTTGCAGTTGCTACCAATAATTATTCTTCCCATGGAAGAAAAGGATTTACTATACTGTAGACAGAATGTTACAACTTCATAATAGTTTGATAGCCAAAGTAATGTTCAAATCAATTATTGTGTGGTTTAAACTATGTTATGAAGAAATAGAACAAGTATTTAACACTGCCTCTGTTTCTGTGCAATGCTTTGTTCTAAGTCCACTGAACTTTCAGTCAAAAGACACGAGGCTTTCGTATACCAGAAAATACTAGAGATCTGTATTAATTGCATCTGAAGCCACTAAATTATATAATACCAATTATTAATGACTTTGCCTCTTAAGACAGCTGTCTTTTGTCTTAAGAGTTTTTAACATGCTGCTCTTTGGAAACGCTCTTAGACTGGTAAGGGCAAACTAGACTGTTGAGAATTGCATTAAAATAACAATAGGCTTGGTACACAGTAGGGCTTGTGTGTCAAAGCAGCTGCAGAGCAAAATGGGCCACACACACTGAGAACTCAGTAAGGGGCCATTGAGGCTCGGTCAGCTAAACTGCTGCCACCTAAACAAACACCATAACAAGAGTCAGTGATTTACTGTTTGATCTAAGTAGGTGACCACTTGGAAGTAAATCTTTCCAAGTACTTCAGCTAGGAACTCTCTGCATATAACAAATAAATGGGACTCCTGCAAGACTTTCTCATTGGAGGTGGCAATTAAATTGATTAAAGACCTCTTGATAAGCAGCATTTGAGGGCTAGCAAACCTTTCTGTATAATAAGGTGGCAAGTATTGTATTTTCTTTCTGCCTCCACCCCCACCTAAGAACACTGCTAAAATTTTAGTCAATGAAGTTCTGTCAGCATGCGGAAAACGACATGATTTACTAGGCTGAAGAAAGAAACCCACATAATTTGTTTCAGCTTGTCCATCTTTTTTGTAGTGTGTTCTTAAAATACAGGTCACAGGACAGAAGGATAATTTTAATTTGCAAATGGATTAAAGCATCACCATATATGCATGCGTATATTTCCACATATCCCTCTGCACCACTACCAACTAGAATTTGTGTGCATTTCAGAGTTTCCCATATGGTAATGTCAAGGACCCAAAGGCTCTGAGTTGTGCTTTCCTGTTTTGGGATACATGCTGGGCATTATAGCTCTTGATATTTCAAGTCAGTGTTTACATTTTCTTGTTCAGCTGAGTTAAAATAACTTCTAGTCATGAGGAAAATCTTTAAATCATGGGCTGGTGACAAGACTTGGTTTCCACAGAGGGAGGAAGAGAGAAAGAGAAGAAAGAGATGATTATGGAACATCAAGTGCATCGTGACTGCTCTGCCACATCATTCATATTGTTAATTTTTTAAAAAATATAAACCTACAGGACGTAAAATGTTTTGCCTACAATTTGCCTTTGCCAGTGTTCTGCATCTTCAGAGAAGGAACTCATGCCCTATTAGATACTATGGAAACAGCTTCAGACTCAAACTGTGAATTTCTACCATTTCACATTCATAAAGGCAAATGTTTAAATTTATTGGTTGCACAAAACATTAAATCCTCATTGCTTCTATTTCTGATAGTCAGCCTTAAGTGCCAATGCATATGTAACAAAAAAGGGACCACCCATGTGCAAGCTCTGGGGAACCCAGCATGTTTGGGAGAGCCCAGATGTGCATATGTATGGGGAAGAGGAAGTGAATCTCTAAAGCAAATTCCCCCAAACAGCCCATTGTGCAGTGAGCATGCTCAGTGGCCACCAGATGCTGACTGTGGGGTCTAGGGGATCAGAAATTAGGTAGAAAGACGACTGGAATGGAGTACTCTTGGCAAGGTCATGGCTGGGTAACCGGAACAGTTAACAGAAGCAGGGAAACTGGAACAGTTAACAGGACATTTTGTCACATTTATGATATTTATGGCTGGATTCAAAAAGAACTTACTTTTTTTGCTTACAAACATGGGAGTCTAGGGAAGACATGTGAGAATGATAAAAGGGTGATAAAAGGGTGGGGGACAGTTTTGAATCAGTGCCATGCTTGTTTATTTGCTTGCTGCTACTGCTGCTGCTGTTGTTTAAGAAGTCACCTACTAAAGAGAGAATAGTATGCAGGGTCTTTTTGTATCATAAAAGTCATTCCAGGACTATTTGGATTCTGGCCACACTATAGATGGTTTTGCTCTTTGCCCCTCTGCCAAATCTCTGATTTAAATTCACCACAGTTCTGGTTAGCAATGTCAGTTCCTTAACCTTAGCATTTTTGTCTCTGCAGCTAACAGCAGCTTCTAAGGTGGAGGTGCAGGGTAAAATTCTCCTCCTCACCATGTTGTAGCCAAATCCCTTCTCCAGTGGCTGCTTCTTAAAATATACTGCAAGCTTCAAGTCCAAAAATTATGGCAGCACTTCAAGCCTTATCTCTACAGCCATTGATGGACCCATCCTTTGTAAATTTGTACAGTTATTAGCTAGTACCGTATTGCAAAAACATCTAACCTGGTGGCCGTCATGATATTTTGTAGTGAGATTTCATACATGAAATATCAGTCATGTGAAGAAGTAAATTAACATTGTGGTTCATCTTGTTAATCTACCTAAATTATTAAAAACTTTTCAAGAGCAATTACTATATTTCTAATCTAAGAAAACTGTTTTACACCAGTGATGTTTTGTTCCGTAGCCATTTGTTGGATTCCCAGAGAAGCTATACCTTGTGCATAAGAAGACTCAGAGGAATCTCCTGATAGCTGGAACTCTGACTCCCATTACTAGAATGAGATTTACCGGTAAATTAAACAAATGGCCCTGATTCTATGTACATAGGCCATGGCCCAGCATATAATGTCCTGGGAATATTGTCAAATATCAACAACCTGTCTGGCAAATGACAATTACAACCCTCATTAAAAACCTGGTGTTTACCATGAATAATTAATACAAGGTATCAAGGTGGCGTTCAAGACAAATCCAAGGGACTCTCAGATCCAGGGACTAATTTTCTAGCTCTTCAGATGCATGAGTAGAGTCCAATTTGCTTTCAAAACTTTTTTCTGGTTTAAAGGGTTTTTCCTCCCTTCTGTACCCAAGTATGCATATGAGCCAGCTATCCCACATGGCTTAGCTAGTGGGTGGTGAAGGGTGCAATAGCCTCAACAGTGTTCGCAATAGGGCTATGTTGTTGCTGTTATATATCACTGAAATAAGTTAAATGTAAAACCTCTCCTAAAGCCTTACATATATCAGTTTTCAGGAATTCCTCATTAACAATCCAATAATTCCATTCATGGGCACAGTTATATAATGAATGTTAGGGAGTGGGTGGCGCTGTGGTCTAAACCACTGAGCCTCTTGGGATTGCCTATCGGAAGGTTGGCAATTTGAATCCATGTGACGGGGTGAGCTTCCATTGCTGTGTCCCAGCTTCTGCCAACCTAGCAGTTCAAAAGCATACAAGTGCAAATAGATAAATAGGTACCACTGCAGCGGGAAGGTAAACGGCATTTCCATGTGCTCTAGTTTCCATCACGGTGTTCCGTTGCGCCAAAAGCGGTTTAGTTATGCTGGCCACATGACCCGGAAAGCTGTCTGAGGACAAATGCCAGCTCCCTCGGCCTGAAGTGAGATGAGTGCTGCACCCCATAGTCTCCTTTGACTGGACTTGACCATCCAGGGGTCTTTTACCTTTACCTTTACTTAGATAATGAATAGCAGTGTGTCAACTACAGGCTTCTTTGGATGAAGCTAATTATTGGATAGGGCTAATTATCAGATCTCATTTCACTTTGACTTTTTATCTGTTTTGGGGGCAGAAACTGATTTGGTTGAACTGGGCGACAACCTTTGCAATTGTGTCCCTGCCCATCCCCTGCACCATCCCAGTAAGCATCATTGACACTGCTGTGGGAAGATCATTGACCACAGACTTTTCTGGATCACCTGACAAGGTTGGGAGCAGGGAGCACTGTTTTGTAATGTTTCCACTTATCTGTTGAGCAAGTTCCAGAACTTAATACAGTACAAAGAGACTATTGCTCCATCTCAAAGCTATGCATTTTTTCTTTCACCGTTTAATATCTACTGGACAATTTACTGGACAGGGATTTGGAGTTCAGTGTTAGAAATATGTGGATCTTAGTGAGATGGTGGTTCAGTGAATCTGGTATCTGGTGTCAGTAATGGGTTAGATGAACACCTGTGGACGAGCTCACTCTAGATATGACTGAGATGTTAGTGATTTGTGGCCAGTTGAACTTCTGGTTGTGGTTATTATTTATTGAAGGATCCGGTTTATAGCTTGGGAATTTTTGGTGTTTGGTGTTTCTGGACCTGGCTTTTATGTTTAGGTGGCATATGTGACCAAGAGTATTTTTTCAATCCAGCTTCCCCTGTCTTCTAGCTTTAATCTCTTAGCTATGGTGTTTGGTCCACTTGTTGCAGGTTTTGTCGATGGGGTTGAAGTTCATTCTTTTTCAACAAAAGCTTTTATGTTAAGTTTGCAACTCTTCTTTGCATCTGGCCTTCTGACTTATCAGACAGATGGGAAAAAGCCCTCCTAGCCAGATAATTTCCTAAAGATTTAACAGCTGTTGATATGAAACTTAAACTAGCAAACATTATTCATACTCCTCATAAAAAAAATAAATTGTATGATGATACGAAAATAATGAATATTTTGAACTTGGAGCATAAAATTTATATGGAGAGAGAGAGAAATACAGTTTTGAGGAGTATGTAAGCAATTAGCTAAGTTCTTGAGAAAGCGCTTGCTAGGATCCCTCCAATATGGAGAGGGGGGCAAACTTCATGCTATTCTGTTGCTGCTTGCTGAGTGCTGTTGCTACACCATCACATGGCAGCAGAGAATGTTCATTGGCTCTTTATGTGAAGCAGATGGTGCCAGAGATTTATGTGGTGTTCATGTAAATGTGGGTATCAGAGGGGTAAGTCCATATCAAAACTTGTCAGCTTTTTTTCATGGTTGGTAGATAGTGTGGCATTGCCATTTGTGTGTGTCTGCCTGCTCTCTGTGGTATCTCTTTGGGCTATGGCCCTTTGTTGGCATCTGGTGATAATATGTTTTCCCTTAGTATTATGCTTTGGGATTTTATTTTTGCACTGCTACAACATGGCTTCCCTCTGTGTCTGCTCCAACTTTACCCATATTTGGCACAGTTGCAATGTCCCACATTGCTTTGCTGGTGGAACTTAAAGGTGTGCTTGCGGTCACAATCCCAGTTACCTTACATGGTTGTGGTCTTCACTTTCTGTGCTTAAGAACCAGAAACTAAACCAAAGGGAAACATCCAAGGTGGAGATCTTTCTATTTGTTAAGTAATCTTTTTTAAATGCTTGATCATAACCAGGCAAGGAAATTCATAGTCATCTGTGACCAGAAGAAGACCTTTAGGGCTAATGCTGCCTTTAGAGTAGTGATGATAGCCATGACGGGTTAAACCCAGGGATATTGAAAGCTTGTGGATTTTAATTGCCATGTAATTTAAATCAGACGTGCCAGACAGTATTTGTATAACATTTTAAGCACAAAGGTTTGTGCCTGGCATGCTTCCAGTGCTGCATGTGTTCCTCAAATGTTGTTTAGTCATTGCAGTATATTTATGCTATCTAGAAACACATGTATTTAGTTTCCTGAACAATGAGCTTTAATCAAGGCCACCTCCTAGAGATAGACAACAAGGACAACAAGTATGTAGCAAGTACATTGCCAGGATAGAAATTAAGTGTACATTTGCTTGAATCTCCTCTAATTCCCCCCCCCCCCACAATAGTTTTCTAAGTTGGCGAGGGGTGGGGGGTGGGCTGCTAAAGATGTTTTGGGCAGAGGACTTACTCATATCGGATTTTATAGTTTGGACAGTGGCCAAAACATTAAAGCACTTAAGGAAAAATAAAACGGAAGTAATTGTCATCCGTGAATGCTTGTATCGGCTTAATGCTGGTCCTTGTTGTTCAGCTCTGCGTTTCTCACAACCTGCTGGTATAAAATTTCATTGTAGTTTTCCAGTGGTAATGGCTGTGATCCAGAAAAATGCCTGGCTGGAGTCTCCCCCACCCTGCAAAGGGAACCTCCCACGTTGAAAACTACTTTAAAATAAAGAGGAGTTTTGAAACCAATTCATAATAGTGGGGGCAAGGAAAGTCTGGTCATGCATGATGTCCACAAGTCCTTGATTACCAAAGGTCCTTTCTGCATGATACTCACTTTTTACAAAATAGGTTGATAGTTGTATTATTGTTCTGGTATTACTTAGAAGCATACACTTAAGGAATAGTCCTCTGTGCAAATAATGTCATATGGACTCCACCTTTTAGGAACAGTAGCTTGGTTTAGTATTGATGGAGTTTGACCAGAAATTGTGGGGTCTTTTTAAATATGACCCCCCCCCACCCTTACACAAAAATTCTTTGACCCAAAATTTGCTCACAGGTCTAAAGTGTTGGGCCCAGCCATGCGGATAATTTTTTTTCTTACATTTTTTCAGGGTCCCAGCCATTAGTAGTGTAAGAAACAGGGAAGTTCTGTCCTTTGATTCAGTCCTAACCTTTCTGTCCATAGGCATGTTCCTAATGTACACCACAAAATAGCACATTCTCCTCTAAGGTAAAACAAACTGTCAGTCAACTGGTTGTGTGCCAAAAGCAGAGAGTGAGGGCAAACTGGATGACTCACATAATTATTGCCTGTGTGAGTTTGGAGCCAGCAGCCACACCTCAGGAACGGCTTTGACTGGCCTCCTATACCAGGGGTAGCTGATGGATCTCAAATATTCAGTGAGTTAGGGACTTCCCATGCATGTGAAGACAGGCTCAAGTGGATTGAGTGGACAAGGCCAATAGTGGGTCCAACAGTCAAGAAGGCAGTTTCTGCATGAGGTGTAGAAGGAAATGAGGGGCAACCTCAGACGGTAGCCCATCTAGGAAAAGGAAAACTCTGCTTTGAAACCTCCGCTGCCTTGCAATATATCTTTGTGAGGGGGAAAAAGGCAAAGGTGTAAACCCTACACAAATCCGGAGCACAGTCCCTAAGGTAGTTGGATGGCGCATTATATGCTTCCTTCTGGTAACTCCTGCAGCCAAGCTGGTGCCAAATGTATTGCTTTCCTTTCCTTTGAACCACATCAGCAAGGCTGAGGGGGAAGGGGGTCTTGTTACCTGGGCAGCCTAAGGACTTCCATATACGCTGCTCAGGCTTGAATCCTGGAGAGGTCACTTTGGTTCTGCTACTGCAGCAAAAACTACATGAGAGGCAGCAGTTATGAGTTACTGGTCTGCAGCCACAGCAGGTCCTGGAATTCTTCAGTGGTTTGACTTCACCTTCAGAGGTGCACTCCATTGTCTCTTGAGACAGACAAATGCCAACAGTGTTTCAAGGTTGGAAGCAGTTATGTGAAGAGGTCCATGTGTATTAAAACTACATGTTATAAGGGAGTGCAAAAGGAAACTCAATACTGTTCATTCATTTCCCATGTGGTAAAACATGTTTCGGTAAAAGCATTAATTTTAGTGGAAAGGAGGGATGGAAATAATCTTAATAAATAATGAAGACCACTTTTGGTAGCCTTTGTCAACCTCACACTTTCCAGCTGCTTTGGGCTAGAACTCTCATCAGCTCCAGCTTGCACTGGCTGGGGCTGACGGGGCTCCTTCTGACCATCATTGTCCCACCACCAGTATCCTGACTCTGAGCCTTCTTCCCCTGAGCATTCCCTTGGGGGGTTCCCCAGCTGCTGCCTCCCATCACTCCTCTGCAGCCAGCCAGTCCACGACAGCATGCAAATTCATAATTCAGGAGTTCCATGACTCGCAAGGAGCAGGGAACGAAAGTATATTTCAGGTGCATTATTGAATGTTGCATCTCTCCCTATCTGGGGGAAAAAATAGGCATTCTTGAGAAAATGGAACTGAAACCTGCCTGAAGGCAATAGTGCTGTGTGTAATTGGCCCAGTTTGCTCATCACTTTAAACCATTGTTTAAACCAGGGGTCGGCAACCCGCGGCTCCGGAGCCGCATGTGGCTCTTTTACACCTTTGCCGCGGCTCCGGGGCGGATACTAGCAAGGGGAGGAGGCGCATTGTGCGCCCCGACACTCCCCACTGTGGCAGGCGCTGTACTGGCTGTGACGTCGCATGGGGGCGGTGCGTGTGTTAGTCACGCACCGTCCCGACGTCACCTTCCCGCCCGCCCGCTACATTGTAAGGGGCATGTACGCTGGTCACTGCATTGAAAGGGGGCATGTACGCTGGTCACTGTTTTGAAGGGGAGTGAAGAACACACACACACAAAAAGGTAACTTGTTAATTTAACGTTTATTTCTATGAGGAGGAGTAATTCTGAGGGGTCAAACAAAGAAATAATAAAAAAGTGACAAAAAAGTTATTTTTATAATGACGAGTTTTGCGGCTCCCAGCTTTTTTTTCTTCGGAAACGGGTCCAAGTGGCTCTTTTTGTCTTAAATGTTGCAGACCCCTGGTTTAAACTATGGCTTCATGTGATGTGTGAACCAGGACATTATCATGAATGAACTAACCATTAACATGTTAGATGAAGAAATGTGATTGGATTAAAGGTTATTGTGGATGTGATACTGAATATGCTGCTTGGAAGTACAGAGGCCAGAAATTTGCTCTTGTTATAATAGCATCCTGCAAAGCAATATATCGGGTGCCAAATAATTTATATACCAAATAGTCATGTTTTCTAGCGGTTCTTACTGCGTTGTGAACTCGGTGACTTTTTCATTTCTGGAAACTTGTTTTAGACACCTACGACCAGAGAGCAAGATCATGCTTTCATGAGCCCAGTGGAAGTGCTTGGCACAGTAAAAACTCCATGCTCAAGTATCATGAGAGCAGTCATAGTTACACAGAACTTCTTGCAGTTTATCAGAACTTTTATTACTTTCTCTGCTTGAGAAAATATTACAGACCATGGATCAAAGTCTAGGGATAGCAGTGGGGATCTTTCCAAAGGTTTCTAATCTCTCATTATGCCTTCTTACGAACCTTGGCACTTTGGAAGAAGAACTTGAGTCTGATTTGGATGATGAAACAAAAAAGTTTATTCATATATGTTGACTTTAGGATTTCACAGTGTTATGGCCTTGATAACAAGATGTCCTGTCCTTGAATGTCCTATGAGGGCAAGCTGATAAAGCATGACTAATTCATTGAAATGGAAGTGAAGGGGAAGAAACAGAGCCTCAGACTTGTGCTTGAAAAATAGCAGTTTGTTCTTATTTGAAGATCTCTGTTGAAACATTTGTAAATTAATTCAGGATACAATCGTGGTATATATACATTTTGTAAGTAAAGAGATAAACAAATAAACAAAGAAGAGTGCTGAGTCTGTGAACAAGGTTAAATATACTAAAACAAGTTTTTTCTGCAATTCAGGAGTAGGAAACTTGTGGTTCTTCTAATGTTGTTGGACTCCTAATGGTCAGGGATGATGGAGCACGTAAGCCCAGCAACATCCAGAGGGAAACAGGTTACTCACCTCTGCTTTGGTTAACATATGCATGCATTAATAGGCAAAACTGAAATTGGCTTATTTTCATTTTTCTGAGGGTTAAAAGGTAAAGGTACCCCTGACCATAAGGTCCAGTCGTGGACGACTCTGGGATTGCGGTGCTCATCTCGCTTTATAGGCCGAGGGAGCCAGCGTTTATCCGTAGACAGCTTCCGGGTCATGTGGCCGGCATGACTAAGCCGCTTCTGGCGAACCAGAGCAGCGCACAGAAACGGCGTTTACCTTCCCGCTGGATCGGTACCTCTTTATCTACTTGCACTTGACGTGCTTTCGAACTACTAGGTGGGCAGGAGCTGGGACCGAACAACAGGAGCTCACCCCATCACGGGGATTCGAATCACCGACCTACCGATCGGCAAGCCCTAGGCTCAGTGGTGTAGTCTAGAGCGCCACCTGCATTCTGAGGGTTACATCAATACACAGACAACTTGCATTGCACGCATTTAACTTGCATGATTTCAGCTTTGTGTGCTTGGCAGCCAACCAGCTGAAATTGCACAAATTAAATGCACAAAAGGTGGAAAGCTTAAAAGCTCTTCCCACACTGGGTTTTCCTAGTGCACCAGCTTCAGAAAGGTAGGGGTATTCATGCGGAAAGCAGTTCCAGGTGGTTTTGATTGCAGGGATTGCCTATAAATCTGAAATCACATACAATGTAACCTCACGTATGTTGCAAGGTGACGGGGGCGGGACACAGATTAAAATACATGTTGATGTTTTGTATTCTAATACCTTGCAATGCTTCTTACCATGGAAAGTCATCTTGGGGGGGGGGCTGCGCTGAATGTCACCCCCTCTTCGGGCTGAAGGGGGGGTGACATTCGGTGCTCCCCGACTCCCAAGCCTACAGCTTTGCTGCTCGCTGGGCTTGGGGGAGTCACGGGCGGTGCGGGGCACGCTGAATGTCACCCCCTTCAGGATGACAGCCGGGACGGCCTGCACCCCCCTTCCTAAACCCCTGGCTGCAGCTGATCAAGGAAGCTAGTGTTTGTGATATTCCTGAGCGAAAACAGAAGGATGTGTGGGCCTGGCCATAGGAAGGATCCAGGGCTATAGTCTTGTCTCCTGCTCCAAGGCTAACTTGGCTGCTGTCTGAGAAGGGTAGAGGCAAGCAAGTGAGCAATAAATAAAAGTCACCAATGCAAAGAGAAACTACACATGTAATATAGTGTGCCTTAACATTGCATTGTCTAAAAGTTTGAAATTGAAACTTTTAATTTCATCCCTGTTTTTTCCAAACTCCTTGCTTCCATTTCCTGCTACTTGAACCAGATTTCCTCTTTTCTCTCCCCACTCCTGCACTTTGCCAACAACCCTTTACAAATTAACTGAAAGAAATAACTGTTGATTCTACCTTGGGTATACATTTTTTTAAATGTTTCCCCGCCATTTACTGTTTTACAGCCTGCATCCTGCATATTGCTACTCTTTTTCTTTTCTTTTTAAGTTGGGAAAATGATAGCGGAAACATGTTGGTCAATATATCCCTGCATTAAGCTAGAACAGCTGCAGTTCAGCTTTTTCATCCTGAAAGCTTGTGGGATTGGCTGAAGTTCATTTTGGATCTCACTAATTCTTCACGCATTTAGCCTTTTGTGTTCCCTTTGGCTCGATTGTGCAGGGGGAAAAACTCTTTCTAAAAATGTTCTTAAGCTGTAATATTTAAAGTAAACAGACTGTGCATTGCTGTGGTAACGAGACAGCACCCATGAATTGTATCAGCTTTGTCAACTGAAAAAAATATTTAAGTCGTTCATCTTGGACGGTAATCTCCACCCAGGTTTGTATTTGTCCAAAATACAGTTTCCCCCCTCATTACTTACTTGTTGATCACTGTGTGATCTTGTGATGTCACCTGCTACTTCCTTGGAGGGGATGGGCAATGGTTCAAATACCCTAGTGGATAAATCTTTGTATGGGAGTCGAGTCAAAAGTTTCTGTAGCCAGTCAGCATTGTCATGACATTGATTGAAAGGGCAAGAGAAGAGTGGAGAATGGTCTACCCAATTTAGAGCTGAACGCTGCATTTCTGTTGTGATCAAGCTGTGAATCAAGCCTTCCTATCTTGCAGAGCTGATGGTTGCACAAGGAGGCATTCCTTTGTGGATATCTTGTGTCACTTGACATGGTGAAGCATTGCAGGTTGTCAACCTGGTCCCACTGCCCGCCAGTGGGCGTTTCAGGATTCTAGGTGGGCAGTAGGGGGTTCTACAGCACAACCTGAATCCTTGTTCCATCGAGCACTGGTGGGCGGTAAGGAAATTTTACCATCAAGAAAGATGCCTTAGTGGGCAGTAGGTATAAAAAGGTTAACTACCCCTGCATTAGATGGAGCATTATTTTAATTTCTTGCCCAATGCTACTGCAGAAGGGACAAAAAGAATGAAAACAATAAATAATTACCAATAAATAACCACCACCGCCCAATACCAAAATCAAGCGCTAAAAGAATCAAAGAAATTAAAACACGCAATCATTTAAGAACTTACATAGTACAGTGGTACCTCGGGTTACAGATGCTTCAGGTTACATACGTTTCAGGTTGCAGACTCCGCTAACCCAGAAATATTATCTCGGGTTAAGAACTTTGCTTCAGGATGAGAACAGAAATCACGTGGCAGCAGCGGGAGGCCCCATTAGCTAAAGTGGTGCTTCAGGTTAAGAACAGTTTCAGGTTAAGAACAGACCTCCAGAACGAATTAACTTCTTAACCCGAGGTACCACCGTAATTATTACCTATGTTTTTGTCCATTCTATGGGGTCAGATTTAGAAAAAGCAAGGTATGGATATCGCCTTACCGTAGAAAGAGAGTTGAATATTGCTACTGAAGAGAAGCCAGTAGCAGTGCTGGAGTATGGATTGTTTTAGTCCATCATAGAGTGACCTATCCAGGTTAGTCACAGACTGGAGAGGAGCAGTGGAAAAGCTTGCATCATTGACGTACTCATTTCAGATCACTTTTTACTTTTTCACTAGTGCTGATTAGACTTTGGCTTTTATAAAGCAAGAAAACAATCTTGCAAAGCTCTTTCAAACTTAAATTGGCCCAATAAAATTCACTTTAATGACGTGCATTCTAGTGCTTGGTGAAGCTCATATACCTGAATGAATATTCCCCAAGGAATTCTACCACTTTCAACTTAAATGCCTGTTGTTATAATTAGGTGAGTTATAATATCGACTGACCTAGGTCACAAAATTATGCCCACTTACCTGGGAGTAAGCCCCATTGAAATCAAAGGGGTTTACTTCTGAATAAGATTGCACTTCAAATGCTACACACACACCCCCGACATGAGGGAAAGCAGTGGAAAATCATGTTGTAAGAGTGCAAGGCACAGATGTATTGCCAATGCTGTGATTGTGGATGTGGTTGTGAATGCATGTCTTCCAGACACTGCAATAATCACAGTTGCTGCCACTTAGATTTATGATGATCGGGTTTCCTCACATTCCATTTGTTTAAAGGAATACCCAGGAATGGTTTGGGACTGTTTGCATGTGAAAAAATGTTTTGCTCTTCCCTAATATCATACATACCATTATCAACTTTCTGAGATGGAAGCAATTTAAGTTTCCTTCATTCATTTGTCCTGTTGGGAAGACCATGTTTCACGTGTGTCTTAAAACGCATTTCAGCATGCCAGATGTTACGTTCTCTGCGAGTAGCTGCTGAAAACATGATGCAAAATGTGGAATAATTGAATTATCTTAAGACAGCAGACTCCTTGATACCAAGGACTTTGGTATGTAGGGCAGCTGCATGGCTTTCAGTTTGTTTAAGCCTTAATGAACTTTGTTTCTACTGTTTTTTTTTGCCTTGCAAGCAGCCAGGTCCAAGTTAAATTATCTAATTTAACAGTACAAATATTTAACAGTAGAAATATTTTAGGATTTTAAATTTATTTTAATGGCTGTCATTGTAGTACATCTAAGACAGGGTTGGGGAATCCAAGGCCCAAATGCGGCCCTCCAGTACTTTCTGTTTGGCCCTTGGGACTATCTCCAGACCATACCATCTCTCAGAGGCCACCCTCTTGAATGCTTTCGAATGGCTGGAATGTGTTCTGTAACTGTGATAATGCCTCTTGTCTTCGTGAAAGGAGGATGGAGAGAGGTGTATGCCTGACATTTTAAATTCATTATTAAATATCAACCATTTAAACACATCTAAATCAATGTTATTTATCAGTTTTTAAAAAATATATAATAAATCAGAGTCAGATATGATAAACCTTTCCAGTGTGGTCAGGTACAGTATTAATAAATAATATTAAATAGCAGCTAGTTCCTAAAAAGAGCCAAGCAGGAAATAGCAAACAGATTTCGGCTCATGCTGTCTCCTGCTCCTCCACTCTCTCATATTCTGGTGCAGTTCTTAAAGGCTCCAACAGCAATAGAGACAAGGGGAAGGGGAAATTGGTGTTCAGGCTTCCACCTTATGCTTTGGATGTTCCTGATTTTCACGACCATTCTTGACACTAAAAGCATTTTTAGAAAGGGAGCGTTTACATGAGGTGTTTGCTCAAACAAATGGGTGTTTGTTCAGAAGTAAATGCCTCTGAGTTCAGTGGAGCTTCCTTGCAAATAACCGTGCAACAGGATTTTCTGCGGCCTCATTTCAGAAAAGGCGTATTTCCCAAACAGATATTCCATTTGCTAAAGAAGTACAGAAAACTTTGCCACAGTAGAGGAAATGTGAACCCTGCTTCACAGAGGATGTGCTCTTGATTCTGTCAAGCTGTTTGTAACTCAGAGTGCAGTTGCAGAAATGAGCATTCAGTCTTCTTGTGCTATGTATGTAGTAACCAGGGTACGCTAATCCAAAATACGGCTTGAGTTAATTAACTTAAAATGATTATTTTCTAAACTTTTGCTGTATGCAGCTGAAAGAAAAGGTAAAGTAATGTTTCCTGTAAAAACTTGATCTGAGTAAAACACTAAAAGTTTGGACACCGTTTTTCTCAAATGTGTACTTTGTATACAACATACATTTTAGGTTAAGCCCCCAATAAATAAATCAATGAAATGACTCTCCCTCGGGTACCACCTTTGTTAACCTTGGCACAGCTGTTGTAATTCAACTTGCACACACAAATATAATGAAGTCCTTGACATTGCAGATTTTCTGTAACTGCTGCTTAATGGCCAGGCATTGTAAACATATATACCCCCCTCTGAAATTGTACTGATTCAAAATGCTTTTAAACTTTTTTCAGCTGAAGTTCATACTTCTCATCTGTGTGGTGGCCGATATTGTACTAAGGTTGAATTAGATCTTTGTTTTTAATGACCATTAATGGCTAGGTGCTGGGCAGCAGGGTCATTATTTACTTAGTTACCACAAAATACCACCGTGTACTTCACTGAAATTGAACAGCAACGTCTCTGGAAACAGTGATAACGCTGGCTTACCAGCACATTATATCCTGCCAGACTGTGACTGCATATTCTGATCTTGAAAGCTAAATGGGATCAGAGTCTTGGAGGCGAGACATCCAACGAAACTCCTTTTTTACTGCATGAACGGCTGTTGATCATTCCTCATGACACTCATTATTCAAACTCTGTGTTTCAGGAAAGGGAAATATGTGATGCCATTCATGGACTTGTCACTGAAAACAGCATTGTGTGCCATGATATCCTCCGTTGTCTCCCTGTAACTTTTAGTGAGAGAAACGTGACGTGGCATTATGCATTTCCCCACTCCTGCTCCACAGTGCAGTGATGGCACATCAGTCAGGTATAAGGAACCCGTGACCATCCAGATGTGATGTTAGCACAGCCTTCCTCAACCCGATGTTTTGGACTTTAGCTTCCTTCATTCCTGACCACTGGCCATGCTGGCTGGGACTGATTAGACAATGTCTAGAGGGACAAAAGTTCCCCATTTCTGAACCAAGAGAGCCAGCAGAGCAGGCTGTCCTGCTGCAGGTTGCCTGGGCCATTCATTCACTTCCTCTTATTCCACTGTAGTTTGCAGCGCCACCCATCTGTGGCCAAGCAAACTGTTGCATGATGACACTTGTACATTTTCATTATATAGTAAGAAATGCTTACATGTTAATTTGCTAAGTTATCACCCTTCTAATTTTTATTTAAGTAACTAAATTTGTTTTTTTGCAATCAAGTTAGAGTGCATTCCTCTTATACTGGACATGCTACTCTTGTTTAACATAAGACAGTCTTCTCCAAGCTGGCATCCTTCAGATCTTTTGGACTAAAATTCCCATTAGCACCGGTAGCTAGCACACTTGTGCTGTATAGAGGCTAATGAGCAAATAGAGAGAGGTTGAGAGAAGTAATGAATGGAAGATACAACTGGTGCATTAAGAAAACCTAAGAATTGGCTATTATATTAAGCATGTATGTTACATAATAATAATAATAATAATAATAATAATAATAATAATAATTTATTTGTACCCCACCCATCTGGCTGGGTTTCCCCAGCCACTCTGGGCGGCTTCCATAGATACCAAAAATACACTAAAATATCACAGATTAAAAACTTCCCTGAACAGGGCTGCCTTAAGATGTCTTCTGAATGTCAGGTAGTTATTTATTTACATGTGGGTTCAGGGACTGTTTCTCCCCTTCAAAACAAAGAATCTGAAAACTTGTGTTTTACAGTGGCAAGGTAGACTTGTAATCGACTATAGAGAAGGGTACACAATCTTATTGCATTTAAGTTTATCTTTAGTCGAGAATATTCGTTTAAGAAAGGAAAACTGTTGCTGACCTCTTGCACAGTTAGCATTATCCAATTGGTTTTGATAGAAATGTTGTTTTCATAGTTGCCAGAATTTCCTCTTGTTTCACTGTGAAGTATCTCCCAGTTTTCCTCAAGAGAATTTTATGACACAATCCTAATATTATGTATTGAATTAGTTTTGCTTTGTAGGCTAGAAGAAAATATTGCATGTTAACCAATCTGCGGCAATGTTTTCCTTATGTATTCCAAAAACTGCCTTCCAGTTTCCTGTCCTATGTTCTTTCATTTTCCTCCTTCTCCTATGAAAGAAGTGTGTGCCTTCTCACACAAAACTGACCGATAGAAAATATTTGCCTTTAGATTTGATGACAGGCTATAGAAACTGTAAAACTATAACAGTAGACACTTCCTCTCACTGTCCACTCACCATGATATTTCCTACCAGTATGAGGGCAATGTCCATCTGCAGTCCTTGGTGCCAGCTAGCTTTTGGGGTTGCAGAAATATTTTTCTGCAAGGATAAGGAGTATCTATCAATAAAGCAGAATCTCTCCTAATCTTCCCACCATATAGATTATTGAAATGTTTACACATGAACTTCCCAATATATTAATATAGAAAGTGGTGATTCAAAAGCCTTAAAATAATACTGAATGTGCCATTAAGGTAAGACGGGGAATATGCAGGAGAAATGATTCTGAGGAGATATGGAGGGCGCTTGTAGAATTTGTACTGTTAAAATGGACAGGGGTCAAACCATCGCAAGAGGTGTTGAAATTTTGGGAGGTTGGATAGTTATAATGGAATGGTCTCGGTGGTGGGGTGCACATTTTTATTATTATTTATTTATGATTATTACTTTGTCAAAATATTTTTTTAAAATTTAACAAATGTATAAAAATAGATAAAAAATTAAATAATAATGTTATTAATAATACTAATAATACTGAGCGCTAATACTTTAAGGCTAAAGTCTTTAGAGAGGTTTGTACTTGCTAATAGGTGATTTATACATAATTTACTTGACAATTCTAGCTGGATGCAGTTTGGAACTTCAGTAGGATTTTGTAAAATATTAGTATTATGAGCATTAATAATTCAATTTATATCCTGCCTTTCTTCCTGGAGGAGCCCAGTAAAAAGCACCAAGAAAACAGGCTATAGTTATTTGAAATGAACATAATGTTATTACTCATACTGGAAAATTGTTTGTAGTACTCAATTTAGAAACATGTATATTTTGCCTCAGTCTAGGCATTATCTCATGCTTATTCATATTCACGGGGGTATACATTGACTTTCCATGCTAGGAACCAAAACACAGAAATGTGAAAGCCTCCACAATGGTTGAGATTTTCACTTTCTGATTACTGTATATTCAAAAGGAGTTGGGTTTAAATTACTGCACACCACTGCCGTATTAATTTCAGTGGTATGTTTAAGAGGTACTTTATATAGTTTCCATTACTTCTCAAATGAAAAGGTCAACACCTGAAAGGGAAGTAGTTCCCAAGACATGTTCTCTGCATACCTGACATTTATTATGCTAGACGTTTCAGTTGTGTTTTATTAAGGCTTTTTAAAAAATCAGTCTGGCTTTGCCTTTCTATAAATATGGCCAATTGAGATGTAGTTTTAACATGCTCCTATTTATGTAGCTGCTACTACATCATATGTTGGTGTGCTGTTGCTTTTCTTAAAAGTGCTGGAAGTCTTAATTATTACTTTTGCCAACTTTGTGTGCTTTGACAGCATATTGCAAGCATGATAGCAAGCACAAATCTATATTTATATAACTCTGCAGCTCACATTCTGGTTGTGACGGTTGATGGTCTGATGTTGTTAATTGACTGCTTATTATTTGGCAACCTTGAGAGGCCTGTGTGAAAACTGGGTTGTTTACACCTGTTATAAGGCTAGGGTTGACTGCCTGAGGCTGCCTTAGGCAAAAGATAAAATGATGTGTTTCCATTCTGATATATGGAAGCTAGCTGGCCTGGCAGTCTATTCATTCTTCAACACAAGAGTCTTCAACTTCACCTAAGGGGCTAATTTAGGGGTGTGAGATAGGCTCGCACACACTCCCATGCGAGTATAATAAACATTAACAGCTTGCCTCTTGCATCTTGCTGAGGCAATTAGCAGCAAACCAAAGTCACCATTTCTGAGCATGTGGTTAGGAGTGTTGGAGAGGGTTTCTCTTGCCCTCCCAGGGCTGGTAACTCACCAGCTTGCCTTGCCTTCATCTGTCTGCTTAATTCCTACTTAAATCTGGACCTGTCTTTGTGTCTGCTCATACAAGCCAGATGCTTCTTCTGAAATTCTACTTGAGTATTCTTCAATTCAAGGGTGTAGCTAGCTGCTCTGGCACCCGGAGCAGCAGGGGCGGGGCGATCCACGCATGGGGGTGCTGCAGCGATCCGTGTTCCACCCAGGGCGGGGGCGCTGCAGCAATCCGCCCAGGGGGACACCACAGCGAGCTGCCCACAGAGTCCGCCTGGTGGATGCAAGCCCCACGTTGCCGTTTTGGGCAGTGTGGGGCCCCGAGCCACTGCGTCACTCCACGTTATGCCCCCCACGGTATGCCATTTTGTCACCCCCTCTGGGATGACACCCAGGGCGGACCACCCCCCACCCCCTTCCCACACCCCTGCTTCAGTTCTGTCCATGGGTTGTGCATGCCAGCCAGCCAGCCATGCTTCCTCCATCGCTGACCTTCCTGCTGACTGAAGGAGAATTATAAGGGCATTTGGCTGAATGCAGTTACAGTGCACCTTGCAAACAGGAACCCAGATTACACAGGGCTCTCTCTCTCTCTCTCTCTCTCTTCTCTCTCTCTCTCACACACACACACACACACACACACACACACTATATCCTCACACAGTACAGTGGTACTTCGGGTTACATACACTTCAGGTTACATATGCTTCAGGTTACAGACTCCGCTAACCCAGAAATAGTGCTTCAGGTTAAGAACTTTGCTTCAGGATGATAACAGAAATCGTGCTCCGGTGGGGCGGCGGCAGCAGGAGGCCCCATTAGCTAAAGTGGTGCTTCAGGTTAAGAACAGTTTCAGGTTAAGAACGGACCTCCGGAACGAATTAAGTACTTAACCCGAGGTACCACTGTACTCCTGCTTGGGGCCCCTGCACCCTTTGCTAAATATCACCCAGCCATTGAGCAAGCCAGATAAAACTTAGTTAGCCCTTCTAAGCCACTTATGTAGCCTGAGCCTCTTGGTTGCTATAATAATAATAATAATAATAATAATAATAATAATAATAATTATACCCCGCCCATCTGGCTGGGTTTCCCCAGCCACTCTGGGTGGCTCCCAACAGAATATTAAAAACACGATAAAACATCAAACATTAAAAACTTTCCTAAACAGGGCTGCCTTCAGATGTCTTCTAAAAGTCAGATAGTTGTTTATTTCCTTGACATCTGATGGGAGGGTGTTCCACAGGGCGGGTGCCACTACTGAGAAGGCCTTCTGCTAATATTGGAAATGTTGTGTGCACTGTTTTTGTTGTACCTGTTTAGTTTTGATTTTATGTTTTATTATATATTTACCTTGCTTTCATTGTAAGCAGCCTGGAGAACTTTGTGTGAGGGGGATGATGAACAAATGCTGGGGTTGTGTGGGGAGAGATATTATGGCCCATCCTTTCCATGCGCATCCATTGTAATTTCTGAACAATTGCTCTAGGAAGCCTACATGAATCCATTCTGTGCATATGCCGCCTCTGTTCAGATGGCCATTCATGGAGTAGGCAGGTCCAGCTGTTGATAGACTTACTTCCACCACCACCTGCCCCATGTTCAGAACACATATCCCCTCCTTAAATGTGAACCAACTAGCTTTCCTATGAAAGAGAAAATGAGGAAACCATACAAACATCAATGATCTGTCTTAAAACAAACCTCTTATAACCCAGCTCAGCTTTTGCTGATGCGACACCTAGAATACTGTAACCAAAGTTTTTACTTTCTTTCCAGAATTTTCAGACTAAAGGCTAGTTTAGCTTTTACATTTTTTGTAAGTGTGTTGCGTAATAACACGGGTTCTTTGCCGCACCCAGCAATGACATGGTTGCTGTTGAACATTATCCCTAGAGATAGTGATGGCACAGCTTAAAAAAACATGTATCAGGACCACTAACTGATTAACTTAGGAAATCAAATGGCATAATGTTTTCCAGATGGATGTTTTGTGAAAACAAGTTTTTCATTGTGTCAATCTCAAACAGGAACACTTGGAAAGTGATTTTAAAAATATGATATAATACTTTTATTGTTTAAGTTTCTTGCATCATAACTTGTTGCATTGATGTGGCATTTTGTTATTTGAAATGTATCAGTTGCATTCAATGTTTTACATAGAAAAAGTGGGATATAAATATATTGTGATTAAAAAAAAGTCCTTGTTGAGGCAGGATTATGTACCCAAATATTTCTGATATATTTTCCAAATTTTTTATAAAGAATGTTATGAAATGGTTTTCTCTGCACTATACAGCAGCAGCAGCTCATTTTTTTGGGGGGGGAATAGAGCATTGTGGGGTTCGTACAGAGCCCCCGGTCGTCTCATGGACTATTGACCCGTATACCACTAATCCGCTGCCCCCAACCAGGTCCTCCCTGGTAAATCACTTAGTCTCAGTCAGGTTCTTAAGTTAACAAAGAAGAGTGTAAAAAGGTAAAGGGACCCCTGACCATTAGGTTCAGTCGTGACCAACTCTGGGGTTGCGGCGCTCATCTCACTTTATTGGCCAAGGGAGCCGGTGTTTGTCCGCAGACAGC
Source organism: Podarcis pityusensis (assembly GCF_964106645.2). Lineage (NCBI taxonomy): Eukaryota > Metazoa > Chordata > Lepidosauria > Squamata > Lacertidae > Podarcis > Podarcis pityusensis. Next base: position 31,751,396 of record NC_138036.1, read on the forward strand.
TTCCGGGTCATGTGGCCAGCATGACTAAGCCACTTCTGGTGAACCAGAGCAGCACACGGAAACGCCGTTTACCTTTCCGCCGGAGCGGTACCTATTTATCTACTTGCACTTTGACATGCTTTCGAACTGCTAGGTTGGCAGAAGCTGGGACCGAACAACGGGAGCTCAGTCCGTCGCGGGGATTCGAACCGCCAACCTTCTGATCGGCAAGTCCTAGGCTCTGCGGTTTAACCCACAGCGCCACCTGTGTCCCTTAAAGAAGAGTGTAGTTTATTGCAAACACAAATAAACTTTAACTGCATTCAAAAAGTTGTTACTCTTTACCTTCTTAGTCTTATTTTATCCTGTCTCTAACTCTTCTATCTCCCCTCACACAAGAACCAACTGCACTAACTGTCTCTCTATTTCCAACTGTCTGCCAACTGCTTTCCCAACTGCCTTTTCCCAACCAACCAACTAACTAATTAAAACCAACCTTGGGCTAAGCCCTTTTATAAACAGGTGGGCTCCGCCTCTGGCTTTTCTATTGGTCTACCTATTAACTCTTTCTCTCCCCCTGTACAGACATTTTCAAATGAACGGGCAAACGCCACAAGCACGAATCCCCTTTTCTTCTTCCAGTTGTGTAGATGGCAGGAGCAAGACAGTGGTGAGATCAGGGAAGCTCCGGGGTGGCAATGGTCATGTCCTGGAAGTGTGAATCTACCTGTGGGACACTGCTGCTGCTTCTAACCCAAACGGCTCCCAGACTTGCCCTGTCCTGGCACATGCAGCCCTGCCATTGGCTGTTGCTGGTCTACATCCCCCCCCCCACCTCACAAATAAGTGAACTTCAGCAAATTCCGCTTCCATCCCCCCTTTTCCCTCGAATTCTGACATCCCCAGTGAAGAGTAGCTGAGGTTTTCCGCATAAATAAAAGCAACGGTTGACTCATTACGAAGAAAACCATATATAATACGCTGCTGAATTAGGAAAGGATCTGTATGGGGTGGTTGGAGCTGGTTTCTTGTCTCTGTGTACAGTAATTTATGTAGAAGGCAGAATATTGCAGGTGAGGTCTTCCTCTTCCTGGTATCTTAATTATGGCAGAAACTGAACTCCATGGAATTTTATGCTCTCTGTGAAGCTATTAAGGGTACAGAAGACTTCTTGGGGACTGGTGGGAAGGTAGTCTTATTGGGAATGGGGACTTCCTTAGATGAGGGTTTGATAATGTGATGGATCAGAACAATGTGCCCCAAATCAAGACCTTGTTATGTCAAGTGCTCATTATTCTCATTGGAGAGGTTACATTAAGTAATATGTTTGAATGTTGAATATGTAAGTGAATGTCTAGAGAGAATGGATAAAACAGACACCATTAGATGTACTGCTGGATAAGTGCTTAATAGTTATTTTATTTGTATTTGTTTAAAAACCAATAAAAATGTTGTTTTTATATAAAAAACCAATGTACCCTCCACCCTCTTTTTCCTGTTTTGCTCCATTCTTTTCCTCCCTATGTCATCCAGCGGATAGAGCCTGGAAACAATTTGGTATAGAGATCTAGTATTTTATATTGTATAATACAGTTGCTCACTCTGAACAAACCAACATCAAAGCAAAAGAAAGAAAAACCTACAAAACCCAACACCCTGTGGTGTAAGACTGATTTTCTCAACCAAATATCTTTGCAATTGTAGTAATTGGAAAAGTTAGTATTTGGAAAAGGTAAATGTTATCAGAAGAAGCTTGATACTAGTTTCACCCGAAGAGCATCAGCGCTCAATGAAGTCGTTGATTGGCTAGGCAAAAGATACAAGGTTTTAGAAATCCAGGTAGAGAGACAATTCCAAACAAGCTATATTGGTGCATGCCCAGTTAGACTATAATCCTATAGCTGGATACATATGAGTAAGCCTAATTGAATTCAATACCATTTTCTTCTTATTAGGCATGAATATAGGATTCTGCTCTTACTTGCTTTGCACTGTGTCTCTGTCATGTAATGGGTATTATTTTTTTAAAAAAGTGGGGGACTTCAGATTGAGACACCAGCGGATCCACTTAGAAATGTCAGTGGAATATATATACTTGACCACCAAAATCCTGGTGTTGGGTTCTTGTTAAATGTTTTGTTAGTACACTGAAAAGAGAAGTGAGAAACAAAGTAATTACATTTGCACATGGTACAAAATCAGATAGCTGAAAACAGCTGGAGGCAGTAGGAAGATATGAATTGATCTGTAGAGATTTCAGCAATGTGCAGAAATTAGTGAAATTTGTCTTGGGGAAAAACATTAACTGGGGAAGGAAAGGGAGGAGTTGGGACACCAGAAAAAAATAAATTTGTGAACCACCTACATGTTGTACAGTGGTGTAGCAAATACCCATGACAGAAAAAGTGACGTAGGAACTTAAATTAGCTAAAGGCAGAGCTTTTTTCTGGGGATATGCAGGGGTATACATGCCCCTAAACATTTTGTGAATCTAAGTTTGGCCTCATTGTCATCTTCGCTAGTGGAGTACCTTAACTCTTGATAAAATGTAAAAAATTCAATGCCTAATGTCCCAGGCTTTTTGGATTGATAAATTGATTTATTAATAAATTCTTAGTTTCCCAATGACTTTATCAGTTAGCAAGATCTGAATGCACATGCAATTTCTTGTGGCTTGTATTAGACCACTATGCTGGCAAAGACAGATTTGAGAGGTATAGCTTTATCCTATGCAGATGCAATAAAGTCCTATATTTTATGGCACTTCTGTTTCAGAAGGCAGCACACAATCTGTGTTTTATTGGAGTTCCATTTACAGTTGAAATGAAACTAATCCCTGCTCTAATGTCCATTTTCAAATATCAGTAGAGACCTTTCAGATCAAGTCCTAGGAAGGAAAAGCTATCACCAGTATACAAGCTCTATCTTCTTGCCATTGTTATTTGTAACTGGAAAGCATTTGTAGAGTGACCATTGAAGATGCCTGATTGAAAATGGGTATCCTGACCTTATCTAGCTAAGTAACTCATTGTTTCTTTTTGTCCTAGTTTAGACTCGGATCACTGATGTTACAGAAAGTCTCAGGTCCGGCTGAAGTCATTAGTGAGCTGATTAGCTATTGCCTAGACTGCATGAAAGGACTACATTCAAAAAATGAGCATCTGCAAAAGGAGAATGAAAGACTTCAAAGTGATCTGGATGATGTGCAAGAGCAGTAAGTTGAAAATAAACTGCATGGGATGTTTTTGGTTTGATTTTTATTCTAATATCAATGAAATAGCCACAATAATCTGTGCTTCTAAAGTAAGGATGGATAATGGCTATTTTGATGATAAAGGGTCTTAAAATAACCTTCTTAAAATATCTTAAGGGCTGTCAACTGGAAGATGGAGCAAGCTTGTTTTCTCCTGTTCCAGAGGGTAGGACCCGAACCAATGTTTTCAAATTACAAGAAAGGAGATTCCGACTAAACATCAGGAAGAATTTTTCTCACAGTAACAGCTGTTTGACGGTGGAACAGACTCCCTCGCGAGGTTGTACTGTAGACTCTCCTTTCCTGGAGGTTTTTAAGCAGTGGTTGGATGGCCATATGTCATGGATGTGTTAGTTGAGATTCCTGCATTCCAGAGGGGTTGGATTAGATGACTCCCGAGGTCCCTTCCAACTTCAGTTTATTGGCCCACTTTCATCTTATCACTGCCTCCAACTACTGGCTTAATAGCTCAACTGCCTCTCCTGATTCAGATGGTACAGATAGAGCTTGTGTCATCTGCATATGGATGATACTTCACTCTGAATCTCCTGTTGACGAAGGAAACTAGAGAATTATTATTATTATTATTATTATTTATTTATTTATTTATTTATACCCCACACATCTCTGGGTGGCTCCCAACCGAATATTAAAAACAATACAGCATCAGACATTAAAAACTTCCCTAAATAGGGCCACCTTCAGTTGTCTTTTAAAAGTAAAATAGTTGTTTATTGCCTTGACATCTGCTGGGAGGGTGCTTCACAGGGCAGGCACCACTACCGAGAAGGCCCTCTGCCTGGTTCAGTGGCCCCCAACCCCCTGAGACACTCCAGAAGGCTACTGTGGTTAACAGTTTTGAGAGATCAAGGAGAGAGTGCAGTGTTGCACTGCCACCATCTCTCTCCCAATTAATCATCAACAAGGGTGACCAAGCCAGTTTCAGGGCCATGAGGAAGCCTGAAGCCAGACAGGAATGTAATCTAGAACAAAAAGGAGAGCAATACAAATAAAATGAGGACATAAGGCAACAAAGGATGAAAGTAACACTTGCAAACTTAAATTTTGTAAAATGTAAAATGTCCCTCCTTATACTAGATGCAACAAGTTTTTGGTCACCTTCTAAGATGGTGGAGCTTGTTCTTCTGTGAAAAAGAAGCTGCCTGGTTTTTGTGACTTTCATAATCCTTGCATGCCACTACTCCGTGCTAAACCAGGAATCTGCTGGTGTTAATGTAAATCTGTTGCTTTTAGCAATAATAAAAGCATACTTCCATCTGCCGAGCTTTGGTTTATCCTCCAGATAGCTATAATTCAGAAATTTGTACGGATTTTGTTTCTTACTGAAAGCAGTTGTAGAAGTATTTTCTGCAAATGATAAGGTCCTATGGCTGATGTATAAGCAAGATTGAACTTTTTGAACCTTGCTGCTACAGAATAGGAAAAAACTCCAATCATCACTTTGTCTTTATTTTCTGAAACATTTTTTTAAAAATTTGCTTCCCCAATGAAATGTGTAAGGATGCTCATTTTACTGTTAATCCTCACATTTTACCGTTTCTGTTCAATTTCCCCACCCCTGCTAAAGAGTTTGAGGTTTGATTTATAGTTGATTAGTACATATCATCTTTCTTTTAAGAGTTACTGAGCTGATCTACATGCTAATAATACACAGCCATTTGCATTTAAATTAGATGAATTATTTATCAGTTGTTGAACACATCAAGGCAGACTCTGTTAGTAGTTCATAAGATTATTTTCCCATTATGGAATTTAATCTGTAAAGCGGTACAATCTGTATTTGCTAATATTTTAAACTGGGCTAGTGACCTAAAGAGCCAAATACATTCTGAAACATAAGCTTAATAGGTTGGGTCTTTATGGTTTAATATGCACAAAAAACCTGAATTTAAAATTTTAAATTTATAGACACTGGGTGAAATCAGTGGGCCTGCTCAGAGTAACATTGAATATCACCCAATAGTATGACAGCACATTCCATTTTAGGAGCTGGTTTCTCCACTTGGGTAAACTTGGAAGGCTGCTGTCATGCCTCATGCTTTTGATGTAAGCATCTAAGACAATTTAGAGACCTCTCTTACTCTTTATAATAAACATGAAATGTACGTTTGTATTTTTATTAACATTTTAAAGTTTTTAAAGCTCATCTGTGCTAATACATATATGATTATTAATAACCTGCTATACTCATTCCAAATAGCAATATGTTTATCCAAACAAAGTCTGCATCTATAAGCAATCTGTTCATATGTTGTAAGTGCTGTAATGTCTTCAATCCATTGGTTAAAGGGCACCATAGTTTTTCCCCCTTCCAATTCATCAGTACCAGTCTCTTGGCCATAGTTAGGGCACATAGTTAGAGTCCATTTTTGTTGTCCAGTTGTCAACTTCCATATGATAGGTATATAATTCAAAATACTATTTTCTTCTGAATTTTTTTAGTTTTTCCGTACAGTCAGACTTATGTTCGTATATTACCTAGACAGTGGGACAGTGTCTTAACTTCTGTAAGCAGTGGTATCAATGGATCTAAGACTTACACAACAGAAAATCATGTTTAGAATATATTAGACTTCACTACGTTTGTATAGAAAAGGACTGTCTAACACTACTTCTTGTTGGAGATTTAATAATCTTTGAAACATCTTTGAAACATATGTTCTTGCATATTCTCACTAAGTTTTGGGGAAAAGTTTTGAAGTGTATAAAGCTGACTGTGCGGAAATGTACATTTTGTTTTTAAGGTTACAAAAATGTGTTGAAGCTAAAGAAGAACTAGAGATGGAACTTTATAAAAGATTTATCTTGGTCCTCAATGAAAAGAAAGCTAAGATAAGAAGCTTACAGAAAAGTTTGAAAGAAGCTGAAGAAGCTGTCTTGGAAACAACACAAGCAAGGTGCTCTTTATTACTTTCTTTGTGCTACTAAGCATCATGCTTAAAATAAATATGGTTCTGTTTGGTTGACTCATCTAAGCTTCAGCAGAATGATCTTACAGCAAAAATCACTTTGTTGAGCTCTGAAGTGCAGGCACCTTTAGCAGTTCTGCAATTCAGTCTCATTAATGCCATCTAGAAGCAAAGTAGTAAATCTGAATCTTCATTTGAAACTGTCAAACATTTTGTATATCACAGGCATGCCTGCCCGTCTTTTCTTAATCCTGGCTTTAAAAGAAGGATAAAAGTGTTAACTAATGAGATACCTGATATGCAGACTGGGCTTTCCTTGAAAATATTTGTGATGGTGGAATGGCTAAGACTTAGCTAGAACAGAGATTGATCAGGGTTAGCAAAAGTTTATTCCATGTAAATGCAGTAAAGTATTAGAGCTCGTTAATAATAATCTGAACTTGACGAAAGGAGCTATTGGTGGCTATTTTCCCCACTAAGAGTGGGCCTTTGTTTCCACTGAGGAAGCTAATTGGGACTGTAGAAGGATGTATTTGTAGGATTTGAAGCTGTATCACCATCTCTAATGGCAGATGACCTTGAAAACATCAAGCTTGTATAATTTTAGGTATAAAATAAAATACCCTATTACTCTGGCTTGTTTCACACAATGCAACAGAAACAGGCACACATTGCAAATTTTGCATGTACCTTGTTTTTACTATTATGCATAGTATTCTCCTGGAAATGTGTTCAGGACCTTACTGTGACTTCATAAGGGAGGGGAGAAGAAATCATGTTGTAACTAGGGGTGGACAAATCAGTATATTTCTTCTCTGTGTACTTTTCCATCTGTTCATTCATAACACATTCATTTCATCTCATCTTGATATTTATCTGTATTGTTTTTAAAGCACAAAGATCCTAAATATGTTTGTATGTATTTCCTCACGCAATCCAAATTTCTAAATATATTTTTTCTCACAGTACACATCAATGTATTTTGATGTATTTTATCCTAAAATAATGCATTTGATGGTACTTTTTTGAATGGAGAAATTCACTGAAAAATTTAGAGGAGAGCAAAATCTGAAAGCTTAGTTTCCAATCTGTGATTTAATCCGGAAGGTGAAGATCAAATAGATTCATATTGAAATTCCCAGAATTAGTCGAGGAGGTGTGGATCATGTCAACCAGTCTTAGAATTCATTTTACCTTTCCTTTCTGTCCTTGTTTTTCTCTTTGTTTTAGCAACATCACACATTACATACTAAACTTTTTAATGATAACCTGTTATAACTATCGTATGTGAAGTGGCCTTTAGACAGATGATTGTAACACTGACCTTCAATGGCTGGGTCAGGACCCACAGCTGGGTTGTGCCCTGACCTAAAGTGGGTCACACCACCAGCAGCACTATCTTTTAAGGATTTGTTTTTTTAATGGAGAAACACAGAGAGAAAGTGGGGAGAGTTAGGAAAAGGAGAAAAGGAAAAAGGAAAAGAGAGAATGAGAAAGACAGCAGAGAATGACTAAAAACGTATATATGGTGAGGAAATGGGTTTCATTGGAGGTTAGGACTAAGGTCAGTCCCAATTATGAAAATGTTGGAAACTGCCAGCTTAAAGGACTTTTGTGAAATCTTCACCACACTTACTTCATTTATTATACTTTTGGAAAGGAACATATTTAAAAAAACATGTAACCACCATAAATGTTATCTAAACTGATGAATCACAATAATGTTTTTTTTTCCCAAAGAAAAATGGGGAGGGAACCTGAGTTTGGTCAGATTTGTCTAAAACTTTCATTATCCAAAACAATCCAGATATCTTTATTGCACCAGACATTGGCCATGACAAATCTGAATCAAAGCAGAAGGGGTGTCACACCACAGATAATGGTCTCTATTTAGATCTCTTATCCAATTAATGCAATTCAAACAAATACCTGTTCATCTGCGCTGCATATGCAGATGATGATGTCATATCTATTGGTTTAAAATGTATTTTAAAGGCATGAGAAGGGAATGCCTTTGTGCTTTTACAGGGACACCATGTCTACATCTGAAAATAAAGTTGAAACAGAAGATTATGACGGAAGCACTGATGATGAAAGTGAAAATTCAACGCAGCCCTCCACATCAGCGGCAGGTGAGGTAGACCAAATTGTTTATACCAGAGATATCACAGGCATCCCTTTTATTTTACAGGAATATTTTATGATGAAGGCCAAGCTGTCAGGCAGACTACTTTGCTGCTGCCACCACCTGCTCCTCTCCAGCATCCTTTTGTCTCCCTTGCTGCCTTCAGTATGTTGGGGCTTTCCTGGGCTGCCTCCAGTCACTTCAGACAGTGGCAAAAGAGGAGGAGGGAGCAGTGGCGGAGGGGGCAGTGGCAGGATGCAACACTTTCTGTTTTGCTTCAAGCAGCAAGATGTATTGAGCCGGTCCTGTCTCCAGTCCTTATTTGACTAAGATTTGTACATGCTACTGGGATTACCCTCAGGTTGAGGTCTGATCCGCATATGCTATTTTATCAAAGTGCTCCTATGATGTGAATGCTACAATAGTTGTCATGACGCTTCTGATGGTTGACTTCTGAAATTCCTAAGTTAAAAAACAAAAACTTCTCCCTTCCTGTTAGAGGACACTGAATACACACCAATCTGGAAGGTACTGAAAAAATACAATTTTATATAAAGGGTGGGTGGGAGGCAGCATTGATTAATTTCTAAGAGATGAAAATGATCAGAAATGGATTTAATGCTGTGCCAGAGTATTGTAATAATTGTCATTAAAAAGGAAGCATCTGTCTTTATGCTGAGTTCCAGTAAGTCTCATTCCGAAAGGCCTGGGAGCTCTCTTTTATCTTCATGATGAAAAGCTCTCCCCAGGACACTTTCCCCTGCATCTGCATAGCATGACAGACACACTCTCAATATGGTGTTATAGATTTGTAAAACTTAGTGCAAGGGCTTTGTAAGACTAGGCAGGCTGGAAGCAATATGAATAATATTTTTATCCCTCCTTTATTAAGTTAAAATATAACCAGGTTCTAAAGTAGCAGAACGTTTGGGTTATTGCTGTTCTTAAAATAAATTAAGAGTATTCTGAACGTTGCTGTTCTTAAAATAAATTAAGTTCAGGTTTCCATATTGCTCTATCTTTGCTCTGCACATTTGTTTCTCGTGGCAAATGTGGAATAGCCTGTTCATTATCTATAGCTTCACATGATGGACAGAAATGTAGGAGACCAAAGCTGTTAATTCCAAAACCTTTCTGCAGATGGATATTGCAATATAATAGACATTTGAAAGACAGCTCACTCTTGTGGAACCATATCAATTCCCTCCTCCTCCTCTCAAAAAATTGAACCTGTCAACATAGGCTGCTATTAGTAGCAGCCTTTGGGGCTTATTGTATAAATTGGGTTTAGGGGGTGGATTGGCATAGTAGAATAGCACACACAATGAGCTCTGTATTCAGCTTTGTAACAGTGGGAAATATTGAAACAAAAGTATGCAGTACTTGAAGTGAAGGGTTTCTTTATTTCTACATTAGAAATAATTTCATCAATTAAAATAGCATTTGGGGTGCTGTTATTTCACATTAGGGTTCCAGCCATTTGATTTAAATAGCAATAGGTAGAGGATGTTTAATGATTGTAATTTAACAAAAAAAGAGGGGGGAAATGTCTAATTCTGTATTCCAAATTGTTTGAACCCATTAACTTCCAGGTCATCAATATATTTTGCAGAAGCCAAATGTGTTGAAACCAATGGGAATTTCTCCAATAAAATGGAAATAATCCAGCAGAAGTTGTGTTGTTAGATTACAGCAGGGGTGGAGAAACATTTTAAGCCCAAGGGCCACATTAAGCCCAAGGGCCCTTCTGAGCAATGTTCTGAGGGCCACATGCTGAAGAGACCAGAGATTTCCCTACTTGTAAGAAATCCCATAGTCAAGGAAATTTGGGAGGAGGTGGCAGTGGCTGATATTATAGAGACACTATTTTCCTAAGAGTGTGCCTGTGTGCAGCGTATATGTCATCTGATGAAGTAGACTGTGGTCCATGAAAGCTTATCCCTTAACAAATTTGTTAGTCTTTACCATAAGACTCTTTTTTCACTACCACAAACTAATAAAGGTACCTTTCTTGAAATTTAAACCATTCTAGTTTATTATGTTATGGTTGCTTGTTTGTTACTGTTACAACTACTGAACAATTACACATTAAACAAAAATAAAGATAGAATTTGGAAGAATATGTCTTACTTGAGCAGTCCTTCAGAGAGTATATGTTTTCTTTTGCACAAGACTGAAGTGAAGAAAGGAAACTTTTATAACGGTAAATCCTAAAGAACTTCATTATTTGTAGCAGAGAAAAAGATCTTTATTGCCGCCTTCCTAAATGTCCGTATACTGACACTACAATATCTCTCACGATAAACCAAAAGCTTATGGTGAATAAAATTAGCAAGAACATAGTAGCCTTTTCAAGAAAAGAAATAAAGACTTCCTAGCACTTTACATAGGAAATTGCTCTTGAATTAATTTTTAAACCTATAAATAATGTGGAGGCAATGTCAGTCCTCTGACATTTGGTCTTAAGTAGATTTGAAACAGACACAATGTGTGCATAGCATGAATTGGAAGGATCTTTGTAAATCATTTTACTTTCTCCTGTGTTCAAAACAAATTAGAGTGTAATGTTTACAGGTCTCTTAGCTGTTTATAGCTCTTACCTGACTGCTTTCTTTGGCAAAGCATAGCCACTCTGGGAAGCAGTTTTATTTTGTTTACTTACGTTGCTACTCAGACTGGGCTGTTACAGCTGTCTTTCAGCAAAATGCTCCTCGGATCTCTGATCCGCAAAGAGTAGTTTATCCTACTTTTTGTCATTCTTTCTCATAACATTTAAGTGTTGCTGTTTGGTACAAATTACTACTAAAAGCACTCTATTCATTTCTTGGCTAATATCCGGTGCTTATTCACAGGTAGCTTTGACTGCATTTTCAGGAGTTGGAAAGACTTGGTTGGTTGATTTCTTCATTTTAAAATCTAAATTTACTATGTGTAAGCCATTGTACTTAACAAAGCAAGCTTCTCACTGCACTAGCACACTGCTTATTTGTTGGACGACGTCATCTGGAACAATCTATTGTGCAGAAGAATAAAAGAACCACTGCTGGGTTGAAATTAAGTTAGCTGTTAGAGTATTCTGATTTTAGCTGATAATTCTGTTCCCTTAAATCAAGGGTAGCTAACAAAGTGCCCACCAGAGGCCCACCAGCTCCCATCAGCCTCATGGCCAATTAGTAGGAATTATGGGAGTTGTAGTCTAGCAACACCTGGAGGGTACCATGTTGGCTATCCCTGTCTTAAGAATAAGTAGTGGCATTCTAGGAATGAAAAGAGAATTACCAGTATTGCATGGCTCTAGGGTCCAAATTAGACACTACACTAAACATTCAGCTGCCATTGCAAATAATAGTTGTGCATCTAGTTACCTCCTTCACAATATCTAACAGAACCTGCCTCCTGCTGTTATGATAGGCTGCATTTCCCTCCATCACCACCAGCAGCCAATGATGATAGGTAGGAACAGGGAAGAAAACTGCAACAGGAAGCCTTTCTCAAGGTCATCCTCCAATGGCACTAGACAACAGTCAAGTTGGCAAAATTAACCCCTCCCTTCTCCTTTATGTTGGAAGGGCTGTGGCAAGCTTGATTCATTTATTCAGGTTTTGTGGGAATGCCTCCATGTTAAAAACTTTTGGAATAGAGTATTCTCCATCATAACTGCAATTGCAGGCCAACCCCTTTCTCTAAATCCTGCCTTAGCCCTACTATCTTTGGATATAGACGTAGATTCCACCCTGCTCCATAGAGAACTAGTAGGCATCTTACTGACTGCAGCACGATTAGTGATAGCTCAGTGATGAAAGAACCAGATTGAAATACCCCTGAATATATGGGAGAATAATAACTGGGATACAGCAATGTCTGAGCATCTCACCAGACACAGAAAGGCAATTAAAGACATAACAAATAATATACCTTCCAAGACACATAGGCCCCTTTAACTATGTTAACGGCCAAAATCAAGACCTTGTTATACCAACCGCTCAATATTCTCATTGGAGAGGATACGTTAAATAATATGCTTGAATGTTGAATGTGTAAGCGTATGTCTAGAAACAAAGGATGAAACACCATTAGATGTACTGCTGGATGTGTGTTTAATGGTTATTGTATTTGTTTAAAAATCAATGAATTTTTTTTTTAAGTACCACTAGATATTGTTGAGGAGCTGGAACGATATTGGGGTACCTTTGGCCAATTTATTATGGAATAAGTGTTGATGGTATAGATGTGTAAAGTATATTCCACAAGTCTGTGCATGTGTGTGTATATATAAACACACAGAGAGGCAAAAGCCAGTAGACAGAAATCTGGAACATGGGAAGCTCCTTTATTTCATGCCAGTTGGTTGGTCCAGCTAGCTTGGTACTGACTGGCAGCAGCTCTTCAGGCAAGAGACATTCCCAGTCCTGCCTTGAGATGCTGGGGACTGAACTTGAGATCTTCTACATGCAAAGCAGATGCTCTACCTTTCAGAAATGGCAATATGCCTTTAATGTGATCTTTCAAATAAGTTTTCATATTCAGTTCTGAGAGAAGACACAAAGTCTAATTGCTTTGGTGTTAAGTTGGTGGTTTATTTTAAGAGTATTGGAACATGGTTCCTTTTAGAGTGGTGTTTGTTAAATTGTCTTTTGGTATCCTTGGGTAGCAAGATCAACATAGCTCTGTTATTATGAGTAAAAGCAAGTTTGGAGAAAATAACAGGTGTCCTGGTAGTAAAAAGTCAATGAAAGAGTAAATCACTGGGACACACTTATTTTCTTTCTAGGTGAGATTAAAATAAGAGCCCTGAAATGAGCCTAAATAGGCAGCAGTGTAAGCTAGCAGCAAAGCAGTGATCAGCTTCTTGAATGAGAATCCTGAGTTGCATCAGGGCATGACCTCCTCACGGCTGACATTTGACCCTCCAGTCAGACAGCTCAGTTGGGCTTTCTCTCAGGCCTGAAAAAGATTTATTATTTCAAATATGATGACTGGGAAAGCATAGAATGACCAGTGCTTTGGAAACCAGTGGGACTTTCCTTGAGGGGCACAGGCAAGAGATTAAAGAGTGCGTAGAAATTAATGTTTGTAAGCTAGCAAATTAAGTGGGACTCTACACAGAGGAAGCATTTATTAACCTTGGTGAATAAATAAACCCTGTTAAATAAAACAAGGAATCTCTCAGATGTGTAGATACACATTCTTAATCTTGTCAGAAACTGGTAAAACTAAAACTAAGTTATGTTGTTTTAAGGTTTCAGAATTTTGTTAATAGCTAAAAATTCCTATTCCTATATTAATCCAAAAATAACATATTCAGAAAGTATGCTCCTACAGGCCTTTACAGTCAAACAAATAAAAAAGAAACGCAAGTGCATAAGTAGATGTGAATGATAAAGGGGAAGAGAGAGAGTTGTATATTTTAGAACTCACCTTATTTCTGTGATTGTACATTGCTTTAAACTGCATTTGACATTGTGTTTAAATTGATGTAATTGGAATTGAACAGAAGGAGCGTGTCACTGTTGGTTCTGCTTCATCTTTGTGGCTTTCGATACCATCAGCCATAGTATCCTTCTGAGCCGCCTTGCTGGGATAGGACTTGGAGACAGTGTTTTACCGTGGCTTTGTTTCTTCCTGGAGGGGCAAACCCTGAAGGTGGTGCAGTGGGACCAGTGGCGTAGTGTGGGGGGTGCAGGGGGGGCCGGCCGCACCGGGCGCAACATCTGGGGGCGGGCGCACGCTCGCACTCGAGTGCTAAAATCCACGGGTTAGGGGGCGCAAATTACTTGCCTTGCCCCGGGTGCTGACAACCCACGCTACGCCACTGAGGGGGACTCTTGTTTGACACCTTGGTCATTGGTCTACGGGTCCCTCAGGGTTCTGTCATGCTATTTAACATTTACCTGAAACCACTGGGAAAGATTGTCCATATTTTCGGGGTTCCGTGGCACCGGCTCTATTTCTCCTTTCCACCGAAATCAAAGGAAGCCATTTTGATTCTACACTGGTATCAGTAATGGACTGTATGAGGGTATTCTCTCATAGGAACCTGCCCAGGCTTAGAGATCTTTGGAGGTGGCCATATCCTGGTCCCTCCACCCTCATATGGATGCGGAAGAGGGCCTTCTCAGTGGCTGCTCTGAAATTTTGGAACTCCGTAATGAAGCTAGACTGGTTTCCTCCTTGTTGTTCTTCCACTGACAGACTTTCTGGTCCCAACAGGCTTTTGGGAACTGATTGCTTTTAATGAAAGGGCTGTTTCTGTGCTATTTTTATTGTAGTTATTGGTATTGTTTTAATAGATTTCATATATGTATATAGTTTTAATTTTATCAACTTTTAATTGTTTTTAATGATTGCATTTTCTATGTTTTTAGCGTTTTTACTCTTATCTGTAAGCTGCCTTGAGTTCTGTCAGGGAAAAAGTTGGGTTATAAATAATTATAATGATAATAAAAAATCTAGTCGCTGGACAGATTGCAACATAAAGTTGGCAAAGCTGCATTGAAAACATGAACTTTATAAGTTAGAAATTTATGGTGGGTGGGAATGTTTAATTTTGGGCATTATATTAATGAACATCTTATCATTCAACAACTTTTGGTTTGTCAAAACATGGCATCAAGAAAATGTTTCTACTGTCATTGTAGTCACTGCTACTTATCTTAACCATTTTAAAGAAAATAACAGGGCGGGGGGAGAGAATCAACTTGTGGGCTAGAAGTTTCAGATAACAAAATTATAATTCCTCAGCTTTCAGCAGCTTTGTAATGGATCTTTTACCTCCAGTGTATGTCACAGGGGTTTTAAAGCACTATTATAAAGCTTTCATTGTACTGTGAAACAGCCTCATATTTTTTTTGTAGCCAAAAAGTTTTTGAAAGTTCCCATCATGGGTTTTTTTCTTGATGAAGGGAGAGGGGTTCATTTTATATCTTAAATGTTTCATTTTGATAATATGACAGCTTATGTCACTGTTGTTAATATTATTGGTTTTAAAAGCATGTTTTCCCCATAAAGCACTGAACTAGGGCTGAGGAACCTGTCTAGCATGCCTAGTGGTCAGAGATGATGGGTTGTAATCTAGCAGCATCTGGACATCCATAGGTCCCTCACACCTGCTTTAATGAAGAAAAAATCACTATAACTAAACACCAGTTTGCTGGATCCAAGAGTTCTCTTCTCCAGTGGAAGGGAGGCGAGTAAGTCTCCTTTTGGAGAAAGCTATCTTTATATATGATGGTGACAGCAGCCATGAAATTAAAAGATGCCTGCTTCTTGGGAGAAAAGCAATGACAAACCTAGACAGCATCTTAAAAAGTAGAGACATCACCTTGCCAACAAAGGTCCGTATAGTAAAAGCTATGGTTTTCCCAGTAGTGATGTATGGAAGTGAGAGCTGGACCATAAAGAAGGCTGATCGCCAAAGAATTGATGCTTTTGAATTATGGTGCTGGAGAAGACTCTTGAGAGTCCCATCGACTGCAAGAAGATCAAACCTCTCCTTTCTTCAGGAAATCAGCCCTGAGTGCTCCCTGGAAGGACAGATCGTGAAGCTGAGGCTCCAATACTTTGGCCACCTCATGAGAAGAGAAGACTCCCTGGAAAAGACCCTGATGTTGGGAAAGATGGAGGGCACAAGGAGAAGGGGATGACAGAGGACGAGATGGTTGGACAGTGTTCTTGAAGCTACCAGCATGAGTTTGACCAAACTGCGGGAGGCAGTGGAAGATAGAAGTGCCTGGCGTGCTCTGGTCCATGGGGTCACGAAGAGTCGGACATGACTAAACAACAACAACCTTTATATATATAGAGAGAGAGAGTGTGTAGATCCTCTCCTAATAATACTTTTATATCACTGTATACATGGAGGTGAAATTTGTTGGGCCTTTCCCTGTGAAGTTGGTTGGAGAAAATCTCCCTCCCAGTTTGGGGGGTTTTCTGGTCATGCATCCAGCCTTAAATCTGCATAGCAGATGAAAGGATGTACAGGTGGGCACTTAGGCACCAGCAGGAAAGAGGAAATGGATCTGTCTGAAATCTGCATATGCTAATTATATGTATAGATGCTAATCTACCACAATTTAACTAGAAATACATTTTACCAAAATGGGGAAGACTTTAACCTGTCTACGGTCCTCCATCTTCTGTCCAAGTGCTATTTATAGGCAATTTCTCTCCCTTCTTATATTCCCCCCCCCTGTATTTATTTCAACCATTTGTATACCACTTAATCACAACCATCTCTAAGCTACAGCTAGAAGATGTAATACTGCAAAAATGAGTTGAAGCTATAAAATCAGAATTCACTTTAAAAGCCTGGTGGGGTTTTTTTAAAGTGCATTCAGTGTCAGAAGTTCAACAGGGAGCCTATCTAACCTCAACTGCAAGGGAGTTCCACAAACTTCAGCCCACAATACGAAGCACACAGCTCCTTGTGGATCTGTGCTATGAAAGTAGCTAACAGTGACTTTCACAAAGATCTCAGTGATTGAGCAGGGATATAAGGGATTAGGTGGCCTCTGAGGTATGCTGAACCCAAGTTGTTAAGGGAGAATTAATACAAGAAACATTGAACCTGATTCAGTAACTTATGGGCAGCAGGTGCAAGCTTTTGAGCATTGGCGTTACGTGCTGGCAATAGCCTATCCCCATCAACAGTCTTGCTGCAGCATTTTGCAGCAGCTTGTGCCTCTGGACCAGATCCAAGGGTAGCCCCACATAGAGCTAATTGCAGTAATCAAGACTTGAAGTCATAATTGCATAAATCTCTGCAACTGGACTAACCATGTCCAAGAATGGTCATAGCTGGTGAAAGGCCGTCCAGGCAACTGAGGCTATCTGAGCCTGCAGCGACAAAGATGGATCCAGTAGCACCCCTAAACTCCATGCCTGTTCTTTCAAGGGACTGCTGCCCCATCCAAAACAGGCAACTGACCTATCTCCTAGATATGGGAACCATTCCTCACCCATGGTGCCTCTGTCTTTCCAGGGCTCAGACTCATCATATTGGCCCTCATCCACTCCAGTACTGCTTCCAGAAAACAACCTAGACTCTAGATCATTCACAGTCTCTCCTGAGTCACATGTTATGGAGAAGCAGAGCTGCATTGCATCAGCATACTGATGACCCTTTGCTCCAAAACTTGGACTGGACAGCCTGTCAAATAGAGGACTTTCCCCTGCAAAGTAAGACAGATGGCCACCCTGCTGGGTGCATGCAGCTTAGCATGTGATTATTCAGCAAGTAGAATGTCACCATTTACCTTCCAGGCACAGAACTGTGCCCAAGAGTACACCCAGACTAGGATTCTGCAGCACTTTCTATGATTTCTCTGTGTGCGTTTGTGTTCGTTCTCCTTTCTGGCTCTGTGTTTGTGCTCATGTCCATGCAAAAGGTTGTATCTGACTCATCTGCCTTGAACTCATTAGGTGGTCTTAGGCAAACCACTGTCTTTTAGCCTCTCCACCTGCGCTATAGGGATAGGAATAATAATAATAATGACCTACCTTGTCAAAGTTGCTGAAATACTGTATGTGAAGTGTTTTGAAAAGCCCAAAACACTATTGCAAATGCTTGTTGTTGGTACATTTAAGCTTTGGCGCAGTTCTGTAAATGGTCTTTCAATGGCTTTCTTCATGGCCACTGGCCATTCTTCATTATCCACCATTGTTGGCCTCCTCCCTCCCTCCCTCCCTACCCAACCGCTTTCCTCCAATCAGAATTTAGTGCTGCTGAAGTGGTTCAGAAGATATACTCTAAATTGCAGTGGCATGAGCATCTTACTGGCTGCTGCAACATAAACCATCCAGTTGTTGTACTAGAGCCAGTTATCTCAGGTAATCATGACACAAATAAACACTCCATGGTAAAAGATCGTATTATCCAAGTAGATTCTGGGATCTCTCTCCATACATGAAAACTCTTCCTCCTCTTTACTGCAGACCTGACAATATATATAAAAGCAAAGTCATTGCAGATTTTCTAATGGCGGTTTTCCAAAAGGAAAACATTTAGTGGAATCGTGCATTCACTTTTGA